>NC_057408.1:18742536-19042536 GCF_019320065.1 Cervus canadensis | reverse complement strand
CCACCCCTCCTCGGATGTACTTTCTGTCTCCGGGAACCTGCCCGTTTTAGGTAAAGTTCAATTTTATGCCTTTCATTATGACTTGAATTGTCTAACCATCTGCATGTGTTACTTTAATGAAAGTAAACATTGTCACAAAATGTCAAAATGGATTATGAAGGCAAAAGGGTTATGGACCATTTGCAATTCTTATGGATGCTTTCCTGTTTTAAGATCATCCCAATAAATGTTCTTTTACATGATCTCACGGAGAATGAGATAATTGAATATACCTGGGTCAGACAGTGAACTAATGTACCATTGCTTTTACATAGAAAGGAGGTACTTGTTTCTGTGTAATTCCCAGGGATATTATCACTTTATTAGGCAGGTTGCTGGGCACATCATAGCAAAGGATTATTAGTACATTAATATGCAACGATTAATTATGTTAAACTTCATTGTAATAAGCTGATTAGAACATTAGGTCGTGAAACGTGAGAGATTTGCTCCACAGCTTTCAATGCAGTTGTTAAACTACCCTAAGAAATTAAAAGATTTGATATATTAAATTAGCAGAAAATATTAGGTAATTTTGGATGGCATAATTGCCTGTGGTTCTAAGCACCACATATAATATCAAGCACTCTTCTACATACTTAATCTTAAGGAGATAAGCCATCAGAGGAAATAATTTCTACAAGCACAAAAGTTCATTGTGACCTTGCTTTCCATATTTCATTATCATAAGCAATCTAAATATTTAACAATAGAAAAAGAACTAAGTAAACATTTGCCTCTCCACTTGGTGGATTAAAAGCGAGAGCTGACAAGAGCATAGAACAATGTCAGAAAGTCTTTCAGGATCGAGCCAATAAAAGCCAGCGAATTGTTTTACTGGTGCCATGTTTGTCATTATTTTTTAAAAAAATCCACTGAAACTGATCTTTGTTTAATCAATATTTAATCTAACTTCAATCCTCATTCCTCCTGGCCTGTTGAAAATATTAATGATGCTGTCAACTGTCAGAACATCCAGGTTCTCCCCGCTCTCTGTCTCTCTCTCCTGTCCTTCTTCTACATATGGGGATATCCTTTCTCCAGTCACTTTTTGGTTTCTCAAATTCTTATTCCTTGAGTTTTAGGATTCCTCAAGCTTTGGCCATGCATCATTGTTTCTTGGCATTCTGCACATGCTCCGTGGTCTGACTTCTGCCTGGGATGTTAACCTAGGTGGGCTGCCTGCAGTAAGAAGCAGACCCTAATACATCAACCCCTCTATCAAGTAGAGATCTCTTTGAGACTCAGTATTCTGAGGCTTCGTTCAAGGCAGTGGGGCAGCTCTTCTCCTCAAGGTCTTCAGGGACCCAGGCCTCAGTTTCCTTGGAGGGTCAGAACACAATTCCGATGCGTAATGTTTGATTAGAGCTGAATCTGGAGCTCAGGGCTCTCTGAGAAGTCGGTGGAGCAGGGAGGAGGGAGGAGCTTGAGGGAAAGCAGAGTGGGAGTTTCTTCCAGGCCGTGGCATGGTTGCGGACTGAGGAGATGGAGCCCAGCAGAGGTGGACCCCTTCAGGACCAGGTGAGGGGCCTGCTGGAGGAGGAGGCAGGAGCTGCTGGGACCAAGTGTCAAGCCAGCTTGGGAGGAAGTGTGTGCTGACTGTGTTCACGGGACGTGGATGCTCTTGGAAGTGCGGTGGACAGGATGGAAGGGCTTTGTCTGCTTCACTGAGTCCTTTGCACCCAGAGTTTCGTGGTTTGTGTCCTGAGCTGGGAGTGCCTTGGGGATGGGGTCAGGGGTTCACGGCAGCCCCCAAGCACACCTGGTCCATAAGCAGGTCCCTATCCGGTGTGGAACCTGGAGTTCTAGTTTGACAACATTTTAAATGACTTCATTTGGATCCTTTTGAGTGATTTTCTTGTAAAAGAGGAATTTCTGCCTGTAGTTTTCAATTTATTGAGTCCTATGAGATGAAACAGTGACACTTTTTCTGGAAAGAGACTTGGAAGATGTCCTTCATTCTTTTAGACTAGAAAGTATATGTTTACTTCTCTTCTGAATATTTGAAAGTCTGGGTTTAAAACGGAGTACGTGGGAAAAGTAAAAACATCTCAGAGCATCCAAAGTACACATGGATAGCTCTTGCTCTCTGTCCTTTGTCAGGACCCCCTGGAATCCCTGTCTCTGTAACAAGACTTATCATGCTGTAAGTAATGGGTTTTGTCTTTTTTCCTCGTGGGGCTATGTGTTCCTTGACATCACCCACACTGCTAACCATTTCTCCTGGTGAGCTCAGCCCGGATGGGGAGGCACCAGCCCCTCAGAGCACTGAGATCTATGAACACAGAGCTCCATGCAGATGATGCAGGGATGCCGGGCTGAGGGCTTAGTTGTGTTTTTCGATCCTTTGGACTGTATCCCTCCAGGCTCCTCTGTCCATGGGATTCTCCAGGCAACAATACTGGAGCGGGTTGCCGTTTCCTCCTCCAGGGGATCTTTCTGACCCAGGGATTGATCCTGCATCTCCTGTGAGTCCTGTGTTGCACTCGAATCCTTTACCTGTTGAGTCAAATTGGCCTCCTGGGTCATACTCCTTTCCTGTTTAACAAATAAACCCTGTATGTGAGAGAAGGTTTTGGTCACACATTTGCGGTCTGCAGGGCTCCTCCACCGCGTTCCCTCTGGGGATGGTGTCTTCTGTTGTCAGGATGCTGGGTTCTCTCACGGTGACGACGGAGCAGCACGGATGGTCCGGGCCAGCCACCCCCTGTCCTGACTCTGGGTTTCGTTAGATTCCCCCAGGGTCTGCTTGGTCACCTGCCGGGGTGGCGTCTGTCAGCTTTCTCCACCTTAACCTTACTCTCTGCCACCCGCCCGCACTGTGGTCTTTGGAAGGAAGAATGTAAAAGGGTACATTTAAGGGAAGGGAGTTGCATCCATCTCTTTTATCCATAATAAAAGATAAGATCCACGAAATAAGGAACCTGGCTTTGTTTTTTGTTCTGTTTTCAGAAACTAAAATAATTTTGGGCAAGTAGCAGGCACTGAAGGGTAATGAGTAAAAGAATAAAAACAGACCACATTCTTTCTCCTTCCAATTAAAGGGAAAAAGCCACCTTCAAATGCAATCCTAAGTATGACAAAAAAGAGGAGGAAAAGAAGCATGGAAATAAAAAACAAATAGGAAGTATTAGCATAAAATAAAGTGTTAAAACTTAGGGTTATAAAAACTTATTATAACAATAAATGTAAACAGATTAAATTCACCAGGTTAAGAAAAAATGAGATTATTAAGTTGGATTTTAGAGTAACTCAGTTATGTGCTGTTTCCAAGAGATATCAGGGCATCATGGGGCATAGAAGATTGAAAAAGGTTGAGCAGGCCAATGAAAAGCAACAGTGTTGGTATATTTACAGTAATAACAAAGTACACATTAAGGGAATTATAACCCCAGCCATATAATATTAAAATAAGACCAAAACCCCACAGAATATTATTTAAGAACATATGCATATGCCATAAATGTATAAATAAATGATCAATAGATGATACACTTAGGTTACCTGGAGATGCTGGGGTGAGGGTAAAGTTTGTGATTGGGGAAGAATACAAAAGTGTTTTCAATTTTATTGATAATTTCTTTTATGATTCCAAGCTGCTTGATGGGCCTGTTAGTATTGCATACAGTTTTATAATATCTGTTCCATGTTGAAAATAGTTAATAATAATAAGAAAACCCTTCCCCAAATCTAATTACAAACAACTTCCAGTGCAGCGCAGGACACCATCACCATGACAGTGTAGGTCAGAGGGCCACCTGGCCCTGAGAGTGATGGACAAGACAACTGAACAAGGTCCAGCCATCGTCTAAGGGAAGGCAAGGGTGTTCTTGCTTTACTTGATAAGCTACTTAAACTCAATCTCATCCTCTGGGAAATGGGTGTGGACACAACAAGAAGGGAACTGCCAGCACTAAATGAAGCAAAGAATGCAGGTAAGATGCCTGGTACATAGCAGGTGTTCGATGCACTGCCTCAGGATCTTTCTGGAAATGAAGCAGAATACAACTATCCAGGTAGAGTCAAAGAGAAATCAAATCCCACTTACTCCCTAAACTTCTGAGGCCAGGGCAGACCTGCCTCAAGGTGCACACTTCCATCACAGCACCTGCCCCCGGGGGACACTGCACCTGTTCCCCCTGCATTCCCCGCCCCCTCAGCCACTGCATCCAGCACCTAGTGGACCCTCGGGCGTCATCTGGAGAATGGTGGGAGGTATGGGGATACTTGAAAGGCAATATAGACAGATCATGTAAACACTGCGAATTGAAGGGATCAATTTCAGCCCCTTAATTGTGAACTGGCAAGCATATAACGCTTACTAATGCTCAAAATTCTCCAAGCCAGGCTTCAGCAATATGTGAACTGAGAACTTCCAGATGTTCAAGCTGGTTTTAGAAAAGGCAGAGGAACCAGAGATCAAATTGCCAATATCCACTGGATCATCGAAAAAGCAAGAGAGTTCCAGAAAAACATCTACTTCTGCTTTATTGACTATGCCAAAGCCTTCGACTGTGTGGATCACAATAAACTGTGGAAAATTCTGAAAGAGATGGGCATACTAGGCCACCTGACCTGCCTCTTGAGAAATCTGTATGCAGGTCAGGAAGCAACTGTTAGAACTGGACATGGAACAACAGACTGGTTCCAAATAGGAAAAGGAGTATGTCAAGGCTGTATATTGTCACCCTGCTTATTTAACTTATATGCAGAGTACATCATGAGAAACGCTGGGCTGGAAGAAGCACAAGCTGGAATCAAGATTGCTGGGAGAAATAGCAATAACCTTGGATATGCAGATGACACCACCCTTATGGCAGAGAGTGAAGAGGAACTGAAAAGCCTCTTGATAAAGTGAAAGAGGGGAGTGAAAAAGTTGGCTTAAAGCTTAACATTCAGAAAACTAAGATCATGGCATCTGGTCCCATCACCTCATGGGAAATAGATGGGGAGACAGTGGAAATAGTGTCAGACTTTATTTTTGGGGGCTCCAAAATCACTGCGGATGGTGATTGCAGCCATGAAATTAAAGCTTACTCCTTGGAAGGAAAGTTATGACCAACCTAGACAGCATATTAAAAAGCAAAGGCATTACTTTGCCAACAAAGGTCCGTCTGGTCAAGGCTATGGTTTTTCCAGTGGTCATGTACGGATGTGAGAGTTGGACTGTGAAGAAAGCTGAGCGCTGAAGAATTGATGCTTTTGAACTGTGGTGTTGGAGAAGACTCTTGAGAGTCCCTTGGACTGCAAGGAGATCCAACCAGTCCATCCTAAAGGAGATCAGTCCTGGGTGTTCATTGGAAGGACTGATGCTGAAGCTGAAACTCCAATACTTTGGCCACCTCATGCGAAGAGTTGACTCATTGGAAAAGACCCTGATGCTGGGAGGGATTGGGGGCAGGAGGAGAAGGGGACAACAGAGGATGAGATGGCTGGATGGCATGAATTTGAGTAAACTCCGGGAGTTGGTGATGGACAGGGAGGCCTGGCGTGCTGCGATTCATGGGGTCGCAGAGAGTCGGACACCACTGAACGACTGAACTGAACTGAATACTTCTAGACTTAAAAAGCTCTTTTGTTGTTGGCAGGTTCACAGCAGTGAAATGAAATCTATTCTTTTCATTTTACAAATATTTCGCGCCTTCTGTATAAGTCACTCGGATGAGTAGCATAAGGCAAAACTGATCTAAAGTTGGACGATGTAAACAGGACACTTTCCCCTTTCATCTTACCCAGGTTTATCAAGAAAACTCAAACGGCCGCCCGTTTCCTTTCCAGCTAGTTCCCTCCCTAGAAGCCGGCAGGGTCGGGGTGGGGTCAGGGATTTTACAAAGCCCCTGGTAGCCGCAGGGCCAATCACCGGCTTCTGGGCTTCATTCCTGAGGCGGGGAGCGCGCTCCCTGACCGCCAGCCCTGGAGCGAAGGGACTAGCGGTGTTGGAGGAGGAGGCCTGCGCGACGCCCGCCTCCCCGCCCAGCGCGCCCTGATCGCGCACAGCCTTGCTCGCCGTGGTCAGGGCGGGGGCTGCACCCCGGCGGCTGCTGCGGTCGCTGGACGCAAGCAGGTCCGCAGTGCGCAGAGAAGACCGCGCGACTGTTCTCGGAGAGGCGGTGCGCGGCGACCCACCCCATTAGGATTCGTCCAGTCCCTGCGTGCGCCTCGACTTCCGGGGGGCGGAGGGACCCCCCCGGGGCAGCGCGGATTTCAGCCCGGCTGAGTCCTCACTACATCTCAGCGGCACCCTGCGGACGAAGGCGAAGGCGCAGACAGAATTGACCAAAAACTACGAGGGGAAAGCGGCGCCGGCAGGTTGAGGGGCGCGGCGAGCCCTCTCCACGAAGCGCGCGCTGCGCTGCTGCGCGCCCGGCTGTGTCCCCGGAACGCCGCGGGAAGGGAGCCGCGCGGAGCAACAGGTGCAGCCCGCAGCCTCTCTGGGACAAGGGAAACGACCTGCAGGGCGCGGAGCCGGTAAGGCGCAGAGAGGGCTCTCTCCTCCCGCAGGGCTGCGCCGGCCGGTCCCTCCTCCCCGGCTCGGTGGCGGAGCAGCAGACGCCCGGCGCTCTTGGGACCGCCTCGCGAGTGCGGGAAGGTCCAGCTCTAGCTCCTGTCTGCGTCCTCTCCCAAGTGGCCCCGTCCGAAAAGACGGTGCCACTCGGCCCAGGCGCCTGGGTTCTGAGTGATCCGAGCTGGGTCCCCCGGAGCCCCTCCTTCCCCGGCAGGCGCCCTTCGCCAGCGCGACCTAGGCTCCCCCTGCGCGCCATGGAGCTGGAGGCTGGGAACTTCAGCGAGGGGAACGCGAGCGGGCTCCAGCCCCCGACCCCGGAACCCAGGCCGCTCTTCGGCATCGGCGTGGAGAACTTCGTCACGCTGGTGGTGTTCGGCCTGATCTTCGCGCTCGGCGTGCTGGGCAACAGCCTGGTGATCACCGTACTGGCGCGCAGCAAGCCGGGCAAGCCGCGCAGCACCACCAACCTGTTCATCCTCAACCTGAGCATCGCCGACCTGGCCTACCTGCTCTTCTGCATCCCCTTCCAGGCCACCGTGTACGCGCTGCCCACCTGGGTGCTGGGCGCCTTCATCTGCAAGTTCATCCACTACTTCTTCACCGTGTCCATGCTGGTCAGCATCTTCACGCTGGCCGCGATGTCGGTGGACCGCTATGTGGCCATCGTGCACTCGCGCCGCTCCTCCGCCCTGCGGGTGTCCCGCAACGCGCTGCTGGGCGTGGGCTTCATCTGGGCGCTGTCCATCGCCATGGCCTCGCCGGTGGCCTACCACCAGCGCCTCTTCCACCGGGACGTCAGCAATCAGACCTTCTGCTGGGAGCAGTGGCCCAACCAGCGCCACAAGAAGGCCTACGTGGTGTGCACCTTCGTCTTCGGCTACCTGCTGCCGCTCCTGCTCATCTGCTTCTGTTACGCCAAGGTGCGGGGCGCGGGGCGGGTCCGCGGGCCCGGGGCGGCTCCTCTGTCCCCGCACCCCTCCAGGGCCCCGCCCCCTTGCCCTCGTCCCCCGCGAGTTTTCTGCCCGAGCCATCGCCTCCTCCGGCCGCGGCTTGGGCTTGCGAGTTTGATGCTGCGGGAAAGTTGCTTGGAGTTTGGGCGACACCAGGAAAGTTTGCCGGTCTGGGCGTCCGTCCCGGCCCCGCAAGCCCTGGGCCCTGAGGTTGTCCCCACAGGAGGCGGGGTTCAACGCCCACTTCTCAGGAGGTTTTAGCCACGTAGCCCGCTCAGCCTACCTTTGATCGCCTGCGTGGCCACAGCGTTAGGCGAGCGCCGGGTCCTGCCGAGCGAGTCCTTTTGCTGGGTGGAGGATCCGCGCCCCTCCGCAGCCCTCAACTGGGGTCCGATGGGGGGATTTCCCTGCCTGTGGGGTGCACGGGGCTGGGGCGCCGGCCAGGACCGGCTTTGTGAAACCGCTGCTCCTGGCGACAGAGCTTTGAATTTTATTTCACAACACAAGTTAGGCGTCATAAATCCAAATGGTCAGAAATGTTTCCTCACGGATTCTCCAGAGAACGTTGGATGGATGGGTTTGCAGCTGCCGTTTCCTCATTTCAGTCCTTTGAGGAGGAGGTAAAGAATATTAAGTGGTTCAGGTGGCAGGTCTAAAGCCTCAGCTGGGAGACACACGGCTGACACATCTCTGGTCCCCCTACCCTGAAACTCCTTTCTCTGTGCAGTGCCCTTCCCCCCAGCTCAGCACAATCACGTTCTCTTTCATTAATAACACATGGTGTTGAAGTTTGTATACTGATCTAAAAGCCTTACACCTTTTACACAACTTGTTTGTGTGTGTGAGTCACTCAGTCATATCTGACTCTTTGCAACCCCATGAACTGTAGGGGGTCAAGCTCCTCTGTCCATGGAATTCTCCAGGCATGAATACTAGAGTGCGTGGCCATTCCCTTTTCCAGGGGATCTTCCCTACCTAGGGATCAGACATGGGTCTTCCACATTTTAGGGAGCACATATTATTTGCTGTCTGAGCCACAATATCTGCTTTATAATCAGGAGATGCAGTGGATGGGGTGAGAGCCCCTCTCCCTGACACACCCTCCCCAGTACCATCGCCACTAGAGAAATACTTCTGTGACTGAATTCTGAGATCTGCACCATTTTATCATTTTATCTTCTCTCTCTCTCTCTCTCAGTTTCTTTCTGATAAGCTTGTGACTCTAGGACTCTGAATAATCAGGTGAAGTAGAACAGCAATCAGTTCTCATGTTCCACTCATAGTTTTTTTTCCCTGGCAGAAATGTGGACTATGAGCCACCTGGTTTTGTTTGCCCCTTCCCCAGGCCATCTATCTACAGCAGTGTCTATTTTGAACAGTAATGTTTTTGGATGTGATCTGAATGAATGTCCTGTACCGAAGGGTTGTGCATAAAGATGCACTAAAGGCAGGAAATTGGGAATCACTGTAGCTTAGCTCTTTGATAAATGGCTGGTTTATCCCCTTTGCTTCTGAGAAAAGCAAATCAAAGCTTGGTCTGCACAGGGCCGTGGTCTCCTGTGTGCACTCTGTCACTTGATCTGCAGGCGACCCAGTGGGTTGGAGCCACTGTGCATATTTTATTGATAAGGAAAGAGGGTTTTGGAGGAGGGAAGCTGCTGATTGTGAGGCAGTGATTGCGGAGCTGGTAAAGCATTCAGGAAGGATTTCCTTGCAGGGCTTCCTAGCCCCCTGGGGGAGGCGGGCCTGTGGGCCATGGGCCTCGAGATTAGAGAGATTCTTTGTGTTTGGCTTTTCTTTCATCATTACATGGATTATACTTGAAGCATATTCTTCCTTTGTTTCCCAAAATTCTGGTCTTTTGGAAATTCAGGTCTTTTTAATGGAAACAACAAGAGAAACTTCTAGGAAGGAACCAGCCTACATTTCTGTCATTTGAGACTTTATAAAAGTCACACCTAAGGAGAAGTTTTTAAATTAAAAAATTCAGAAAATGCATGATCATTGGGATTTTCTTAAAATATGGATAGTTTGCTTTTAAGCATAACTGGAAATTCCTTTGAAACTCAAAGTAATATTTGCATATTCATTCTAGGGCTTGAAAAAAGGTAAAGATTAAAGCCTTCAGTTGCTTTCCTTTGATTCAGTCACTGTCTGCTTTGCATGGAAGGGTTTTACTACTTAAATGTTACATTTGGGATTGATTGTTACCCCAAGGCCCAGATCAAAAGACATATACAATCACAGTGTTTTTTTTTAAGTTAAGGAAAGGAATTGCATTCCAGAGTTGCCTTCTGCACTGACAGTTTAGTGGAAGGTCCTTTGCACGCTCCCTCCCTAGAGACCCAGAATGCCAGGCTGGAGGATGACTCTGGGACACCCTCTGCTGCTGCGGGGCTGGCTCACTCTTCCTCAGGGCAGTGCTTGTCCTGGGCCCTCCTCGGCCTGACACAGATGAACTCGGGACCTGCCCAGTTCCTCCACATTCCCGGAGACGTCCTGTGCCAGGACGGGTGTCGGCCTCCCGTGCACACTTCTGAAAGTACAAGTGACGGAGAAGTGTCCGCTCACCACTGTCATCAGCTTCCAGAGAAACGCAGTCATAACCCTTTCTCCTTTGATGGCGAGACCTTCATGGGGTCCGTCACACGCATCAGTGTGGGTCCGTAGTGTGCGCTCATGAAGTGGAGCAGAGCCAGGAGAAACACAGTTAGGCGTTCTCCCTGTGGGCCACTCCGCGACATTCCTTAGGCGTTTGTAGTTATGAGATGTGACCCGCCGACGCTGTGGAAGGGCTGAGTGGCCCCAGGCTGTGTAACGTAGCAGGTAACATCTGACTTTTCCACGTGGGGTCCTCCCCAGCAGCCCTCGCTGACGCTGCCTTGCCACCTCTCCCTTTCTTTCAGTGACCGGGGTCCTCCTCTGGCGGTGGGGAGGCTGTCCACAAGGAACCTGGCCAGGCTGGTCCTCTCCGGGAGGGGCCCTGTCCAGCCCGTTCCTTCCTCTTAAAAGTCCTCTTCATTTGTTCCTGCACAAGCCTCCCTTCTGTAGTTGTCTTCCATTAGATTTTTAATACCCCAGTTGCTGACGGCAGGACAGTAGACGGACCCGTTGTCGCTGTACTGAGAGTGACCACAGATGTCCCCGTAGGAAGTGAGAGGCTTGTCTTATGGAGGACGCTGAGCCCTTGTGGGAAGTGAGCAGCGTTTCGGTAGAGCTGGGAGTTTGGAGTCAGAAATTCACACCCCACAACAGCTGCTTGACCGGGGTAGGGAATTGTGAAAGTGAAGTGAGTGTTAGTTGCTCAGTCGTGTCTGCCTCTTTGTGACTCCAGGGACTGTAGCCCACCAGGCTCCTCTGTACATGGGATTCTCCAGGCAAGAATACTGAAGTGGGGTGCCATGGCCTTCTCCAGGGGATCTTCCCGACCCAGGCATGGAACCCATTGCAGGCAGATTCTTTACCATCTGAGCCACCAGGGAAGCCCAGGGAATCGTGAAGTGGTGGATAAACCCCGCGGCTTCTCCGTCAGGGAGTGACTGATGACTCTAGAGGGTTGCATCCGCCCAGACAGAGCAGCTTTCATAATACTAGTTCAATTTGATTAAACTATTTCCATGCTGTGGTGCTCCAGGGGGACAGAGAGATGGCTGGAACCCTGTTTCCACTGTTTGGGGGGTACTCACTGAGCAATTGACGGGCAGTCTCAAGCCCTTAGTCACCCTGACCTGATTTTCCTTAGGTTTTTCACTCAGATGGGACATAAGAATGAACTCGAGACCTGCCTGGTGTGTGTACCACCATCCTGACCCTGTTGTACAGCTTACGTTGCAAACTCTTATGTGGAACCACAGTGTCTCACATCTTTTCTCCTGAGAATGATGCTGGCGGGAGAAGACAAAATTAGTGTCTCTAAGGAAGGAAACAAGTGTGTCCCTGGAAGCCTCCCTGATGGGACAGTAGTCGTGGAACCTCGCAGAATGGTGGTCTGCCAGCCCTCAGTGTTGTTGGAAGGCAGTCCGCAGTCTTTCTAAGCATCTAGGATTTGGCATATAGCAGGGACCTGGGATTGTGGAACGATAGACTCTTAGGGGAAAGCAGGTGGCAGGGAGGCCAGCGGAGATGCAGGTGTGGGCAGCAGAGTGGGTCTTTCTGGAAGAAACCTCGGAGCTCCCTGCACCAGAGCTCTGCCAACGGGGGCTCCGGACACAGGTGGCTAGAAGACCGGACGTCCATGGCAATCCATGGTCATCATTACTCCACCAGCTCCTGTGAATTTCAGCTTGCATGACTTTGTAAACCATGGTCTTCCCTTTTCAGAACATCAGGAAATGTCAATGCAAAATGGACAATGAATTTTGCAATTCTGAGGCAAACCGATTTTATCAGTCTGTGTTTTTCAGGTCCTTAACCATTTGCATAAAAAGTTGAAGAACGTGTCAAAGAAGTCAGAGGCGTCAAAGAAAAAGGTAAAACTCCTGGATTTACATTCTCTGTGCCATTTCTGGGGCTTGGTTTAATGTATACTGTTAGCTCTCCTGCATCCTCCTGTGAAATTTTGGTTCCTGGGTTCAGAGAACATCTTAGCCCTGGACAGAGAGGAGACGTGGAGAGGTCTGAGCTGCTGAGGGTGGGCAGGTGACTGAGCTGCCAGAGAACGTGGGTGGAGGTCTGGGGAGGGGCCAAAAGGTGTCTCTTCTGGATTCTGAGCCTCTGGAGAAGGTGCGCTGTAGGTGACTGGCATAGGGTGTCAGGTGGCTGGACCCACAATTTGCTTGGAACTGCAGGTGGTGCTCGTGATAAAGAACCCACCTGCAAGTGCAGGAGCCCCGAGTTCCATTCCTGGTTTGGGGGGTTCCCTCGAGGAGGGCACAGCAACCTCTCCAGTACTCTTGCCTGCAGAACCCCGTGGACAGAGGAGCCTGGCTGGCTACAGTCCATGGAGTCTCAGAGACACGATTGAAGCGACTCAGCAGACACGCTTCTTTTATTGTGTATTTACTGTCTCTGATGTGGTCCCAGGAGGCCCGTCTTAATTATCTTTCGAGCGAGTATTGCTGTATCCCTCCCTGAATCCTCAAAGCAGTTGCTCTGCTCTGCTCTCTTCCTCCCAGAAATGTGCTGACTTGGCCGCCTGGGGGCAGAACTGATGGGAGGGGCCTGAGGGGAGTCCAGCCCATCTTTAATTGTCTTTGTCCTTCTCCCTGGAATCCCGATTCCCACAAGCTTCCTCTGAAGGGTTTGACAGCATCTAACATCCTGCAATTTATTATATTTCAAACCCATTTCGAGGACAAGCTATTTTACAAATCGGGATTAATCTACCTTTTGCTCAGATCATATCCTGGAGAAGGAAATGACAACCCACTCCAGTATTCTTGCCTGGAAAATCCATGGAGAGAGGAGCCTGGTGGGCTGCAGCCCCGAGAGTCACAAAGAGTTGGACACGACTAAGTGACTGAACTGAACTGGAAGATTAGTGAGCATTTTAACATTTACATTGTTGGGCTTTAAACGTGTATGTGTACCTATGGGTGTGTGTGTGCGTATGAGGCATGTGTATTGTTGTTGTGTTAGTTGCTCAGTCATTTCCGACTCTTTGTGACTTCACAGACTGTTGCCGCCAGGCTCCTCTGTCCATGGGGATTTTTCAGGCCAGAATACTGGAGTGGGTTGCCATGCCCTCCTCCAGGGGATCTTCCCAATGCAGGGATCAAACCCATGTCTTCCGCATTGCAGGCAGATTCTTTACCGTCTGAGTCACCAGGGAAGCCCAAGAATACTGGAGTGGGAAGCCTATCCCTTCTCCAGGGGATCTTCCTGACCCAGGAATTGAACCAGGGTTTCCTGCATTGCAGGCGGATTCTTTACCAGCTGAGCCACCAGGGAACGTATGGCGGTTGGTGGTTTAGTAGCTAAGTTGTGTCCGACTCTTGTGACCCCATGGACTGCAGCCTGCCAGGCTCTTCTGTCCATGGGATTCTCCAGGCAAGAATGCTGGAGTGGGTTGCCATTTCCTTCTCCAAAGGGAACATATATATAAATGCAATTCTTCCCAAGGGAAAGTGAAAGTGAAGTCGTTCAGTCGTGTCCGAGTCTTCACGACCCATGGACTGTAGCCTACTAGGCTCCTCCATCCATGGGATTTTCCAGGCAAGAGTACTGGAGTGGGTTGCCATTGCCTTCTCCAGGATATGATCTGAGGGGGAAAAGTTCTCAGCATTTGGAGGAGGGAAGATTTTCTCTTCTATTCTCTCACAACCTCTAACCCTTAATAACCACTGAACAGATGTCAGATCTCTTTTGATGTTTTTAATTACCTCCTTGTTTGCACAGAACAAATGGTTTGTGTATGTGCATGTACCTGCGTCTAGGCCAGGGCTAACAGATAGGTGTGGGGAGTAGAGTAGGAAGATGGAATGGGGAGACAGGGGCAGAGGAGGGGAGGGCCCAGGGTGGAGAGGCAGAGCTCCTTCACCCAGAGGCGAAGGTTGGATCGGCTCAGATGATGCTGCCCTCGGTCCTGGCAGAGAAGAGTGTTCCTGGGTGTGTACACGCTCAGTTTCTGATGGATCATGGGGTGATGCGAGATCTTGGAGGCTTATTCATTTCAGTTGTGCCTGTTTCTGGCTCCCCACCTCGGTGGCTGCGTAGGGCCCCTTCCCCTTCCCCTGTCCATCCATAAGGGCTCCACTTCATGTGAAGGCTGGTAGCATTCCTGGGGTGGAGGGTTAGGTTCAACACAAATGTGCTCAACAGCTATCCTGCCTGTTTGGAGGAAAATAGAGAAGAGTGTGCTTTCCTTTGCCAAAATAGTAGTGACCACAGTACAGAGCTGGGCCTTGATTAACACTAGGCTTGGCTGGACCTAAAGAAACGTTTTCTGGCACAAGGCTGATCAGATAGGAAAACAAGATTCTTAACAATTTCTGGAAGACTTCCCAGTGGGGTAGGCTTCCCCAGGATGGTTCCTGGTAATAGGGAGGTAGATGCGAGACCCTCATGGTACCTTCTTAACCACGAGATTCTTTTAACAGCGGCTCTTTCTCCCCATCTGGCTTGGAGTAACTCAGCAAGCTTTTTGGCTGTCATTTGTACAATTTACAAAATGTTTCTCATCAGTCTCATCATTTACTCACTTTTTCCTTCCCTGCCAAGTTCCATTAGATGGATTATGTGTAAAATTCTTTGAAGGAAAAAAAAAAATCAGATGTCTCAGATGGCTTGAAAAAGAGCATCTCACAGGAAGAGGAGAAATTACTATTTTTCAGATACTTTCAGTGCAAGAAGTAAAAAGAAGGCAGGCTAATAAAAGGCCCAACCTTAAGTATAAGAATTCATGCAGAGGCTTGGCACGTAACTTTCAACAAGGACTTCTTCTCTATCAAATGGTGATGCTGTGGTTCTGTACCACACATGGACAGACGGGGAATGTAGGCAATACGTTGGGTGTAAATCCATCTGTGATTCAGGCAAATGATACTGTAAGAAGTGAAAATAGCCCCCATCCCCACAGAGGGCCTTGTCTCCTCACTGCCTGACTTTTCTAAGGGGAACCTTTCAGAGGAGATGGTGTGGGTCAGCCCAGGTGCAGTTAGCACCAAGGAAGCACTCAGCCCCCTCGAGGAGGGCAAGGCCGCTTGCTTTTGTTATGGCTTCTGTGGAATTCTTCACTGATTCTTTAAGCACTTATGAACTATCCAGGAAGGCAGGTTCCTGGGCAGGTACGTCATCCGCACGACCTGTGGAAGCATGAGACCCCAATACCTGAAGTGCTGCGTAATGATGGCTCGCTGAAAACCCAGGTACAGTCGCTCAGTCCTGTCTGACTCTTTGCGACCCCATGGACTGCAGCACGCCAGGCCTCCCTGTCCATCACCAAACTCATGTCCATTGAGTCGGTGATGCCATCCAGCCATCTCATCCTCTGTCATCCCCTTCTCCTCCTGCCTTCAATCTTTCCCAGCATCAGGGTCTTTTCCGATGAGTCAGTTCTTTGCATCAGGTGGCCAAAGTTTTGGAGCTTCTGCTTCAACATCAGTCCTTCCAATGAATATTCAGGAATTTATGATGGACTGGTTGGATCTCCTTACAGTCCAAGGGACTCTCAAGAGTCTTCTCCAGCATCACAGTTGAAAAGTATCAATTCTTCGGTGCTCAGCCATTATTTTGTTAGTACAGTGAGTTATTTTGACCAGATCTTGACCTTGAACTGGTATGTTCCAGGTGCATGTTTTCTGAGTTGGGGGTAGGTGAGGGTGCTGTTCTGTGAGTGGATGTCTTCCCAGTTCCCTGGTCCTGGTCCTCTGACGTGAGGGAGACACAGGAGGGAGCCATGCACGTCTCTCCCTGGGCACCTTGATGCGCTCCCCTAATGTGATGCTGTAGTTGGTGTGGAGGCCACTGGGGTGCAGGGCTGAGCGCCAGGGCCTGTGTGCAGGGCGCCCACTCCCGTACCAGCTCGGATGGGATGACATGCCTGTGAAATAGGCAGAAAATAAATAGTGAACTTTTGTTGACACATAACTGGGAGCATAAACATTGTATTAAACAAGCATTCTGTTAAATTCTTTTGGGAGCATCATTTGATAAATGATAAAGTTTATGTAAGTACCCATTGATATTCTTACAATATTATTATATTGTAATCTTAAGGCACTCACATTCCAAAGCTACAGGCAGACCAAGGAAAGGAACCCCGTTCATGGTTCTGAAAAGACCAGTAGACCTGCTAAAAATAAAAGGCAGATTTTGAATGAACTTGGGTAAATACACACAGTAACAAACCCTCCATAGAAAAGACACCCTGCTGACCATTGCCCTACAGGGATACAGATACAGTGTGGCTCTTATCTGTAAGCTGTCGGGGTGTAGTTCTGCCCTCAGCTTGTTGCTTAGTGAAGACCTCGTGAAAGGAGCAGTGAAACAGAATACCCAGAGAGCATGCGTTCTGTGCTGCGCAGAGATGGCCTTCCTGTCTTAGGGAGGACAGCGGGTGTGCTCCGCGCTCTCTGCAGGTGTGACTGCGTCTAGATGGTTATTGACTCATCAGGAGCGCAGCCCATACACTGCTGGGTAGACGGATGGACAGCAGATGGTCCTTGGCCTAGGGAGCGGGGCGCTGGTCTGCCGTGCGTCGGGCACACGGCAGCCTCAGTCTGTAACACTGCTGCCCTGGAAACCCTGCGGTCAGGTTTGTACCTGAGTTGTTTGAAGCTGTTAAGTAGACCAGGTCCACTCAGAGAACCATCACGTTGGGTCACTCCGGTCACAGGCCAGGAGGCTGAGGCACAGGGAGGTGGCCTCATTTTTCAACATTGTAGGCAGATTCTTTACCATCTGAGCCACAAGGGAAGCTGGCCTCATTTTTCAAAGGTCATCAAACCCTTGGCTTTTGTGTGGCTCGTGGCACCTTCTGAGCACCCGCGTGGTCATGGTAAACATGAGCGTAACTCCCGTCTCCGGCGCCCTGACCGCTCTTGCTCTGACCTCATCCTGAAGTCAGAGTGGCTCCTCTCCCACCTCTGCCGGGTTCCCTGGCTTCCAGCCTGCCTCTTGGACAAGCTTCCTCTCCAAGTCAGTCGGCTACCCCGTGTCTTTCTTGGAAGACTGCTATCTTAAGCCTCACGTTCTGGGTGCTATGGGCTGTGACAGCCAGATTCTAACTCACGGGAAGTAACAGCAAAGTCATTGCATCACATGAGAACATTCCTGCAGGGTGGGGGCCAGGCGTCTCCTGTGAAAAGACCTGTGGGCCCACAACGGTTTCCTGGTTGGGGAGTCCCTGCTCCACGGTGTGAAGCTGGAGGGAAAATAAGCACCTTCCTTCTCTCTCTCCTTCCCCTCCACCCTCCCTCCCTGAATTCATGGATCCCAGTGGGATTGGGTCTCTCCAGGGGCAAAGTGGACAGGGGGCCAATGGGCCATGCTTATAGCTCCTTTGGGGGTGTGACTGCGAAGTGAAGACCAGTGCCCAGAGCAGGTTTAGGATGCACTTGATTCTGTGAAAACACACAGAAAGTTCCCTCTGTCAGTGCATGAGCTGGAATGCTGGGTTCCCGTCTGTTGTGACCAGAGCTTCTGCTTTCTTCCCTTCTCGTAGACCGCACAGACGGTGCTGGTGGTGGTGGTGGTCTTCGGGGTCTCCTGGCTGCCCCACCACGTCATCCATCTCTGGGCTGAGTTTGGGGTGTTCCCGCTGACCCCCGCCTCCTTCTTCTTCAGGATCACTGCCCACTGCCTGGCCTACAGCAACTCCTCCGTGAACCCCATCATTTACGCCTTTCTCTCTGAAAACTTCAGGAAGGCTTATAAGCAAGTGTTCAAGTGCCATGCCCACAAGGAGTCACCTCTTAATGACACTAAAGAAAATAAAAGTCGACTAGACACCCCACCATCAACCAATTGTACTCACGTGTGAAAAAAGAGTATTATTTAAAAGTGTGGTATTTGCATGCATGTGGACCAGACACAGAGAAATACATTGCGGTGTTAAGCAAGGCAGTAACTTGCTATCTTAACAACAATTCATATTATATTGTTTGAATTCCACTTGTGTTTAAAAAGCACTTTGATCTGCCTAGAAAATCCTTAGGTCTAGTGAAGGCCATTTCTAAATTTTATTTTATTTCTAAATTCTATTCCATAAGCAAAAGATAATAATATAGTTTTATACATCTTAAGAAATGAAAGTTTCTCAAGAAACTTTATTTAAAGACTGTAAAGAGTCTATAATAGGACTCTCTAGATTTGTATTCTTTGTCAGATGAGGAAGAAGGGCCTATCAAGGTGGTCAGGAATATTTGTGATCGACATCTTGAAGTAAATTTAATTAGAAAACACATTTGTGCTTTAGTTCTTCAATTTTAAGATTGGGGTAATATTGAAACTATATGTGTTTCAGATACGATTATGGACACTTGATCCTGAGTTTTATTTTTGTGGACACTTATACTGAGACATATATATTTGATGGAAATAAGCTTATTTGCACATCTGCTGCATCTGCTCCCAGTTGTAAACAGTGCATTGGGCTTCTGCAACATGCTGTGTCCATCCGCAGTCATGAGGTCTCTTAAGCTTATCTCAGGTGGTCAGCAGGGGTCGCAGCATGACCCTGGGGTGTCAGCCAGCAGGACGTCAGTGAAAAACTATGCTGTGAACTTGGTCTTCGTTGAGATGAGCAAAAAATCAGGGAAAACCACCACCTGTGACTATTCTCATGGTGGAAGCTGTGAATGAGTTGCTGAGAATGAAACTGGATGTTAAAAATTTACATATATATATATATCGACACACACATATATATATTTTAAGGTATTAGCTATGCCTTGAATGGAATCTACTCAAAAGGAGAATATTTAAAATGTCAGTGAAGATGATGTACAGAAAATAATTTCTATAAATTCAGAATAATTTCTATGAATTATAAGCCACATGAGATAATGGTCATGCCATGTGAGAAAAGTTAGTAAGTGTAGTAAAATGTCTGTTTCAGATAAACCTAGAAAAAACAATCTAATGGTTGGACATAGCTGGGCATATTATGTACAAACAAATGCTTTTTTCATCAAATTTGTAATGATGTCTAATGCATATTTATCCCAAATATCATTCCCTCTAGAAATTTTAATATGGGGTTCAAATCATCATAACTTAGTTTCAAATGTAGCTTTTGTGACAGTTTCATATTTAATAATGAGAAAACGGTATGAAAAGATGAAATGATTCTATATTAGTAAATAATTTTCAGACTGCAAGACTGATATATTTTAGGATGATACAAAAGCAAGAAAAGTTTTTTAAAAAGAATTTTGTGTAATGCATACCTGCGTCATATGAGGACTTCATGTGAAATATCAAATTTTGGATCAAAAAGATCAACTCGATGTAAGTTTTGCATGTTAGCTTCTCTAGTTTGTGAATTTATCTTACTAACTATATTCCTCCAGCTAACAGTATTTACATTTGCCATGTTATAAATAGTTCTCTGGACAGAAGAGGAGAAAATTGTCAGAGAGGATGGGAAATCATGACTTTTCATGTTTGATGGCCAGGGGAAAAATTGTACATACACCTATGTGAGTATTTTTAAGAACAAAATTCCTTTGCACAATTTTAGCACTTTATTCAAATATCGCAGCAGAAAGATTTTATTCTGATAACGTACCTCATGTGTTTTGCAAAACGTGAAGGTGCCATTGCAAATGTCAGGACAGCTTCTGTGTGTGTGGATTCACGCGGCTGCATAAAGAGGGGCTCCTGCTTGGACTTGCTTGTGTGGCAGTGGCTCCCTGCATATTCCTCTTCCCATTCCCACGCACACAAATGAAGCATTGAAACAAACACAGTCGCCACTGCTGCTGTATTCGGGGAAGTGCTGAGAATGTGCTTGGACGCGATGTATTTACCCTTGTCACGCCTTGGTCACTTCCCGATGCTGTCATGGCTGACTTGCACAACCCAAGAGTGCCCAGTGTAAACGCAGATTGCTTCATTTTACAGGCAGGTGAGCTCTTCTTCTGTCCATCGTCATTCTAATCAATTCTTCTTGTTCAGAGTTTAGGTTGTCTCCTCCTCTAATGAGTTTCGTTGGTAACGGATGTCTGCAAAGATGTAAAACTGCATACAGTTTCCTGAGTGAGGGGTTCCAGAAGAACTTGTATTGCGTCTGCAGACCAAGTACTTCTTGGGGCACCCTTGTAATCATGTGTAATTAATGGGGACCTATTCAGAGGCCCCATCCTTTCTTCACTGAATAACCCAGCGCCCCCAACCCCACTCTCTTTCCCCTCACTACTAGCAGCCAGGCTAAAGGAGATACACTTCCCCAGTGTGCCTTTGAAGTCCGGATGCTGGGTAAACCTTGTTTTTCTGTGAACTTCAAAGATAAATGATGCTTTCTCCTTAGACTTGGCTGCCCTAGTGGCCTAAGGCAGCTGTTATTTTTCTGGGCCTTTTGCTTTCTCATGGGGAGATGGCTCTGGAATATTTAAATAGTAGGCATACTGACTTTCAAATGCATAAGCTGCGATTTCAGTTCCTTACTGATGAATATGGGGGTGCGGTTGAGGAGCTGGTCTTGTCCTGTCTCCTCAGGAGCTGCTGAGACAGAGTCTCTCTGCTGCTCTGACCATATATATGCTCAGCAGTGCGGGGGCTGAGCCCATTTCTGAGTATCTTAGGGAAATCCTTTTGCTGTAAATGGAACTGTTTTATTGCACACACTGCGGATCACACCATCGTTCCCCTCTCCTCTGCATCTCCAACCCCTGTGTGCTCCCATCCTAACTTGCTCAGATCCAGAGTTCCTCACTCTGACATAAACCACAGTAAAATTCCCCCATCACCCCAGGCGTATCTGTGGAGAGATGTCTGAACTGCGTGACTCATGCAAGGCTAAAAGCTTCTTGTGACTCAACTTCAAATTGTGATCCTGAGGATAATTGCATTTGCTTGATGTCTCAGATACACTGAGATGGTGCAGAAATAATTCCTAGACGTTAACTGATACCCAAGGTCAGGTTCTGGGCGGGAGAGGATCCCTTCTTTTTCCACAGACGCCGTACGATCCTCAGTGCTTATGCTTGAAGCACCCTTACATCAAGGAAAGCAATGTATTATATAGCTTTGTCACGTTCCTGCTGAATAATTTATTAAATGTGTGTATAAGAACCACATAGTCATATAAATGGAATCAAGAGATCAAAGTGGCTGCTTCTGGAAACTTACCTAAAATCTGTCAACTTCCAGCTGCACTGATGCAAATATCTTCCTGACTTTAAGTTTGTAAGTGGTTTTCTCTGTAAGCGAGTCTTGTTCTTCTGGGTCATCAAAAAACATTGCATATTAAGTTATTTGTCAAGCAGATGTTAATGACTTGTTTATTTAAGGATGTATTGATTTAAAAAATTTCCACATAGAGTAGGTAGCCTAAAATGCCGATGGTGACTTGTTATCTTGGAAAGAAAAAAATTGCAAAAGGGACTTAATTTATGCTATATTTTAATATTTCCTTTTTAAAAAGTGGAAAATTGAGCCTTCAGAACCATGTAAAAACTTCAGCATCCCTGGTGTGGGCTGGGTGTACGTCAGGCAGGCGTGTGCAGGGGAGCCTGCCAGGCATTGTCTGCATAGCCCCGGGGCCTCTTTATTTTCCCATGAGAGCACTGTATGGCTCTGATGGGGTTTTTTTTTTCTCTGTGGGTGTGAGTGGCCGGTGCTCGCACTCCGCCCTCTGAACCTGATATTCAGCCGTGGGCAGGTCTGCTCGTGTGGTGAGGTCTCCAGGAATGGCAGCAGGCCTGGGCACAGCCCCTCTGCTGGGTCCTGCGCTCACGGTCAGGGCCCTCCCACAGCTGCTCCCAGGCCTCGGAGGTCCGGGTTCTGCCCCGGGGGCATCAGGGGTGGTGGGGACGCCTCAGTGACGGGGAGTGGGTGGGGAAGGTGGCGGGTGACCTCTCTACTTCTGTGTACATGGTGAAGTACCCTTGGTCAAACTTTCTCTCTGGGTCTGTGAATGTTGGCTAAGTTTGCCATATTCACACAATTGCATGACGAGCCAATTTTGTAGCTAAAGGTTTTGGTGTCACTTTGGGGTAGAAAGTTTCATCCTCTTTGGTCTCTTTTAAATGGAAATGTAGTTGATTTACAATATTGTGTTAGTTTCTGGTGTATAGCAAAGACACTCAGTTATGAAGTGTCAAATGAAGCATTGAAACAAACACAGTCGCCACTGCTGCTACACACACACATATATATACATATTCTTTTTCAGGTTCTTTTCCACTATGGTTTATTATAAGATATTGAATAGAATTCCCTGTGCTGTACAGAAGGCCCTTGTTGGCTACCTATTTTATATATTGTGGGTGTATCTCTTAATCCCAAACTCCCAATCCCTTCTGCCCCTTCCCCTTTGGTAACTGTAGTTTTTTTTTTTTTTTTTTAATTGGGGGACAATTGCTCTACGATGTTGTGTTGGCTTCTGCCACACAGTAAGTTTGTTTTGTATGTCTATGAGTCTGTTTCTATTTTGTAAGTTCATTTGAATCATTTCTTTTTAGATTTTGCATATAAGGGCTGTCATATGATATTTCTCCTTCTCTGACTTCACTCAGTATGACAGTCTCCAGATCTATGCATATGGCTGCAAATGGCATTTTTTCATCCTTTTTTTTTTTTTTTTTTTTATGACTGAGCAGTATTCTTCTGTATGTATGTACCACATCTTCTTTATCCATTCATCTGCCGAAGGACATTTAGGTTTCTTTCATGTCTTGGCTGTTCTGAATAATGCTGCTGTGAACATTGGGGTGCATGGATCTTTTTGAATTAAGAGTTTTCTCTGGATTTACACCTGGAGTGGGATTGCGGGCTTGTATGCAAGTCCCATTCTTTTTGCTGGGGAATAGTTTTCTGAGAAGCTCAAGAAATTGGGGGCTGTGCCCCCAGTTCTCAACATTTTAGAGAAGCCACTGGCCACTGGCTGCTGGAATTGATGGGAACTGGCTTCTGCCACTTAGACTCTTAGACTCTTAGGTAGTGGTGACCAGCAAGGTGACCGAGGGCTTGGGAGGAACTGTGCAGTCTTCTGTTGGTTTTCTTTGTGATACCATGTTCTTATTTCAGAAGATCAGTTCAGTTCAGTCACTCAGTCGTGTCCGACTCTTTGCGACCCCATGAATCGCAGCATGCCAGGCCTCTCTGTCCATCTGAAGCTCCCGGAGTTTACTCAAACTCATGCCCATTGAGTTGGTGATGGCATCCAGCCATCTCATCCTCTGTCGTCCCCTTCTCCTCCTGCCCCCAATCCCTCCCAGCATCAGGGTCATTTCCAATGAGTCAACTCTTTGCATGACGTGGCCAAAGTATTGGAGTTTCAGCTTCAGCATCAGTCCTTCCAATGAACACCCAGGACTGATCTCCTTTAGGATGGACTGGCTGGATCTCCTTGCAGTCGAAGGGACTCTCAAGAGTCTTCTCCAACACCACAGTTCAAAACATCATTTTTTCGGCGCTCAGCTTTCTTCACAGTCCAACTCTCACATCCATACATGACCACTGGGAAAACCGTAGCCTTGACCAGATGGACCTTAGTTGGCAAAGTAATGCCTCTGCTTTTTAATATGCTATCTAGGTTGGTCATAACTTTCCTTCCAAGGAGTAAGCATCTTTTAATTTCATGGCTGCAGTCACCATCTGAAGTGATTTTGGAGCCCAAAAAATAAAGTCTGACACTGTTTCCACTGTTTCCCCATCTATTTCCCGTGAGGTGATGGGACCAGATGCCATGATCTTAGTTTTCTGAATGTTGAGCTTTAAGCCAACTTTTTCACTCTCCTCTTTCACTTTCATCAAGAGGCTTTTTAGTTCCTCTTCACTCTCTGCCATAAGGGTGGTGTCATCTGCATATCTGAGATTATTGATATTTCTCCCAGCAATCTTGATTCTAGCTTGTGCTTCTTCCAGCCCAGTGTTTCTCATGATGTACTCTGCATATAAGTTAAATAAGCAGGGTGACAATATACAGCCTTGACATACTCCTTTTCCTATTTGGAACCAGTCTGTTGTTCCATGTCCAGTTCTAACAGTTGCTTCCTGACCCGCATACAGGTTTCTCAAGAGGCAGGTCAGGTGGTCTGGTATTCCCATCTCCTTCAGAATTTTCCACAGTTTATTGTGATCCACACAGTCAAAGGCTTTGGCATAGTCAATAAAGCAGAAGTAGATGTTTTTCTGGAACTCTCTTGCTTTTTCGATGATCCAGCAGATATTGGCAATTTGCTCTCTGGTTCCTCTGCCTTTTCTAAAACCAGCTTGAACATCTGGAAGTTCTTGGTTCACGTATTGCTGAAGCCTGGCTTGGAGAATTTTGAGCATAACTTTACTAGCGTGTGAGATGAGTGCAATTGTGCGGTAGTTTGAGCATTCTTTGGGATTGCCTTTCTTACGGATTGGAATGAAAACAGACCTTTTCCAGTCCTGTGGCCACTGCTGAGTTTTCCAAATTTGCTGGCATATTGAGTGCACCACTTTCACAGCATCATCTTTCAGGATTTGAAATAGCTCAACTGGAATTCCATGACATCCACTAGCTTTGTTCATAGTGAAGATTTCTGGGGTGTTGCCTATTGAAACGAGAACTCGTTATGTGTTCTGAGGACCACTGTGGATCCATTAGGCTTGTTTTCTCCCTTCAGCTGGCTTGTTTGGGGCTATCATGCTGACTGGCCTTGCGGTGGGTCGCAATGCGGGAGTCCTGGCTGGCGCTGGTGGAGAGTGAGCTCAGCCCTCTGAGCGTGTCCGTCACTCCTTCAGCAGCAGAGCCAGTGGAGGGCCGACCTCCGGGCCCGCGGAGGCAGTGATGGCAAGCCTGGAGGGGACAGTTTGAGTCTGGGTGGTGAGGGGCACCGGCGGGGCTGACCGGCAAAGGAAGCCTGGGGCTTGTCACGCCTGGGCGTAAGCGGCAGACTCCAGAAAAGCGTGCCGCGTCCAGTGTTGGCCGCGGAGCCCGCTCCTCCAGCCCTGGGGAGTCCCGCCCTCCCGGCCGAGCGCGGGAGTCGGGGGGCGTCTGGGGAGCAGCCCCCGGCCCCCTCCCAGTGTGGCCGGAGGGGCTCTGCTTTCTTCTGCGTTCCGCTCGCCACACAAAGCTTCAGTGGAAACCGGAGAACGCTCACGCAGGGACCATCCCCTGCCCCGAGTCTAGGTCGGCTGTCTGACGACAATGTCATTCCCTGATTCTGCAGCTCTGACGTGTCCTTTCTCGTTCTCCCTGCTGTTTCCTTAAAGTCACCCATCATTTCTGTTCTCGGGACGGTCTCAATTTGGTCATCTCTGAGGGGTTCACGTGTGGCCTGGGCCCTACCCCCATCTTCACTTTTGTTGTTGTTGTTGGTCTGATGATTCCTTCCTGGTTCCCTTGCCAACACTCCTCCCTTTAACAGCAAACTGTCGGAAATGCACGCAGGGAGAGCACATCACTTTTCTAGGGAGCACGAGTGAGCGATTTCTGCTTGGAACCAAAGGCAGCGAGCAGGTCTGCAGGCATGGTCCGCCTGGGGGCCCTCTTTGGGGGCTGCCCCCAAATAAGTTCCTCTCCTGGGAGTGGCCCTGGTCACGCCCGAGAGGCTCTGACTCAGTGGACGGTGGGAGGACTCCTGCTGTCTGCCCTAGGCTGCAGCGGGTCCCCTGGGCTCGTTCCATCAGGCTCCTGCTCCCCTGACCCGCTGCAGCGGCCAAGTGCATCCAACTGTCTGAGGATATCCCACCATCCTCGGACTAGAACTTCCCAATCCGTTGTGAGTGAAGATGGAGCCTGGCTGGGACTTTGGGACACAGAACGACCAGAATGTAAACAGGTGTCTTGTCCTTCAGCATTGTAGGGTGTTATTGTTGGACTTAGTCACTCAGTCATGTCTGACTCTTTGTGACCCCCATGGCTCCCCTGTGGAGTTCCCAGGCAAGAATACTGGAGTGGGTTGCCATTTCCTTCTCCAGAGGCTCTTCCTAACCCAGGGATAAAACCCATGTCACCTGTGTCTCCTGCATTGCAGGCAGATTCTTCGTCCTCATCAGGGAAGTCCAGTTAAACGAGATCTCCATTTAGAAACAGCAAAGATCCAAGAAAGAAGTAGGTGGGGATCATGTTGATTTCCAGTGGAAATCTCCTCATCTTGTTGAAGGGGAAAACGAATAAGCATGTGGTTTGGGTACACTTTGTCAGGGTCACCAAGCTTTGACTATGAGAAAATATTGTTTCAAATGGAAGTGTCCTTTTTCTTCTAAACAGACCATTGCTGGTGTGTGGATGTAGCTAAAAATCAATGTCAGTGCTGTAGCTCAGGTCAGTGAACATGAAATGAGGCCAGGGGTGTCGTAGGCATCCTGTGCTGTTATCTTCGCAGCCTCGGGGGCCTCATAGAGATACTGTGCTAGAAGACACTTAGTGAACGAGCACATGTCTGGGTTTTTGATGTTTTCAAAATAGGTCTGAAAGTGAAAGTAAAAATGAAGTTGCTCAGTTGTTTCTGACTCTTTGTGACCCCATGGACTGTAGCCTGCCAGGCTCCTCCATCTGTGGGATTTTCCAGGCAAGAGTACTGGAGTGGGTTGCCATTTCCTTCTCCAGGGGATCTTCCCGACCCAGGGATTGAACCCGGGTCTCCCACATTGCAGGCAGACGCTTTACCTTCTGAGCCACCAGGGAAGTCAAATAGGTCTAGGGTGGATAAAGAGTGAAACTTCATACTTCTCTCAAAATCTGATTATAATTCAGGAATATTTATGAGCTGGGAAGGGATACATCAGTGTTACTTTCCATATGTTGGTTTTCCAAGAATCATGGTTTACTGCCATGTATCTTATAACGATTGAAGATCTGACAATGGGGGGTAGAAATGTAAAGATCCCTTGAATATCAGTGACGACATCTTTCACTTTCTCACCTGACCTCTGCCCAAGTCAGGAAGAGAGTTGTGAAGTGTTCTAGAAAAGATGATGGCTGTTATGGGACTTGAGATTTGGTTGAATTCTGCTGGTAAATTGCTGTCTGCTTGGAAACGCTGTCTTTGGTGCCCTCATGTCAAAGAAAAATTTGGTTGAATGAGTCCCAGGTCTTCCCTGGTGGTCCAAAGGGTGAAGAATCCACCTGCAATGCCGGAAACCTGGGTTTGATCCCTGGGTCAGGAAGATCCCCTGAAGAAGGGAATGGCTACCGTCTCCAGTATTCTGGCCTGGAGAATCCCAAGGACAGAGGAACCTGACGGGCTACAGTCCATGGGGGTCACAAAGAGTCATTTGTCAGAGCTACAAACACAGAATAAAACCCCAGACTGACGGCTTATTTGAGTGAGCGGGGGAGATCCAGAGAATCCTGATGCTCTGCCCTCAGCTTTGAACAGCGGTTCCCAAATGTCACTGAGCCTCTGATCGCCTGGATTTACACGTTGATCCCCAGTTTAAGCGTCTACAAAGCTCTTTGCTAACATTGATGCTGCTGGTCTAGGGACCACATTTTCAGAACTACCGTCTGATTTAATGGTTTTAGAGGTGGAGCCTAGGCATTTTTTTTTTAATATTCCCAGGTGCCCAAAGGTGTTGTGAGCCATCAGGCTGATACACGTCTAAATTTCTGTGGTTCTGTGGAAAAAAACAAACAAAGCTGCTTCTGTGGGACCTAATCATTTGGATTTTATTGCCTACATTGAACAAGTTCATAAAATATCTGTTCAATTCTTACATGACCACAGCTACAGAAAATGTGTCAGCTTTCAGGAGTGTGAAGGAGTTTATTAACTTATGTGTAGGAGTATCAGAGGTTATCATTTTTCTTCTAGAGAATGAAATAAAATAACTTGGTGGAAAGGAGCACCTGTACTTTCATGTTGTTCCCCTGTACTATAGACAGATAAATACAGGGTTCAAAACTCATTACATGTGAATTTTTGAACTCACTCTTTAAATGTGTGCATGTCTGTCTGTGTGGTTGTTAATTTTTAACTGCATTATTATCTCTAAGAGATAAATGTAACTTATACTGTGTTTAAAATTTTTTAATTAAGTATCACCTGATAACTTAATAATATGGATGAGGAAGAAAATCTATGTATATTGTATTTTTATTTTACCAATGTGATTGTTTAAACTCTGCTATATAAATAATGCCAACCAAGGATCTTCTTATACCAAATGATGTTACAACTCTTCTCTAAAGTTTGTTTCTCTAAAATTTGTCTCACCACCTATAAATTTAGCATGAATATTATATATACACATAGTATGAATAAACTTGCAAAGCCGACCACCTCAAGTTAAGAGGTGATGTTAACTTACTTTGTAGCAAATGTAGTCACCCTGAATCACCCTACCTTTGTGTTCTGCATGAAATCTAGCTGGAATCTATGATTTGGATCACTTTTCTTAAAGTGAAAATAAAATTTGTTCCTCAAAGTGTTCTTATCTATGAGTATGCTAGTTTCAATAAAGCTTAATTGCAGCATTTTGTAAAGTATTTATCTACATATAGGGACACAGTGCCAAGTTATTGCATTAAATTAGTCTCATTCACGTTGGGAGCTGTCATGTGAAGTATGAATGGATCACATCAGTGAAAATTTGGTACCTGTATTCACAGAGGTTTCCCTTCCTCATCCCTTCTCTTCCTCCTTCTCCTCCTGCTTCCTTTCCTCTTTCTCTATTTTAAAAAAGAATACATGTCTACTGTTTTTATAAAAATGTCACAAAATTGCTACAAGAAATTAGAAGAGAGAAAGCATTCATCCAAAATTTTATTATCAAAAAGGAGCCATTGCCAACATCTGAATATCAGTCTAGACCTCTCTCTAAAGACAAAAGGGATGGAGGGAGGGAGAAAGAGTTTTAGAAAAATTGGATCATACTATGCATATTATTTGTGAATTCCCCAGTGGCTCAGCAGTAAAGAATCTGCCTGCAATGCAGGAAACAGAGTAGGCATGGGTCTGATCTCTGGGTCAGGAAGATACCCTGGAGAAGGAAATGGCATCTCACTCCAGTACTCTTGCCTGGAAAATTCCATGGACAGAGGAGCCAGGTGGGCTATAGTCCATGGGTCAGCAAAGAGTCAGACACGACTGAGTGACTGAACAGGTATAGGTGATGTTCAATGATACAGTAAAAAAAAAAATCACTTAAAAATGTGAAAAGTCTCCTGTGCTAGAGATAGCCTGTAGATCCATAAGCAGCCGTCTTCTTGCTGTGCCTTCACGTGGCAGCGGGGGAGACTCTCTGGAGCCTCCTTTACCAGAGGCTGATCCCTTTCCCCAAAGCTCTACCTTCACGACCCAATCACCGCCCACCTCCAAGCACCATCACACCGTGGATTAGGTTTCAACAGATTAATCTGGGAGGGGGAGGGCAGCATCCCCTTGATGATGAGAGTCTCTCCTCCCAGTTTCACACTCACCCCCTTGCAGTGGCTCCTGATGCAGTCTGCCTGCCCATCCACCCTGTGTCCCCAGGCTTGAGGGCCAGCGCAGCACCTGGGGGAGTTCAGAACCATCTCTGCTCACCCAGCACACTCAGGGGTGTTGATGGGGTGAGGGAGAAGGGAGTCTCTGCCTGCAGACCCACCCTTAACACCTACAACCTCTCGTGTCGTTGGTAGGTTTTGGATGGATTCGGGGTGGTGACGCCCCTTTCTGTCTTCCTGGCCCATCAGTAAGCATGGCCATGGGGTGCACAGCGGCGGTGAGGAGGATATGGCGTTTCTGAGGCCTTTTCAGCCTGGGTCCCTCCCTCTTGTTCAGAAATGTAGTGCGTCTACCAAATGAACTGCCTCTCTGAGACTCATGATCCTGCCTTTGTGAGGGACAGGCCGGAGGCGCTGTGTTCACAGATAGTCCTGTGGGGGTGCTTGCCTTCTGCCACTGGGAGTACAGTGAAGGTGTGAAAGTGTGAGCCGCTCAGTCGTGTCCCACTCTTTGTGACCATGTGGAAGGGGCTCACCAGGCTCCTCTGTCCTGGAGATTCTCAAGGAAGAAATACTGGAGTACGTTGCGATGGTCTCCTCCAGGGGATCGTCTCGATTCATGGTTCGAACCCAAGTCTCCTATGCTGCAGGCAGATTCTTTACTGTCTGAACACTAGGGAAGCCCCAAGGATTATAGTATCAAGTTGTAAAGTTCTCATTTAAGAAACTTAAACTAGCGCACTTGAAGCTGCTCTTGTCTTTGATACTATTATGTGGCATGCAGTTTGAGCATATTTGACTGTTTGGGGCTGGCTGTGAGAAGAGATGCTTGTACGCTCTTGAAATTAGGGCATTCACACACAACAAAGGCCACTCTATCCTCTGAAACCCTACTTAATCACAGCATGCAGATCATAGTCTCTTACCCAGACATAATTCTTGAAGAGTGTCTCTTAAGAAATTACCTTATTCAGAGAAGTGGAAAGAAAATGAATAAAATTCTAAGAATTTGTTTCTAGAGAGACTACACTCTAGATATAGAATATTGGCAGATGAAGGATTCATTGTCTTAAGTTACACCATTTGAATAATTGCCAAACAAAAAAATATGCTGCAGTGATTTGTACTGAATGTATAATGTATTGTCGTTTGTCTCTTTTACTGGAAAGTGTTTCTTAATTATTAGGTCAGAAAGATTATATTACGTTAATCAATCATAGTTTGTGGTCCAAACACAGATATTGATCTTTACCATTCAGTTAACGCAGTTTTGAACAGCATTTGTGTGTAACTCACCAGGTTGTTGCTCAGTTGCTGCGTGGCGTCTGACTCTTTGTGACCCCTTGGACTGCAGCACGCCAGTCTTCCCTGTCCTTCACCATCTCCCAGAGTTTACTTAAACTCATGTCCATTGAGCCGATGATGTCATCCATCTATCTCATCCTCTGTCGCCCACTTTTCCTTCTGCCCTCAACCCTTCTCAGCATCAAGGTCTTTTCCAATGAGTCAGCTCTTCGCATCAGGTAGCCAAAGTATTGGAGTTTCAGCTTCAGCATCAGTCCTTCCAATGAATATCTAGGATTTATTTCCTTTAGGATTGAATGGTTTGATCTCCTTGCAGTCCAATAGTTCATTTAGGGGATGCTGAAGGCATGATTGTGTGATGAAGGAAACACATGCAAGCAGGGGATTTCCAGGCTTCATGAACAGCTCTAATGTGCTGACAAATAACTGGACCACTGGGCAGCCTGCAATGCATCAGGGCAGCGTGGATGTGACCTTGAGCAGGTCTCTCACCTCGGTGAGTACCCAGAGAGCTTTTCATTCTGTGGATTGTATCTGTCCATATTTACAGCATTGGAAATTAAAACAGAAAAATTTAAATATCTATATCAGTTTATTAAAATAATAGTAATTAACTCATTGCATGTTTTAACCCAAATAACCATGTTTGTAAAAAAATGCATGCATAGATATATATACTATAGTGAGGGGAGTGGCCTTGTGTTACGTTCCATCTGCCTGGTGGCCTCAGTGGGGCTGGATGTCATGGGCATTACTGGTGCTGGGAGCCTGTGGTTTCACCTGCCATCCTGGCATTCCATCATCACACACGTCAGTACACTGAGAAAGGCAGAGTCCGTCCTAGTATTAGTGTGAAAGTGCTTCTGATCCCTGCAGGCTGCCTGCTGACAAGCACAGGCCGGAGCTCAGGGGGAGGGTCTGGGTAGGGACCTGGACTCGGGAGTCATCAGTGGCGGGTTTGACAAGAGACCCGGAAGATCAACGGTAAATCTCAGTGAGGCCACCCCGTGGAGGGCAGGCCAGGAGGAGGCGGCCCCGTGGGACCTTTGTAAAGAGAGGGTCAGGCCATGTGGAGGATCGTAGGAAAAGGTCATAGATAAAACGGCTTCTAAAAGGTGGAGAGAAAACTCCCACTTGCGGCGCAAAGAAGTTACATAAAACCCAGCTCTGCTGAGGACTGTGTCAGTGGGATTAGTAAGAGTAGCTTCAGCGGGGAGTGAAAAAATCCAACTCAGAAAAAGAATAGACGATGACAACGTGACACTGTTAACATATTTCTCAGTGAGGCTGAATTACAGTTTGTCACACTGCTGTTTCCAAGTTCAGCTTTCAAAATGCCTCCGTTTTCTGGGTCCCATGTTCACTGCATTGAGGAGACACTGTTCCCAATCCTCCACACCTCCTTTCTATTTGCTAGAAACAACGTTGGCAGCCTACACACACATGTGTATTAGAATTCACTTGCTGATATATCACATTTCCAAGTATTTAGCAGCTTAAGCCATGTAGGTATATAATCTTACTGTTCTGTAGGTCAGAAGCCCTACACAGCTTTCACTGGACTAAAATCAAAGTGTCAGTAGGGTGGCATTTCTCTCTGAAGCCTCTCAAAGAGAACCCATCTTCTAGCTTTTTCCAAATTCTAGAGGTGTGACATGATTAATTCTGACCATTCTTTCTGAAAGAGGTTCAGTGTGTTGCTGAACCAAACTTGGGTCCCAACAAACAGTAGAGCCAGTCTAGTGACACCAGATTGTTATTAAGAAAAGAATAGTATTTATTGGGCTTCCCAGGTGGCACTAGTGGTAAAGAACCCACCTGTCAATGGAGGAGACTTAAGAGACTCGGATTCCATTCCTGGGTTGGGAAGATCCCCTGGAGGAGGGCATGGCGACCCACTCCAGTATTATTGCCTGGAGAATCCCATGGTCAGAGGAGCCTGTCGGGCTACAGTCCATGGGGTCGAAAAGAGTCTGACACGACTGAAGTGACTTAGCATGCACACATAGTATTTATTACAAGTCACCAAGCAAGAAAAGTGGGCAACACATGTTCAAGAGATCTGAACTCCCTGCTGGCCTTGACTGAAGGGTTCTAAAGGCCAAGTGAGGGTTGTTTGGTTGCAGGGTGGCAGATCAGCTCACACACGATCCCCTGATTGATGGGGAGGTAACAGGGTAACGTGTCCAGAATCTGTCATCAACCCTCTGGTTCCAGCCGGTCTAGGGCCACGTGCTGGTGGTCAGCAGGCAGTTATCTTTTCCACCTGCTGCGGGTTTTACTGTCTACAAAGCAGCTCAAGGGCATGGCTCAGGATAATGTCTATAGCCCTTGAGGAGGAACTAAAGGCCCTTGGCTTTGTTTTTGGGATAAACTATTATTACTTTATCTTGCTTGGCTGCTTTCCTTTATTTCTACATTTTCTTACTTGATTAAATTTGCTCTTTGGAACTCAGGGAAGGCCTCAGACACTAAAGTTTTTCTACAAACAAGAGGAGGGGGCAGGATGGGGTCCCAGCAGGCATGGGTGGAACACAGAGGGGAAAGTGGCAGGAGTGGATGCTCTGAGCTGGGGATTCACAGGGAGGAGGTAACGGGGAAGAGCTGGCCCCGCAGGTGCCCGGCGTCAAGCCAGAAAGAGGTGGACAGCTCTGCCGCCCGGAAGGGTGGGTGGGCACACGACCCCGGCAGGAACTCACCACAGGTGGACATTGTCCTTAGAGTAACACCCGTTTTCCACCCCAACAAAGCCCTGCGCTTTGCAAAAGGGGTCTTTCTGCCTGAGAAGATCTTAAAATGCAATTTCCTGTGAAGGACATTCTGCAGGGAAAGACCATAGAAACTCATCCAGGTTTTTGTTTGCTTAATGTTCTTTTCCTTGTTTTGTTCTTTCCTTGATTGTCACTAGACATTTTTAGCTATTTTTGAAAAAATGATTTCAAAACAAGTCAGAAGCCTTGCACATGTGGTTCATAACATTTCATCGTGCCAAGTGCACATTCAAGGTCTCCTCCGTCTCTGACTTTATTCTGACGTTCACCCGTGGTCTCATTTAATATCTGCACAGTAAGAGCAGAGCATGAGGCTGGGCTGGCCTTCAGTCCTGCCGACCTGGACGTTCCAACGCGCACAGCGTCCACTTGACCGGCTTCTGCAAGACAGGTGGCACAGCACGATGCAGACTGGACCACGAAGTTGCTCTCTGGGGGAGGTCATGAGGGTCACAGGGGCCAGAGGACATTACAGAGTGTGTTGTCAGTGGTAAATGCTTCAAGTGGTAGTTATGGTCCCCGTCAACATCTTCATCACAGTTGTGCTGAAGTCTATACACCCTGGGGTAGGAAACCTGTAATTCACGTCTGAATTCTTTTAGGATAGAAACCTGTCTTCTTTTTTTTCCCCCCATTTATTTTTATTAGTAGGAGGCTAATTACTTTACAATATTGTAGTGGTTTTTGCCATACATTGACATGAATCAGCCATGGATTTACATGTGTTCCCCATCCTGATCCCCCCTCCCAGAAACCTGTCTTCTTGATCTTTGCAATTTCATGGGGCTCAGTAAGTGTTCACAGGGGCAACACACTTCCCCTCACTGTCCAGCTCTGCACGCTTCAATCACACACCACACACACACACACACACACCACACACACACACATACCCCACACTGGATATATGTCCAGTAGTGGGATTGCTGGATCTTGTTTTTAGTTTTCTGAAGAAACTCCATACTGTTTTCCACATTGAGATCGCCCAAATCTACTGTGTACAATCAGGTCATACTATTTGGAGAATGAAGGTTTGGATGAAGAGAAAAATATTATGAAATTCTGATTAGTCAGGGTAAGTAACAAATCTAGGGACCCTGCCTCTTTGTCAAACGTCTCCTGTGATCTTAGTTCAACTGTGTCCCCTTTGTTGGGACTTCAGTCTCATGGAGGGAATGCCATGTTAGGCATTTAGAAATGGTTTTGAATTCCAGTTAACCTTTTGTATGCATTTGTTTGACTTCACCAACTCTCCAAATACTTAATTATTTGTGTCCTTTCCTCTCAGTGGCCTCCCTGGAGGAGGAGGAATCCTTGAGAACAGACAGAAATGATTGGGAACCTGAATGTGATCCCTGACTATGTGCTGTGACTGTGAATGCCTGGGATACTCCAGCCCACGGGGCACCTCTTCAACTGGAGAGCAGCTTTTTAGCCGTCATGCCCACCAGACTCCCCTGTGTACTCAGGAGAATGTCACAGCTGCAATTCCGTTTCTTTGCAACAAGAAAAACATTCTTGGCACAACCTCTATGTCATTCCCTCTGCAGTGTTTTCTAATGCGTTCCCTTCATTTATCTGTTTTGGACAGTGTTTTGGACACACCATGTGCCAGGAGCAGTGATGGGCATGAAAGAGATGAAGGAAAGTAGACCCCTGGTGTATATCCTCGTGATAGAGACTGGCATGTGAGCGAACACACACAGCGCCCTCCAAGAAGCAGGTGGTTGGTGCTGCAGGGTCTGGCAAGCGTCTGGACAATCTCACCACGTCCACTCACAGCCCTAAGAACTGATTAAAATGAAGTCATTTACTTCTGGTCTACTTTGGCCCTTGAGGGTGCTTTTTTGTAAGGTTAATTGAATTTTCTAATTCCAAGTAGAGTGTTTGGAAAGATTTTTTAAATCAAATCAGCAAACGTTTGAATTTGTGTGAATTTCCCTCTTCCAGTTGTGTTCTGTTAGTTGCTCAGTTGTATCTGACTCATTGTGACCCTATGCACTGTAGCCCACTCAACTCCTCTGTCCAATGAATTCTCCAGGCAAGAGTACTGGAGTGGGTAGCCATTCCCTTCTCCAAGAGATCTTCCCAACCCCGGGATTGAACCTAGGTCTCCCACATTGTAGGCAGATTTTTTTTTTTTTTTAAACTGTCTGAGCCACCAGGGAAGCCTTGGGTGATGACCTGCAAAGTAATTCTTGAAAACTTTGAAGTTTTGTGGGGCTCATTCACTGTTGTGTATGATGCTAATATAACCCATTAATTACACAGTATGACTAAGCTGAAGATGTATTTCTAAAAAATAGGGACAAAAATGACCACTCTCCCATCATCACTTCCTGTGTGATAAGTTGAGCTGGTCTAGCTCAGTGATGTGCAGAGCTGGAGCATCTGTGCTCTCCAGAACACAAGCCTGATCATTGCAGGTCCCTGACCTGGTGAAGGACCCTGGGGGAAGAGCTGTCGCCATGAACCAATTTCCCTTGAAATTGCTCCAGCGATATCCAAATAGCCTTGCTTTTGGTGAAACTGAAAGCCTCCACCCAAGCCTTTCAATCAAAAACTTTTTCTGAAATATAAAAATGTTCCATGGCATGTTTTTCATGACAACAGAAATGAGACCCTTTCTATTTTCACATCAGATGATGCTCATTGTAGATATGATTCCCTTGAAGAAATAAAAAAAATGAGAAAATGTTGGGAAAAATCATGAAAGATTAGACAAGATAAGACTTCAGGGATCATCTTGCTAAAGCCTTTCTTGTTTTAAGATGAAGGAAATTGAGCTCAGGAGTTAAAAAAATTGTCTAGGTATACATAGGTTTACAACTATTGACACAACAAGGGTTGCTCTGTTCTCCCTGGTTTTTCCATAGAACTTTTTTGGATGAAAGTCAGTTTACCAGAGTCTACTGCTCCTGTTGCTGTTTAGTCGCTCAGTCAAGTCCAACTCTTTTGGACTGTAGCCCGCCAGGCTCCTCCATCCACGGGATTCTCCAGGCAAGAATACTGGAGTGGGGTTGCCATTCCCTTCTCCAGAGGCTCTTCCTGACCCAGGGATCGAACTAGTGGAAGGAAAAATTACTTTCCAAATTGACAGCATATTCACCTTCAATTAATTCTTCATTGTTGAAACATTGGCTTTTATTTTCATGTAACCAAAACCATGAGTAGAGCTGGGATGTCATTTAAACCTCTTCGACCAGGTAATCTTAGTTTTCAGATGAATTATTTAAGTATTTTCAGTTATTTGCAGTGTAGTATATTGCATTAAATCGGGTACATTGGACAGCTTAGAAAGGAGAATTTCTGGGTTGAGAGTCCATTCTGATAGTGAATTCCTCATTTTTCCTGTAAAATAACTAGCCTCACATAAAAAGTTGGAATTTTGAAATTCTACCAAAAGCTAATAGGCATCTGATGTCCCTCCAGTTCCTGAGGAACACTTACCACCTAAAAACAGCTATATTGATGAGCAGTGTAATGTCTGCTGGCTTTCATTCATTGCAGCAAACAGATTTTGCCTCGTGATGCAGAGACCATCTGATGGAAGGGATGGAGGCATGTTGCCATCCTCCATGGTCTCTGTAGATACCCAGGGCTGCATCACCTGGGAAGATGTGTAATATCAAGAATCAGGATTCTGTCTTCAACTGAAATTCTGAAGCCATCTGCACCCTTTCAGAGAGGATTGTTGTTGTTCAGTCTCTCAGTCCTGTCTGACTTTTTGTGACCCCGTGGTCTGCAGCACCCCAGGTCTCCCTGTCCTTCACTATCTCCCAGAATTTACTCAAACACATGTCCATTGAGTTGGTGATGCCATCCAAACATCTCATCCTCTGTCGTCCCCTTCTCCTCCTGCCCTCAATCTTTCCAAGCATTGGGTCTTTCCCAGTGACTTGGTTCTTCACATCATGTGGCTAAAGTATTGGAGTTTCAGCTTCAGCATCAGTTCTTCCAACGAATATTCAAGGTTGATTTCCTTTAGGATTGACTGATTTGATCTCCTTGCAGTCCAAGGGACTCTCAAGAGTCTTCTCTAGCACCACAGTTCAAAAGCATCAGTTCTTAGGTTCTCTCTCCCTCTCTTCTTTTCCTCCTTTTCTGATTTTCTAACTAGATTTCCTTCACCACCTAGTTCTGGGAACTTTCTGCAGGTAGTCTTAAATGCTCCAGAATCTGCTCTTGTTGCAGTGAGCCCCCCAAGGTGGCTGGCTGATGGGATGCCTTCTGTCCCTGACCAGACAGGTCCGCGGCTCCGGCTCTCCACCCACAGCCTCGCCCAGGGCATGTGTATGGGGTGTCCTGGCAGTGAGAGCTACAGTTCCCAGGAACTGCAGGGCAGGACAAATGGCTGACTGCAGAGAGGTGCAGAGGGGGGACGGGAACAGAGTGAGCGGGAGGACCTCCTCCCTCCTCCCCATCTGCAGGGGCAGCATGACCAGTTTTGCTCAACTCATTTTACTGCTCAAGAATCCAGTTCTCTGCCAGAGGCTGGAGCCAAGTATTGTTTAGAAAATCCTGATGGGCAGATGGTTCTGTAACAGCTTCCTGTGTCTGGAACCTGGGCCACAGCTAAAGTGCCGTCTTGTTCCTGGGAGTCCAGAGAAGTCGCTGCTCTCACGGTCCTGGTCTTCCCTGGTCCTCCCTGGGGATCCAGATGGAAGGAGAGTGCTGGGCGGTGGGAGGGCAGGGCCGTTGGTCCCTCCTGTGCCCGGCTCCCCTGCAACGGGGCTGGACACAGGGTGGCTGTGGGCTTCACTTAAAGAAGGGTATCCCCAAGCTTCTCTCCAGCTTCAACACTGGGGGCTTCACGGCAACCACACCGTAATTCTCAGAATAGGGGTGCCCTGGGTATTGCTGTATTATTGTTGAAAAAAGTACTTTAACATTTAATTTTGCTTTAATAACATGTAATCTTTTTAAAAATTAGTTAATTATTATTATATTTGGCTGTGGCGAGTCTTTGAGAGCCTTTCTGTAGTTGGGGCAAGCAGGGGCAGCTCTCTAGTCGTGGTCCGATGGCCTCTCAGTGCCGTGGCCTCCCGTGTCGCGGAGCACAGCCTCCTGTGTAGGGGAGCACAGCCTCCCATGTCTCGGACCACAGCCTCCCGTGTCTCGGACCACAGCCTCCCATGTTGCGGAGCACAGCCTCCCATGTCGCGGACCACAGACTCTCGGGGGTGCGGACTTCAGGAGTTGAGGCCCACAGGCTCTAGAGCACAGCCTCAGTAGTTGGGGTGCATGGGCTTAGTTGATCTAAGGCATGTGGGATCTTCCAGGACGAGGGATTAAACCCATGTCTCCTACATTGGCAGGCGGATTCTTTACCACTGAAACACCAGGCAAGCCACAATAACCTGTAATCTTTATTTGATGGTCCAAGACACAAGGAAAGACCTGATTTTTACCAAGGCAATGAGCTGTACCTGGGCTTCCAAATGGCCTCCTTGTGGCACTCAGGATTATTAGATTTTGTTGTTTTGTTAATTTAATATCACCTCTGGCAAGTATCTGTATTTTTTAAATCATTCCCTTACTCATTTAAGAACTTATTGCTTGTACCCATAAGGCACACACCCACCTGATTAATTTATGAGTAAAAACTAAGTAAAAATGCAAACAAACGGTGGCCAAACCTGCTTGGACATGTTAGTTTGCATAATTGTGAAATTCTAATATAGTTTATAGATTCTTTTTTCCATTTCAAGTTTTCACAGCTGCTTTGGGTATTACTTTCCTGTGTCCAATATTCCTCGGGATTTTTGCCTGTTGTCACATATCAGCTCTGATTTATGGACAATAATACAATAACCCAAGTGAAACCCAATTACAAAAGTATTTGTGAGCAAAGTGTCAATTTTTCCCCAGCAGATTTTTAGAGTGTTTTAATTTTCTGGGGTTAAAAAAAAAATTGTGTGTCCTGTCCTTACTGAATGTCTTCTTGGCAGTAGGTGCAGAACGCTGTTCTCTAGTCCTGTCTTTGTGGCTCTTTAGAGTCCACTTTTTAAAAATAAGTGGTGATAGGTAAGAAGTATCATTTTTCTCTCTCTGAAAATGCTGCTTTTCATTTTTCATTTCAACCTCAGGAAATAAATCACAAAGAAAAAGACCTTAGGAAGTTGAACAAATACATTCATGAAACACTATAAGGCGGGGGTAGTTTGAAAACCACCCCAAACAGCATATCTAGACCAGAAGCGCAGAAGCGTCCTGTCCAGGCAGATGAGCTTCAGTGCGCAGATAAACATCTGGGTCGGGTCATCACTGACTGTGTATCTGCGAAGTAAAGTGAACACAAAACAAAGATAAAGAGGCCCGTATGCTCTGAGGCATGTATGGATGTGAGAGTTGGATCATAAAGAAAGTTGAGCGCCGAAGAATTGATTGTTTTGAATTGTGGTGTTGGAGAAGACTCTTGAGAGTCCCTTGGACTGCAAGGAGATTGAACCAGTCCATCCAAAAGGAAGTCAGCCCTGAATATCATTGGGAGGACTGATGCTGAAGCTGAAGCTCCAAAACTTTGGCCACCTGATGTGAAGAGCTGACTCATGGGAAAAGACCCTGATGCTGGGAAAGATTGAGGGCAGGAGGAGGAGGAGGAGGCAGAGGATGGGATGGTTGGATGAGGGTGAGCAGGCTCCAGGAGATGATGAAGGACAGGGAGGCCTGGCATGATGCAGTCCCTGGGGTCGCAGAGTCTGAGGAGACTGAACGACTGAATATCAACAGCTGCTCTGAGAGCAGCTCTGAATACCTCCTGTACATAGGATGGGAGGGGTTTGCTGGGCACAATCGCCCACTGTTGGCAAACATTACTTATGACAATTAAAGGCAGTTAGAAAGGTGCCTCTGTAATTGGCGTTCCCTGTGTTGCATAAAGCAGGCTGTGGGCTCAGTCCCCCTGAGAGCAAAGAGCATCCGATGGGCAGCTGCTCTGAGCTCGGGGAGAACTTGGCCGTGTCTGCAGTCCTCGGGAGAACTGCCCAGAACACTTAGCCAGAAGAAGAGTCTCTTGTGAGCACGGGAATGATATGAATGCAGTCTCAGTGTCCCTCAGCCGGGGTTACTGGAGCCTGGCCTGTGCCCGTGCTCTCTGATGCCTCGGGCCACGTGGCAGGGTTGAGCCGAGTCACAGAGAGCTGGGCCCTGCGAAGCTGAAACCGTGCACCGTTTGGCTCTGCAAAAATGCTTGCTGACCCCTGGTGTAGATGGATTCCCGTGAAGCGCTCAGGTACCAGGTCCACACTCAGGGAGGGTCGTGAGGCAGGTGTGAGTGAGGGCTCGCCTGTGGTGCCCACCAGAGGCGCAGACTCTAGGAGAACAGCTTCATCTGAGCCAAAACCACGTCTCTGGGTGTGATCACAGGCTTTCCTCGGCTTCCTCGCCAAGATCCTGGGCTCAGGTCCAGCTAGGGAGCTCTTCACAAGGCTGGCTTGCTCTGGGTGCTCTTATGTTGCTTGCATCGGGCACGTGGATGTGATGATGGGAGGCTGGGGACGCGGAGCTTGTAATGCCCAGAAAGCCACTTACTGTGGTCAAATTGCCAGAAACTCTTGCATTTTCAGAAGCCTGTGTTGTTTGTTCATGGCTGAGTTTGCCAAAGTATGTTTGCCAGGATGCTGGCTGTGAGTGTTACACCCTGAAAAATGGGTCCAGGATAAAAAATTGGGTCCAGGATAAAAAAAAATGGGTCCAGGATTAAAAACAAAAGACAAAACAAAAATCAAGCAAATTCTAAAACTTTGCGCGCACCTGAAATTGACACCCTCTCTCCTGGAGACACAGGCTGTGTTATTAATCTGTTAGCATCCTCAGGCACTTTTGTAAACTGAGTGCGATTCTGTTTCTTCCAGCCATGCAACCACAGAACCCTCTTCCTACGCCCAGAACAAACAGGTCTTACTTACCATTTTGGGTAACTAGCCCCTAGCAAGGCCTCATTGGTAAGTGATGCTTTGGACTGACCTCTGCTTATTCCTAAGGGTAAAGGATTCTTTCACATCTAAAGACATGTTACTTTCAGATTAGATGCAATATTGCTTTGTTTGTTCCCGGGAATATTTTTAGCTTAGAGACTATATTTGGAAATGTAAGTCTTATTACATCAAAGAGCATTCAATGTAAATGACTTTCACTTTCAAAGATTTCAATAGTTGGATGAATAAGAAAATATGCAATTCAAATAGAATTCATTCTATTCTATGGGCTGAGAACTCTATCATATTATTTTCTCCTGTGATGACAGGAGACAATAAAATATATCAGTGGCTTTCATGTGATTATAGGAATAAGACTATTATAGGCAGGAATGCTTAAAAAGGAAAATTAAAAACTGCTTAATTGTAGTATCAGGTGGCGCTAGTGGTAAAGAATACGCCTGCCAGTGCAGGAGACTCAGGAGACTCGGGTTCAATCCCTGGGTTGAAGAGATTCCCTGAAAGAGGACATGGCAGCCCGCCCCAGTATTCTTGCCTGGAGAATCCCAAGGACAGAGAAGCCTGGCGGGCTACAGTCCATAGGGTCACAAAGAGTCGGACATGACTGAACTGACTTAGCACGCACGCACTGTAATTAACGCAACCAATTGTCTCATAACTAGATTTCTTTTCTTTCTTGAAAGAAAGAAAGTGAAATGCTCTAAAACTAAAACTTTGACCAAAATTTTTCGCTTTATGATAAATATGGAAGCAATAAGGCCTATGTTGATGCATATTAAAAATTTTATGCGTTTTTTTCTTTTTACATTTGCTTCTGTACTTTATTCAGTTCAGTTCAGTTCAGTTGCTCAGTCGTGTCCAACTCTCTGCAACCCCATGAATCGCAGCACGCCAGGCCTCCCTGTCCATCACCAACTCCCAGAGTTTACTCAAACTCATGCCCATCAAGTCAGTGATGCCATCCAGCCATCTCATCCTCTGTCATCCCCTTCTCCTCCTGCCCCCAATCCCTCCCAGCATCAGGGTCTTTTCCAATGAGTCAACTCTTCGCATGAGGTGGCCAAAGTATTGGAGTTTCAGCTTCGGCATCAGTCCTTCCAATGAACACCCAGACTTATCTCCTTCAGGATGGACTGGTTGGACCTCCTTGCAGTAAGGGACTCTCAAGAGTTTCTCCAACACACAGTTCAAAAGCATCAGTTTTTTGGCACTCAGCGTTCTTCACAGTCCAACTCTCACATCCATACATGACCACTGGAAAAACCATAGCCTTGACCAGACGGACCTTTGTTGGCAAAGTAATGTCTCTGCTTTTTAATATGCTATCTAGGTTGGTCATAACTTTCCTTCCAAGGAGTAAGCGTCTTTTAATTCATGGCTGCAGTCACCATCTGCAGTGATTTTGAGCCCCTCAAAATAAAGTATGACACTGTTTCCACTGTCTCTCCATCTATTTCCCATGAGGTGATGGGACCAGATGCCATGATCTTAGTTTCCTGAATGTTGAGCTTTAAGCCAACTTTTTCACTCTCCTCTTTCACTTTCATCAAGAGCTTTTTAGTTCTTCTTCACTTTCTGCCATAAGGGTGGTGTCATCTGCATATCTGAGGTTATTGATATTTCTCCTGGCAATCTTGATTCCAGCTTGTGCTTCATCCAGCCCAGCGTTTTTCATGATGTACTCTGCATATAAGTTAAATAAGCAGGGTGACAACATACGGCCTCACGTAACTCCTTTTCCTATTTGGAACCAGTTGTTGGTTCCAATGATCCAGTTCTAACTGTTGCTTCCTGACCTGCATATAGGTTTCTCAAGAGGCAGGTCAGGTGGTCTGGTATTCCCATCTCTTTCAGAATTTTCCACAGTTTATTTTGATCCACACAGTCAAAGGCTTTGGCATAGTCAATAAAGCAGAAATAGATGTTTTTCTGGAACTCTCTTGCTTTTTTCGATGATCCAGCAGATATTGGCAATTTGATCTCTGGTTCCTCTGCCTTTTCTAAAACCAGCTTGAACATCTGGAAGTTCTTGGTTCATGTATTGCTGAAGCCTGGCTTGGAGAATTTTGAGCATAACTTTACTAGCGTGTGAGATGAGTGTAATTGTGCGGTAGTTTGAGCATTCTTTGGGATTGCCTTTCTTAGGGACTGGAATGAAAACGGACCTTTTCCAGTCCTGTGGCCACTGCTGAGTTTTCTAAATTTGCTGGCATATTGAATATAGCACTTTCACAGCATCATCTTTCAGGATTTGAAATAGCTCAACTGGAATTCCATCACCTCCACTAGCTTTGTTCATAGTGATGCTGTACTTTATTAGTTGATATTAATTATGTTAATGTCAGATCAATAGTCTGCTGTTTTTAGAACTTAGGACTGGAAATTTCTCTCCCTTTGTGTTTTTGTTATAAATTCTTAATTTTGCTGCAGTGTGGCTAGAAAAACATAGCTTATACAATTTCTCATTTTTGGAGTTTGTTGAGATTTTTTGTATGGCCTGAGAGATGGTTTCTGATATTAATGTTCAAAATTCCTCCCTATGGTTTGCACTTAGTGGTTTAACTTGCCTCTTTCAATTTAAGCTCCCTGTGTCTATTCCTTTAGCTTTGTGAGTTTTTTTTTTTTAATTGAGGTTTGGTTGATTTACAATATTTGATTAGTTTCAGGAGTACAGCAGAGTGAGCCATCATTTTATAGACTACACTCTAGTCATAGTTATTGTAAAATATTGGCTGTACCAGCTATGTGTTTTGAGGGCCCTGGGCACATGTATTTTGTGGAATTTCATATGTTTGCTTTTCACTGAAGATTATTTTTGTCATACTGAGACTTTTTTGGTTCAAAATGTAATGTAACTAATTCATATCTATTTGTAATCAACAGATCATCTTTTCTGTTTTGTTTTGCTTGTATCTCGTGGTAGTTTCTTTGATTTTTAAATTTCTTTTGCAATACGAATTGTGACTTCCTTGGTTATTTTCCTCCAGCATCTCGAGGGGCATCTTCTGAGTATCTCAGACAAAGCAGGGTGACCACTTGCTCAGGGCTGCTCTGCGTGTTCTGAGTGAGCCACACTTCTGCACGTCCTTCGTGTTAACCAGGCTGGTCAGTTGCCATCTTGGGTCCGACCCTGGTGGCTGACTTGAGAGACTGGCTGAACGACTGAGCTTTCCCTTCCTCAAACTTGAAGGAGGGATTTTAACTCAGAAACTGGGGGAGGGGTTGTGGCACCCCCAGACAGAGCTGGGGTGGGGAAGACCCTGGCCAGCCCGTCACTCTCTCCCTGGAACCCATGCAGCCCCTGGTCTGTTCTTTGGCCCTGTGGCTCTGCCCTTCAGGGTGCGCAGCCCCCCAGACCCCTTACAGCTGGTGTGACCGGCCGGGGCTTGGCCGTGTGTGGCTCACCCTGCTCTCCGGGAGGCGCCAGTTCTGGGGAACCACATCTCAGAGTACTTCTCTCTTCCCCAGGCGGAGAGCCTGAGACGCTTTCCAGTGCTTGGAAATTGTGAAATTGTAAACATTCATGTCCAGGTGTTTGCATGAGCACTTGTTTTTATTTCACGTGTGTAAATGCCTACACAGGGGACTTCTGGGTATGATGAGTGTGTCTGAAGTGTAAGGAATTGCTGGCTGCGGCAGGCTGCATCCTTGGCAGCAGTGTATGAGAAACCCAGTTCAGTGTCCTCTCCAGGACTGGACTTGTCAGTGTTTTTTCTTTCTTAGCAGCTAATCGGTGGTGTCTCATAGTTATAATCTGTATTTTCCTATGGATTACTGATGTTGGAGCCCTTCCCCACTGGTACTAGTGGTAAAGAACCTGCCTGTCAATGCAGGAGATGCAAGAGATGCAGATTCGATTCCTTGGATCAGGAAGATCCCCTGGAGGAGGGCATGGCTACCTACTCCAGTATTCTTGCCTGGAGAATCCCATGGACAGAGAAGCCTGGCAGATGACAGCCCGTAGAGTCACAAAGATTTGGACACGACTGAAGCGACTTAGCATGCTTGATGTTGGCATCTTCTCATTTTATCTTTTTGATCATCAATGTATCTTCCTTGGTGAAATGTCCATTCAAATCTTTTGACCATTTTTAAATACTGGGTTGCTGTTTTTCACGTTATTAACTTAGATGTTTCTTTCTTTATTCTGGAAATAAGTTCTGTTCAGATATTTGACTTTAGAGATTTTCTCTCAGTCTAGCTCTTATCTCTTCATTTTTTTCCAACTGTCTCTGGAAGAGTAACATGCTTTAACTTTGAGGAGCTTGACCCTGGTCCATAATTACTCCCTTTAAATATAGACCATTGTTTCTGACTTGTGCCTTTCCATTATAGTATTACAGTATTATTTTGAGTAAATATGTTCCTTCTGGATCAAAAATGTTCCATCATATGGAAAAAAAATTAAAAAAATGTTCCATCATTTTTCACTCTAACTTATTAATTTTCCATGGTTGCCTCAAGAAAACATATTTTTGAGTGATAAGGATGGAAGGTACACTTCTGTACCATAAATATGTGCATGTTCTAACTCAGTGTCTCTGCTCCAGTGTCTTAGAGTCTTACAGACTAATGACCCATCCTATGTGTCTCCAAAAGAAGTTATAGATTTCAGGTGTACTCAGAGCTTTTATGTGTATTTAAATTTTAATGTTCTTTTCTTCTTATTTGTTTTTACATTTACTTCTTTTCTTTATGTCTTGATATTAATATGGTAACATTAGAGTAGATTTAACATGTGGAGAAGGATTTGCTTGATCACTTCTTCTGCTTTCTGTTGCTTTTCTCTTTCCCTTTCCATATGTGTGGCTTGTTGTGGTTGCTGTTGTTGTTAAAATATGCCTATTTATTCCACGGTTGACTTTTCTATCTAATTCATATTTTAATGGGTTATTTGCTTAAGTAAAGTGTAAAGAGAAACTTTTTTTGTGCCTCTTCAAAGCACTTAATGCATTGTTCATTCTACAGTCAAATCTCAGGGCATGTTGGTTACTAATTGGTAAAAATAAAATGAAAAATTTCCAGTCATATAGACTGCACAATTTTGAGAAAAGAATGTCTCTTTCAAAAACTTTTACGCCACCATGTTTTATATTCTCAGCCCAGAGGAATCGGGTGGAGAGGGAGGTGGGAGGGGGGATCGGGATTGGGAATAAAGACCTGCCCTCTGTAGTTGAAATAAAAAAAAAAAAAAAAAAAAGACTGAGTATTTTAATGAGAAACTGAAAATCATAGAGTTTTTCAAAGCAGAAATGAATTTTTCAAAAACTATCAAATAGCATTTCCAACAATGTTCTAAATGGCCACGTGGAAAAGGCAGACAGATGGATACACACTACAGGGAGGCAGAAATCTATGATCAAATCTTCTGTTCCTTTAAAACTGTGAAGAAGGAAAGAATCGGGTAAATGAGAAGGTTCCTTACGAATAACCTGGAAAACCCAGAACCGAGCGTGACTTCTCCCCAAAGTGTCTAGAAAGGGCAGCTGGCATCTCAACCCCTCTTTCCAAGCTGATTTTATGTATTTCCCCCACAATTTATATATGAATGGAAAGGAATTGTTTTCCTGACTTGTACAGTATTTGTGGTATGTGGAAAATGCCCAGTGAAGGTGTAATAAATAAGTCAGGTTTTAGTTTACACCCCAGAGGCTCTCTTCTCACCTACCAGATGGGTTTTCTTTTGGGTTTAGGTATTTAATGGATTTTATTGTCAAGAAGGTACCAGCTCTCATAAAGAAAAAATATGCATGCTGGATGAAGGAATTAGTTCGAATCTTATATCTGTTGTAGGGCAGCTGTTCTCAAAGGTGGTCCCAGGAACAGCAGAGGCAGCCTCCTGGGGACCTTGCTAGACTCCACCCCGTCTACTGGGCAGTGTCTCTTGGTGGGGCTGGGCGCTGGTGCTGTGACCTGCTCTCCAGGTGATGTGGGTGTAGCTCAAGCCGAGAGCCCTCTTGTGAAAAGACCCATCAGTCACGGACCACCTGCATGTAAAGTGTGTGTCACAGCGCCTGACTCTGGGTACTGGATACATTTTGATCTCCAGCCTTCCTTTACCACTTCTTCTGTTGGACAGAATGAAATCTTGTGGACATTTAACATTTGAAAAACTGTACAACCTCTCCATGGTAAGTCACTTCAATCGTGTCTGACTCTTTGCAACCCTGTAGACCATAGGAACCCACCAGGCTCCTCTGTCCATGGAAGTCTACAGGCAAGAACACTACAGTGGATTTCCATGCCCTTCTCCAGGGGATCTTCCCGACCCAGGGATTGAACCCTCGTTTCTTATGTCTCCTGCATTGGCAGGTGAGTTCTTTACCACTAGCACAACCTCTCCAGTCATCATCAAATTTTAAAAACAGTGGAACACATTTTAAATCAGATTGATAAGCATATGAGAAAACACATACACATTGTGTATGGGAGTAGGAACTGGGGCAGTCTTTAAGAAGATTCATTTAACTCTGTGGACTCTGCAACCTCTGCCTCTCTGACCCATCAGCTGTGCTTTCAGGAGTCTCCTGCAGAAATAGCAGGTGCCCAGAGAAATGGTGCCCAGAAACATTATTTGTGATAGCAAAACATTGGAAACAGCTTGAATGAAAAACTCTTAGTATTGGATTGTCTGTATTAAAATTGATGCACAGATAAACATAACAGCATACCTGGAAATGCATTTTGGAGCTGTGTTGGAGTTGGAAATATGTAGAAATGATGTAGAAAGATAAATTCTCAAATAGACCACAGTGATTATCTCCAGGATCGGGTCACAGAGATGAAGAAAAGGTAGATAGAAGTTTTGACCATTCTTCTAAAATGCCTGTACTGTTTTTAAACCACAAGAATATGCAAATTTTGTGATTTAAATAGTCACAACTAAAATGAAAGTGAAAAGAAATCTCTAGAGGCCATATTTCCATCAGGATGGTATGACTCAGGCTTTAAGTTAGAAAAGGTGTGTGCAGACCCAGCGCTGGTGGTTTTGGGAGCAGAAGGCTCTGGACGTCCTGATGCAGAGGAGACTGCAGGGCAGCGCAGGGCAGAGGGCGGCCCGCGGTTGAGGACTAGGAGCTGTGTAGATGCCCCGCAAGGGACTGTCACTTCTCAGAGCCTGATTCTTGGAGCTGAGTTCCAACACGATCCTGAGCCAGGTGACGCTCAGCCAGTGTCTCTCCCAAGGGAGCAGCTAAGTCAAAGTTGCTCAGCATAATTACCGCTGATCCCTTCATGATTTAACTGGGGAGACACATATGTAAACACAAGGGGAAATGAGCATAATGGAGTGACTGGGGCCAGGGGAACCCAGAGGAATGCCTTCCCCCCTGTGCAAGTTACCTGCAGGGGCAGACTTGTAACTTGGAAGCGGGAATACGGAGGAGGGCAGAGGACTTGGAAGAGGGAGAATAGAGTTTGGGAAGTTCGTCTGCAGCTCTTGCGATAATCCAAGACATAATAATTGGGAGGCATTTTGGAAGGAGAACAAGCAGGAATGCTGTCAGCATGGGGAGTGGGATGTTTCCCCTGGAAACAGGTACTTGTAGGTGATGACTGGGTTTCCCAGGTGGCTCAGCGGTGAATAATTCTCCTGCAACCTGGGAGACATAGGTTTGATCCCCAGGTCGGGAAGATGCCCTGGAGAAGGGAACGGCAAACCACTCCAGTTTTCTTGCCTGGGAAATCCCATGGACAGAGGAGCCTGGAGGGCTACAGTCCACGGGGTCACGAAAAGTCAGACATGACTGAGTGACTAAGCAAGCAAGCAAGGAAATATGTGATTAAATGAAAGATCTTAAATGGGAAGATTATCCTGGATGGTCATGGGGACCCAGTGGAGCCTCAAGGATCCTTATACAACAAACAAGGGAGGGGTAGAGGCAGAGAAAGGGTTGTGGTGGCGGGGACAGATGGAGAGGGAGTCTGCAAGATGCTGCGGTCCTTGCTCTGAAGATGGGGTCAGAGGCCGTGGACCAGAGATGCAGACAGCCTTTGGCCCCTGGAAAGGGAAGCGCCCTGAGGAGGAACCAGCCATCCAATGCCTTCCCTTCAGCTCTGTGACGCTCATTCAGGACAACTGTGAGAGAGTAAGAGAGCCGTCGTGCCGGGGGGTAACTCCTTGCACATCCAGAGACGACAACTGTGTGGTCCTTCGGGCCACCAGAACCGTGTAAGCTTAGATCTGGTCTGTGCTGGGCTTTAGGCCACGGACGTCTTTACTGACCTGTAGAAAGCTTCTCTTTCTGGCGTGGACAGATGGAGGAGAGGTCCTATTCGCCAGTTCAGGAATTAACACCACCGGCATCACCATTACCACTCCGGAGTGCTCTTGTGTGGGCGTTACTCTGACTCAGCTTTCCTCTGAAGATACTCCAGGGGCTGGGAACATGGCATCTGGGGAGGTAAACTTGACCCCCACAGTCCCACGTGGGGGAGGAAACATGGCCACAGACTCGGCGAAAAGACCAACCCAGTTCTTGCAGAAGAAACTAGAACACATCCGTGGGCCCAGGGACATTCCTAATCACCAGGAACTGAACTAAGAGACCTTCATCCCAAGACCCCCTGAGTTCTGAGGACATGGTCATTCAGAAGCAGGGCCGCAGGGTGTAGAACCGCAGCCAGACCCCGAGTCCCGCCTCCCGCTTTGGATCTGGCAGGGCTGGGGGGCAAGGCTGGCTTCCCATCCTGTGCTCTGATCTCGGCCAACCCTTTTTTCTTTTCTCTTTTTTGGTTTGGAGGTGATTGTTCACCAGGGAACAAAGTGACCTCGTCAGCAAGTTACAGACAGACTAAATGTTCTGCTTCACAGAGGATTCGTCTCTGACTTCACTGTAACAGCTGAGCTGCTGGTCTTCGTGTCTTCAGAGGGGGTTGCAGCACCCGCCGGCCTTCTGTTGGGCACAGACAAGCCTCTGGGAACCCCTGGGCCTTCTGCTGGGCGCAGACAAGCCTCTGGGAACCCCCTGGCCTTCTGCTGGGTGCAGACAAGCCTCTGGGAACCCCTGGGCCTTCTGCTGGGCGCAGACAAGACTCTGGGAATGGCCACGGCCATCTGTCCCATGCCTCCAGAGCCTCTTACTCAAGCCTTCAGAGTCCTGAATTTTCTCCAGCCTGGACCTGTCGACCAGCACGGGGAACTCTCCTCAACATTCTGCGACAACCTATGTGGGAGAAGAATCTGAGAGACAGCGCTGTAGGAGTGTGTCCAGCTGAACTGACTCTGCGGCGCACCTGAGGCTGACACAACACTGTAAGTCAAAGTGAAAGTGAAAGTGAAAGTGAAGGCGCTCAGTCATGTCTGGCTCGTTGTGACCCCATGGACTGTAGCCTACCAGGCTCTTCCATTTGTGGGGTTCTCCAGGCAAGAATACTGGAGTGGGGTTGCCATTTAAGTTAACTATAGTCCCAAACCAAAACAACAGCAGCAAAAGCTACTCCGGCCAGCACAGTGCAAGCTGACACCTTTATTCCACATTCTACTTTGTAATGAGGAAGCCAACAGCTCTTCAGTGCCTTCAGCCCACAGGCAATCCATTTACTCAAAGCTGGCTCATTGGCTTCTCAAGGTGAGACATCCTGACTGCTTCTTGGGTGGAAGCTTGAATGCTCGACCAGACATGATTAAGATGATTTTATCAGCTCAGTGGGAGCGTCCGTTCTTCACTGATGAACGTGATGAAATACCTCTTTGGTAAATCTTGTGATTAACCACAGACGGGCACTGGCAAACTGCAAATGTCTCCAATACATACACAGAAAGTGTCTGGTGGAAGGTTGGGACAGGGATTTTATTTTCATAAAAGAGGCAGAGGAAGAGCAAGAGGAAAAGTAAGCAGCAGAGTCTGGAGAGAATGCAAAATGTGAAGAAAATGGAACACAAGATCATGTTTAAAAGGGAAAGTGTTAGTCGATCAGTTGTCTGAGTCTGTGCGACCCCATGGACTGTAGCCCACCAGGCTCCTCTGTGCAGGGAATTCTCCAGGCAAGAGTACTGGTGTGGATTGCCATTCCCTTCTGCAGGGGGTCTTCCTGACCCCCGGATTGAACCTGGGTCTATTATTTAGAAACTGAGCCCCTAAGATCATGTTCAGTGTCTAAATAATACCAAGAACATAGTAGAATGCCATTGGACACCATGTGATTCTGCATTTGGTCTTGTTCTTAAAGGGGGTGAAAGACTGGCCTTCTGGTTTGATAAGCCATGTGCTTGGTGAGAGAACGGAGCAGCTCGAATGCTCAGGGCTTTTGTCCGGAAGAAGGACGGCACTCGAGTGGGGTTGGGGGTTGGGGGACTAGGAGCCTCAAGGAGGTGGGTTCCCAGGGTAGGTGTGATGCTGGCAGGGCGGTGGGCTCCAGAGTCACCAGCCAGGAGCGTTGCCTGCCTCAGGGGTTCATGCTGCCTCCACAGGACAGACCCTGGGGCAGCTTCGATGTGCCGGTGACAGCACTGACCTGGGCAGCAGGTGGTCTCCTCTATGGGAGCCGGGAGCCCCTTCCCCGAACGTGAGCCCAGGAGAACCCGAGAAGCTTGCTCTTTGTCCTGAGGTCTCTAGATTTCACAAGCTTCCTATTAAAATGCTAATGATGCTCAGATCCCAGCCCCAGGGAGATACTGCGGGGGATTCTGCTATGGAAAATCTCATCACACCTCTGGAAGCCCAGAGTGCCTACTAACATGGCTATGAGAGCTATAATAACAATTTTAATAATCGATGGCCTCTCAGACACTTAATTTTGGTGTAACAGAATTATTGAATTCTAGAGCTGGAAAGGATTTAAAGAAGCCCGATTTCCAAAGTCTCCTGCTGTACATTGGGAAGCAGGGCCCAGTGGCCGGATCCAGCAGAGCTGTGGGTGGGGGACCGGTGGTCCCCTCACTGGGGGCTGAGTGCACAGACGCCCACGAGGCCTGTGCTGGACCCCTTAGGTTTCCCAACTCCTGCGGCCCCATCTGCAGGATCTGTGTTGACAGAATTCGAGCTTCTCAGTAGAGCTACTAGTGGAATGAGGGTACGGTATTTGTCTTTTAGATCAGGAGCTAGGATTCAGAGCGGTTTAGTGACTCAACTCTGGAAACAAAACAAAGTACAAAAGGGAAAAAAAAATCCCTGAGATCACACTTGGCTCTTGGTCCAATGCACCTCCCCCTCTCCCTGCAAAGTGTCAAGTCTGGTCCTGGAACCCTGGGGCTTTATCTGGGCCCTCAGGAGGCCACCAGCCGGTAGCTGGGTTCCTCAGGGTCCCTACAGTCAGGGGGCCTCAGGAAGGGGGTGTTTGGAGCAGGTAGACATTCAGAGAGTCAGCAGGACCAGGCCTCAGGGCCCTTTCCTTCCCCACAGGGCTCTGGGCCTGGCAGAGCTCTGCCTGTGTCTGGGGAGGAGAGGAGAGGGTGGCTCCCACAGGTCTCCTGACGTGCTCTGCGGGTTGTCGGGCCAAGGGCTCCAGTTCCCGTGGTCCTATAGCTGTCAGGTCAGGCGAGGTCCCCATGGTGGACACTTCATGCTGGGGTCCTCACGCTCCAGCTCCTTCAGTGGGGCTTGCAGGGGTGGGCAGGCACCGAGGGAGGGACTGACACGAGCATGGGACCAGCAAGGACCTGGGGGGCCTCCAGGCCCCTCTGCCAGGCCATCTGATGGGGTTTGGGGGCCAGTCCTTGCAGGTCCAGTGCTCCTGATGGTCACTTCCTGCCCCGCCAGCCACCTGTTCTTCAGGTGAGGCCGACCTCGCCAAGAGCAGCAAAGAGCCTCCCTCCAGGGCTCCATCCTGCACTCACACGGCACACGGCTCGCTCCAGCAATCACACAGCTCAGCTGGGGCCTCCTTCCACACGGACTGGGGCTGGCAGAGCTGAGGCGGGTCTGAGCATGCACCAGGAGCTCCTGGTGACACGGTTTTGTGGAGGTGAGAACTTAGAGAACAGTTGAGGCCTCACCTCGTGTGGAGGTCACACTTACACACTGAGGTCCTCTTTATGAGGCGAGCTGCTCAGAAGCCCTGACTCAGAGCTTCTCAAATCGAGGTCCCCAAAGCAGGAGGATCAGCCTCTCCAGGAACCTCATTAGAAACTCAAGTTCTTGGGCCCCACTCCAAACCTACTGAGTCAGAAACTGGGGCTGCAGAAACAGTGTTTTAACAAGACTTCCAGGTGATACCAGGCTTCCCAGGTGGTGCTACTGGTAAAGAACCCAGCTATTAATGCAGGAGACATAAGAGTGTGGGTTCGATACTTGGGTTAGGAAGATCCCCTGGAGGAGGGCATGGCAACCTACTCCAGTATTCTTGCCTGGAGAATCCCATGGACAGAGGAGACTGGCAGGCTACAGTTCATGGGGTCGCAGAATCAGACTTGACAGTGACTAAACAACAACATTAAAAACAGAAATAACTATAATTTTGGTTACTTATTTTTAATGTAGTAGATATCATACTGTCTCACCTCCTGTTTTCTCACATATCTTGGAAGTATTTGGAGCTTAAAATCATTAGTTTTCCTTTCCTGAAATTCCCAAATAAATTTTTTAAATGTCATGGACTTTCACACATGAAAGTTCAGTCAAATATATTTATTAAATGAATGTCACATGCATAATAATCTGCTCTTGTTCTTTTAATGAAAATGTCAACCCACTTATTGATTATTCAGTAACTTAATGATAGACATGTTCTTAATAATGGTGTGATATCAGAGTTTATGGGCTTCCCAGGTGGTGCTAGTGGTAAAGAATCCACCTGCCAATACAGGAGACACACGAGACACAGGTTCAATCCCTGGGTTGGGAAGATCCCCTGGAGGAGGGCATGGCAACCCGCTCCAGTATTCTTGCCTGGAGAATCCAATGAACAGAGGAGCCTGGTGGGTTACACTCCAGGGGGTCACAAAGAGTCAGACACAGCTGAGTACATACATACATACATTCACTGTAGTTTAAAGGAAAAACAACTCCATAGGTTTCATAAATTTGGCATAAGTGGATAAAACGACTTACTATTATCTCAGATTTCCTTTCTGGAAAGAATAGTTTACCTTAACACAATGTGTGTGAATGCAGATAGAGTCTTAACGCTCAGAGCAGAGCACATGGTTTAGTTAATGGTGCCACCACCCGCACCCATTTTTCTGAAGGCTTTAGAAACTAGAATTATAATTGAACTGTATCTACACCCTTGTCGCTCAGCACTGAGATTGTTTCACTGCACATTTATGTGCAGGTTTTCTAAGCTGCATTGCCTTTCTAATTACACTTATCTGCACATAATTTAGGCCAAGTTTGAAGTACTCTCCAGCTTACAATTTCCAGAGAATGACTAGCACATGATCTGTACATGAGTTGGGTTCTAGATGCCCTTTAACAGGTGAGCTGTGTGACTTTGGTTATTTTCTCCTGTTTAAAAACAAAAACAAAAACACTGTGATGGTTAATCTCCAGGCCTGTTGACAACATCTCCTTTTTAAATTTTTTTTTCTTAACCCACCCTGTACCTAGAGTATGGCATGACCATTAAACTGAGCTCCAGGATTTAATCATTCATATAATATAATGATAACATTAAGTGTCTTCAGGTATTTATTAATTACATCTGGCATAGAGCTTTCTAGAGAGATCGTTGGACCACATAACCACTAAGTCTCTAATGAAAGGGGTATCCTCTTTACTACCAGAATCTGCCTGCAAAGCTGGAGACCTGGGTTTGACCGTTGGGTTGGGTTGGGAAGATCCCATGGAGAAGGGCCTGGTCACCCACTCCAGTGTTCTTGCCTGGAGAATCCCATGGACAGAGGAACCTGGTGGGCTCCAGACCATGGAGTCACAGAGTCGGACATGAGTAAGTGACTTAGCACATGCGCACTCTTCACTGCAGCCAGCTCCTTGATTTCTTGAATGAGATCTGCCTAGAAGATCAGACATGGTTAACAGTGCTGTTTTCTCTGCTGGTTGGCCCTTTTGACCTGTCTTTGGGTCAGTTCTTGGCACTGGTGATCTGGTGATGTCAGGCTTTCTCTCCGTGCTCACAGGCACTGTGTGTAGGTGGTCTTGACGTGTCCAGAGAAGACCTGCGTCTCTGAGAGAATCAGCAACAGCCACAGGACAACCTGCCTTATTAGCATGCATTTTATTTACTAGAAGGTGATTTGGTAATTCTTGTATTGAAACACTTTTGGATCAATAGGAAGACAGACTATTTCCCCCTAAAATCTAAGGCTGTGAGACTAATGTCATTTTCCTCAGAAAGTTTCTTTGCATCCACATGACCATCGTGGGCTTCCTAGAGAGAGGAGGCAAAACTCCCCTCCAAGGAGGGGAGGCACTGGGATGGCCAACGTCACACTGGTTGGTTGAACTTAAAATGTGCTAAGACAGAGATCTGGTGGAAAGGGAAAATGATAAAGCAGCACATGCCGTGGAGAACTCAGAGCTTTCTGATTCTGCTTGATTCAGTTTAACAGTGGTCAGCTTCACAGGGCCGTTTGTCTCATCTATCTTGAGAGGTGAGAGGGTGAAGGCCTGGCTTCCCTTAGAGGCCAGTATCCTCTCTACTGTTGTTGGTTCTCATGTTTTTCACCAGGGGAAGGGGTTGTCATACAGGAAGCACTTGAAGGTCAGAGTCTGGAGACATTATTTTTTTAAATTAATTTATTTATTTTAACTGGAGACTAATTACAATACTATAGTGTTTTTTTTTGCCATGCATTGACATGAATCAGCTATGGGTGCACATGTGTTCCCCATCCTGAGCTCCCCTCCCATCTCCCTCCCCATCCCATCCCTCAGGGTCATCCCAGTGCACCAGCCCTGAACACCCTGTCTCATAACATCGAACCTGGACTGGTGATCTATTTCACATATGATAATATACATGTTTCAATGCTATTCTCTCAAATCATCCCACCCTTGCTTTCTCCCACAAAGTCCAAAAGTCTGTTCTTTACATCTATGTCTCTTCTGCTGTCTCGCACATAGGGTCATTGTTACCATCTTTCTAAATTCCATATATGTGCATTAGTATACTGTATTGGTGCTTTTCTTTCTGACTTACTTCACTCTGTATAATAGGCTCCAGTTTCATCCACCTCATTAGAACTGATTCAAATGTATTCTTTTTAATGGCTGAGTAATATTCCATTGTGTATATGTACCACAGCTTTCTTATCCATTCATCTGTTGATGGACAACTAGGTTGTTTCCATGTCCTAGCTATTGTAAACAGTGCTGTGATGAACATTGGGGTACATGTGTCTCTTTTAATTCTGGTTTCCTCAGTGTGTATGCCCAGCAGTGGGATTGCTAGGTCATATGGCAGTTCTATTTCCAGTTTTTTAAGGAAGCTCCACACTGTTCTCCATAGTGGCTCTACTAGCTTGCATTCCCGCCTACACTGTAAGAGGGGTCCCTTTTCTTTGCACCGTCTCAAACATTTATTGTTTGTAGACTTTTTGATAGCAGCCATTCTGACTGGCATGAAATGGTACCTCATTGTGGTTTTGATTTGCATTTCTCTGATAATGAGTGATGTTGACCATCTTTTCATGTGTTTGTTAACTGTCTGTATGTCTTCTTTAGAGAAATGTCTGTTCTGTTCTTTGGCCCATTTTTTGATTGGGTTGTCTATTTTTGTGGTATTGAGCTTCATGTGCTGCTTGTATATTTTTGAGATTAATTCTTTGTCAGTTGCTTCATTTGCTATTATTTTCTCCCTTTCTGAAGGCTGTCTTTTCACCTTACTTACAATTTCCTTTGTTGTGCAAAAGCTTTTAAGTTTAATTAGTTTCCATTTGTTTATTTTTGCTTTTATTTCCATTATTCTGGGAGGTGGGTCATAGAGGATCCTGCTGTGATTTATGTCAGAGAGTGTTTTGCCTATGTTTTCCTTTAGGAGTTTTATAGTTTCTGGTTTTACATTTAGATCTTTAATCCATTTTGAGTTTATTTTTGTGTATGGTGTTAGAAAGTGTTCTAGTTTCATTCTTTTACAAGTGGTTGACCAGTTTTCCCAGCACCACTTGTTAAAGAGATTTTCATTTCTCCATTGTATGTTCTTGCCTCCCTTGTCAAACATAAGGTGTCCATAGGTGTGTGGATTTATCTCTGGGCTTTCTATTCTGTTCCATTGATCTATATTTCTGTCTTTGTGCCAATACCATACTGTCTTGATAACTGTAGCTTTGTAGTATAGTCTGACATCAGGCAGGTTGATTCCTCCAGTTCCATTCTTCTTTCTCAAGATTGCTTTGGCTATTTGAGTTTTTTTGTATTTCCATACAAATTGTGAAATTATTTGTTCTAGGTCTCTCAAAAATGCCATTGGTAGCTTCATAGGGATTGCATTGAATCTATAGATTGCTTTGGGTAGTATACTCATTTTCAGTACATTGATTCTTCCAATCCATGAACAAGGTATATTTCCCTGGAGACATTCTTGATTGTCATGATCTCATGACCAGGAGAAAGAGGTGCCAGAAGCGGGCGGGGCTCAGTATTCTGCAGGACCAGAATATGCCAACACCCACCATTGTCCAGCCACAGTGTTCGTGGTGCTGAGGCTGAAGCAGAGCCATGTGCTCTCCTCACTCTCTGTCTTACACATTGGCCTGTCTGGGGGGTGGGGCAGGGGGCCAGTAGAGTGTTGCAGTTAAAAATCAGAAATGTCAGTGTTCAGCTCTCCAGGGGCACCACTTATTAGCATTTTGATCTGTCTACTGAAAAAAGAAGAAAAGAAGAACACGCTGCATGAGAGTTGTGAGTTGTTTTGTTTGGGGCAAAATAAGGACTCAAACCCAAGAGACAGTGTCTGAGAAGGTACAAGGAACTGCTCCAAAGGTGGGGGAAGGTCAGCATAGATGTGACTTTGTTGATGGGGTACGTGTGTTAGCCTGGGGACTCCAGGCAAACACGGGCCTGTGACTTCCGGTTCCCCAGGAAACAGTGCTGGGCTCTGGGACCAAGAGATCCACACAGATCAGGTCACAAAAGGTGAGTTCTCCTGGGGCCTGGAAGCCACACCATGCAGGTAAGGATGCAGGTGGAGGCTGGCTGCCCAGGTTGAGTCCTGTTTTTACTGTTTACCAATGGTGATGTGTCTCCAGTAAGTCACATGGGTTTTGTTCCTTCTCCTGTGTGGTTTGTGAAAGGTGCCGGTGAGTGTAACTACCCCAAAGGGTTGTGGTGAGGGTCCAGGGGCTGCGTATATAAAACACGAGCTCAGGGCTGCCACGGTGAGATTTCCATGATTTCATCCTTTTCTCTGCGCCTCCTCCTCTGGGGCAGCCTTGTCCATCTTAGTGGTGACAGGTCTAGGGGTCTGGGCTCCTGGACAGTCCTGGTCCCCTTGTATTGTGTGTCTTCCCATCTCCACAGTCTGTGGGGAGTGGGGGTCCTCTCCCCACTCCTCCTCTGGTCTGGGGGGCAGGGTGGAGTATAAGGCTTGTATCCCCCTCTCAGCCTTGAGCTGTTTAATTTGGACCAGGGGCTGTGGACAGGGTGTCAGGGACAGAGACAAACCCAAGCCTGGGAGACCCTAGCTGGCACACATCCTGGGTGAATTACAGATCAGGGAGTCACTGTTTGTCTATAGATTTTTCTGTCTGCTCTCTGTAGGAGAGAGAACCAAAAGGCACAGAAAGTCTCCTGCTCTTGTTTTCCGCGTTTAAAAAAAGGTGACTTTTATTCGCTCTGAGATCTTTGTGTTATGATGGGATTAGCTTCTGAGGTCTGAGGGCTTAGCCCAGCTTTGTGAGGACATCTTCACACAGCGGGGTGTGCAAGGCAACCGTCCCCCATGTGGACCAGAAGGATGGCAGACGCGGGTCTGGGAGTGGAAGCCTGCAGGGGGCCCAAGGGTGCAGGGCATCCGGCAGGAGAGCAGACGCAATGTCACTGTCCTCAGAATCTGTCCGAAGAAGGAGACGCTCTCTCTGATGAATAGCAATTAGCAGAAGCTACGTGTGGACCAAAGAGGCATGTGATTTCCATCCTCAGATTTCAGCTTCAAACTCTCAGTGTGAGGCGTGATGTTTCCAATGATCACTCCAGCCCGTTATTAATGAAAACATGGAGGACTCTGCCAGCAAAGACATCCTAATTTCTCCCCTAGTTGAGATGGGAGGCAAAGAGGGTTGAGATCACATTCCCTTCGCCTGTGATGGTTTGGAGTGAGACATGAAAGTGATGCACAGCCTTTGAAGAGCTAAGATGACAGGCGACAGCTTCCCAAGGCCGCAGCGCTGAGGGCCTGAGAAATGTGAGCAAGGGCGTGGGGCCCAGCATCTGACCCACATGGGCCTGTTTAAGGCAAAGATGCTCTGGGGGAGGGCGCTTTCTAGGATGAATACCATTTCCCAGGACTTGGAACACAAGCTGAGTGTGTTCCTACAAAGCCAAGATATCCTCTATGTCCAAGTTAACCATTTCCAGAGGCACAGAGTTCTCATTCCTCTTCTGCGGAATCGAATTCCACCAGAATCAAAGAAAGGTCGTCTGTTCTCATGGCCCAGGTTCTGTCTCCTGACCCTGCTCCCCGCTCCCTAATTATCACTCAGACTTTCCCCTTCATGCTAAGCACAGAAATCCGTGTCCTATTTCATTAATAAAGCAAACCCATCACACCAGAGGCTTCTCGGCCTCTTTCCAGAACACCGCCAAGAGTCTCCACTTCTCCCCTGCTTTCCCTGTGCTGGGGCCATGACCGCTCTCTGCAGCCACAGGGACCCAGTCTCCTCTCCTCTGTCAGCTCCTGGCCCACACCTGAGTGCTTCCTGAGTTTAAACAAAGTCCCTTTAGCTTTCTCATCTCCTCGGCTCTCATTCTTTTCACCTTTGTCTTCAAACGAAAACTATTGCGTTTAACCCGCGTCATTTGCTCTCTCGCTCCCTTCTCTTTCTGAGTCCCCCCAGTCTGTGTCATCCTCACCGCACCCTTGGGGAGTCCCGTCATCTCAGTATTTCAGGTGGGCCTGGGCACGGGTTGCGTGTGGTGGACGGAGCCCTCATCCCGGGACGTCCCCGCGTCCTCCCTCAGGCCCCTCTCCCGAGGCTCTGGATGCGGCCTGCGAGCACTGGCTGCGCGATCGTCTCCGGGTCCCTCCCCGTCTTGCAGCCCGCATCCCCAGCGGTGGTCCCCGTCTTGTCTCGCCCGCACGTTCCCACCCAGTCTTCTTGCTCCTGGTTCCAACCCGGGGTCCACGTCTCTGCCTTTACTCCTCTCTCCCGAGTCCCTTACTCCACCTGCCTTCTCGACGCGACACCCCTTCCAGAGAACCCCCCGACTGCTGAAAGTGAGCCTGTGCCCTGCTCCTCCAGCCATCGCTCATGCCCCAGGCCTTCGGGGGAGGCGCCCCGTGCACCCAGCACTGAGCACCCTCGGAGCTGACTCCCTGCCGACTGCCTGCATGCTGTGCTCACCTGGCTTCACTTCCCCGCATTTCCCCACCCTGGAAACATGCATCCTCTTCCCTATGTCTAAAACGCAATTCTGTCTTACTTTCACCTGGCTAACTTTTAATAAGTGTTCAGGTCTCAACTTAGAAAGTTACCCATAGACCAGACCTTCTCTGACTTTGAAGGTAAATTTGAGAACAAGGTGATGCAGTTGCAGTGTCCTTCCACGTTCTCATCTGTAGCACTTGGACTTACAGGCTGCTAATTCATGTTTATAATTATTCGTCTATAGCTATCTTGTCCCTACATTTTAAGTTTTACGAGGTCGTGGTTTCTGTCTTTTGTCACCAGCTTTGTCATGGTACCTATGGCACTGGGAATACTGTGGGTTCCATCTCTGTATGTGTTTATTAGCAAATTTTCATACTGGTGTGTTTATTTGAATATGTAGTTGTAGTTTTCATAAAGGGGAAGCTCCAGCATTATTAATTGGGGGTGTTTTTTCTGGGGCAGATATGGTGAAGAAATGGAGTTATTTCAGCACATTTAAGAGCAGTTCAGATGACTGAGGAGGTTGAGTAAGGAAGGTTGAGTGACAGGGGCTGAAAGTCTGAGAAAAACAGAAGGATCAAGGATCAAGGACTCCATAAGTAATGAGGATCAGAGAGGGTTACAGGAAACCAAAGTTATGGTTAAGAATAAGCACTGGAGCTTAGCATTTGGGTGTTTCTGCTGCAGGGATGACCTGGGTCTGGCAATGGGACTAGCACAGCCAGATGGAGATGAGGGTCTTTAAACGGACGTCATCTCACACGACCACTGAGACATTTCAGGTCTTTACAGGATTTGGTGCCGAAGCAGGTTTCAGTCTCCAGTGAACCAGGGGCACTGGCTAGGAGGCAGGGGGAGACAGGATGGATGTAGTTAGAAGATGCTCCAGATGAATCAGTGAGTTTGAGGCAGGGGCAGAGTGGAAATGGGGTCAAGAGACACCAGCTGACCTCTCTCCCACCTCCCTCTCTGACCTTGGGGGCTGAAAGTGCTGTGACGGTGAGAAGCGTCCATGTCCAAGAGTGCAGGGAAGGGCCAGGTTTCAGCCAAGGCTAGAAATGGAGAGAATTTTCTGCACAAATTAGAGGATAAATTGGAGTTTGTTTACAATGTACGGATGATTCCAGGAGGTATCGGTGAGCTGTGTATATATGTGTGTGTGTTGATATTGAGAAGAACCAGGAATGAGAAAGTGCAGATCTTCAGGAGGATAAGAGGCTGAGGGGTTATTTAATGGGGGTTTCCCAATATTCATAGACACAGAGGTAGGGGCTTGAAGTCTGGTGAGATGCAAGGAGCTCTACATTCAGAACTCCAGCCGAGGGGCTGTGTGTGTCCCCGTGATGGAGTGCTGGCAGGTGTGACCGCGGGCACCCGCAGGGCTTCTCCCCGGGCTAACAAAGGGCTGCAGTCCGGACGCTGTGGGGATGGCAGCAAGGGCTCTGGGCGGGGGCGTGGGGACCCCGGAGAGGAGGTGCGGGCCGATGCCGTCTGCACGCGTTGGAGGTGGGTGCACGTCTGCTGGGGAGCACAAAGGAATGAGTCCTGCAGGCGCCCTGGGGCCCCGGGCTGACGGAGCGGAGGAGCTGCGCAAGCGTTCTCTCTGCTCCGGTCGCACCTGAGGCCCGTGCTGTTCTCCCCGGGTTCCACTCTTGCTGTTTCTTCCGAGTGCATCCTCAGCATGGCACGTGGGCTGCCTCCTGTGGAATCAGAGAGATGATGAGAGTGATGAGATTCTCGCACTTATTAATTAAACTTACAGAGCAGAAGGGAAGAGAGACAGCAAGCAATTAGTTATCCACACTGTGCTTTAATTAGAGCTGGTCTTCAGCACTTCGAATGGAACCGCATCTCGTCAGTTCACTAGGCTCTTAGATTGTCTTCTCTGTAAGGTCCTCTGTGAGAGAGAATCGATACTTTGGTCTAAACTTTGAACTTTTCCCATAACAAGCGTTTGGGAGCTACGAATGTTTATTTATGAACTAAACTATCTTTCCTGTTCATCATTTTTTCTCATCATCATTAGAATTAGACTACAAATGTCCAACTGGACACTTACTAATTTAACTCTAATCAAATCATGCTGGGTGCAAATAAATGTTTAACAAATTATTTTGGATTTATTTAGAATATTTTGAAACATTTTGTGGAGATAACTGAAAGAAAAGGACAGCATGACCAGAGCTCTTAGACAAAGAAATCTTTTTTTTTTTTTTTCTGTCCTTGATGCCTAGAATATATGGTAGGCAAAGAATATCTCTGTACGAATATGGAAACCAGCATTTTAAACCATCTTTTTGACAGTTATAGTGAAATATACACAGATGTTTATGTGAGGACAAATTTATCAATTGTTATGGTTTTGGCAATAAGACAAATAGATTATAAGCATATAACATTCACCACTTCTGCTTACATTAATGTAACTTGGGATACCTATTAATAATCAAATCAACCTTGTGAATTTAATACCTACATTTAATACCTATTATACAATTTAATACCTAAAGAAAGACAGTTTTCTTATGTCTAGCTCTACTATTATCTGTGTCTCTTATTCCCTTGAAAAGCTTGTTGAAAGGACGAGCTTCTTTATACATTTTTATCATTTTCCTGTAGCATGTATTACACGATCAATTGGAATAAATATTGATTGACTACATAAATGAATGCTTCCCAGGTGGTTCTAGTGGTAAAAAAAAAAAATCCTCCTGCCAATACAGGAGATGTAAGAGATGCGGGTTTGGTCTCTACGTCTGGAAGATTCCCTGGAGAAGGAAATGGCAACTGACTGCAGTGTTCTTGCCTGGAGAATCCCGTGGACAGAGGAGCCTGGCGGGCTACAATCCGTGGTCCCAGAGTCTGACACGACTGAAGCAACTTAGCGCACATGCATATAAATGAATAAATGAATTATTTTCTATATAAAGTTAACTTCATTCAGGGGTGCTTTAAAAAATCTATGTGAAGTTAAATTTCCTCCCTTGACCTTCTGAAGTGCAAGATGTATTTTTAAATGTCATATATCAGAAAGGATGTTGAAAAGACCACATATTCTTATCAAATCTAGACAAGGCTAGATGATCATTTCTCCAAAACTGTCAGCATTAGCATTTTGCAATTTCAGGATGAAGATCCTGTATCTGTATTGTGAAGTGTTCACAAAGGATTTCCTTTTTTGACTGAATATAAAAGGCATTGTGATTTTAATGTCATTTCCTTCGTGTTCTTCCCTGATGGGTCAGATGGTAAAGAAACTGCCTGCAATGTAGGAGCCCCAGGTTCGATCCCTGATTTGAGGAGATCCCCTGGAGGAGGGGATGGCTACCCACTCCAGTATTCTTGATTGGAGAATTCCATGGACAGAGGAGTCTGGTGGGCTACAGTCCATGAGGTCGCAGAGTTGGACACGGCTGAAGCGATGGAGCACACAGGGGTACATTGTCTTTTCACAGTAGCACTCTTTCTTTAGACAAATGCCCAGGAGCAGAACTGCTGGGTCATCTGGTAGCACTAGTTTAGTTTCTTTGAGGAATCTCCATACTTTCCCATTTGCATTCTCACCGAGGTACACAGGGCTTCTCCTTTCCCCACATCCTCACCACCTGACACTTGTCAGTGTTCCAAGGGAAGAATCCTCTTCTGCATGTGGTTTCAGGCTGACTGAATGCCAGACCCTGAGGTCAGCAGCTTTTAAAGTGGGTTGCTGCTGTTCAGTCACTAAGTCAGTGTCTGACTCTGCGACCCCACGTACTGTAGCCTGCTATGCTCCTTTGTCCATGGAATTCTCCGGGCAAGAACACTGGAGTGGGTAGCCGTTTCCTCCTCCCAGGGATCTTCCTGAACCAAGGATCAAACCTGAGTCTCCCGCTTGGCAGGTGGATTCTTTACCCCTGAGCCACAAGGGAGACCCCTTTTAAGCGGGCAGATGGATAGAGTTTCGTGGGGCTGCAGGCTTTCTCCCCGATGGCCTCCAGTCCTGGGGATCTGGAGGTGTCCCCTCCAAACAGTTGCAGAGATGGAGTTTTCGATAGGTCCTGTTGGTTGTTTGTGTCTTTTACACATTCTTGAACTTTTGTGCAGTAATTTCCATCAATTACTGAGAGGTGACAGGTGTGGAGGTCCCCAAGTGCAATTGTGGATTTGTTTATTTTTCTTTTAGTCCTACCAGGTTTACTCCTCATGTATTTCAAAGCTCTATTATCTGTTGTATTTCCATTGTATTGCACATTTCTTCCTGGTGATCCCTTTATCATTATCCCAGAGACAAAGTCTTTCAGTTTTCCTTTTGCTGAGAATATCTTCATGTGGTTTCACTTGATGGGACATTCACAGCTGAGATAGGGTTGTGTCTCTTCCTTCTGGTCTTGGTGCCTGAAATGGGGAGTCTGCTGCCCTTTGAAGCGGTGTTTTCCCCATCAGTCAATATGCCTTTAATCTGCACCTTGTTCAAGGTACTCTTCCCTAACTTATCAAAATTTTGACTATCAATCACATGTGTCCTGGCATGGATCTATTTAGGCTTATCAGGCTGGGGTTTGGTCAGTTTCTTGAATCTGTAGGTCTGTGTCTTTTGCTGAATTTGGGAACTTTATAGTCATTTTTTTCTTCAAACATGCTTTCAGTCCCACTTGCTTTTCTTCTTTTCATTAAACATCGATGATACAAATTTTGGATGTTTACATGTTGGCTAACAGAATCAGACCTATTTACCCTTCCTCCATGATTCAGAATGAACTTTTCTCTAAGCATTCATGTGGTGGCCATGTCCTACTTACAAAATTCAGGGACAATTTGAGTCTCGAGTAAAGGTCCCAACCGGGCTTTCTGGGGTCTCTTATCAACAGGCCTTCTTGGGTTACTTGCCCTACATCTTCAGATTTAGTTAATTAAGGACTAAATTTTGTTTAGCAAGAAGTTGAAAATCAACTATTTTTTCCTCTTAGCAAATAGACTTATCTGTTTTGGAGGCCATGCTTTTTCTAGCCAAGTGAAGTTATGTTTTCTTTCTCTATAGGTCATTTGGTGTTAAAAATGAGGGTTATTTAAGGCTCTTAAAAATATTTTTAACATTGCCATCTGCATCTATTACTTTATTTAGTACCAGTAATTGTCCATGTTGAAGAGTGTTTGCTCAGTCTTGATTAACTAAGACCCTCTCTTTAGAGATAGTAAATCTCTACCTCTATAGAGATAGCCTGCAGATTTATCCATCTGAACACTCACAGGGTGATTGGTTAGGTGTGGCATTTTGATTTTTCAAAAGGGACACATAGTTTTGATTCACTGAAACTCTTCTGTCATTTACCGTAGTGTGCATCACCCATTTTAAAAATGATTATCCATCATTGGGGATTTAGTATGTGTCTACTGGGAAAGGGAAAAACTGTTTGGTCTATGGCTAGAATTAACTTGACTCAGTAGGTTTCATAAAATTCCATAATGACACAGAAAATTCTGTAAAATACCTTGATGTTTGGTGCTGTTTAATTTTTGCCCTCTTGAGTAAGTATTCATTTTATGAATGTATTAAACTTAAACACTTTCTGTCTTTTGAGCCATATTTTAATGCTTCTTGCTTTATTACTGTATATAAAATTGCTATAATCACTCTAAATTTCATACCTTTTTAAAATTTGTTTGAAGACTATCATGCAAACAATAAAGCCCTGGAAGAACTAATGTATTCCTGTCCCCTTAAGAATATTTAATACTCATCCTGTTATTGCTTCTAAGACAGGGTGCTATTTTCCTCTTTGGTAAAGGCACCGAGTCTGTAATCCTTGGTGCAGAAACAGAAGAGGCTTTCTGCCAGCATTACATGTGACCTTGGAGTCCAAAACCAGACTCCTAGGAGAAAACACCCCCAGAATAGTCATGGTCACCAGTTCTAAAACCTACTCCTCAAATCACCACCTGTCTTTGAAAAAACCAAATTCTAGGTCAGGCCACCAGGAATTGGCAGAGAGGTAGTATAAGAAAATGTGAAACTCATAGCTTATCAGGGTTTAATTACTCCTATCCAAGCAAAATCTTATTTCCTAAAAGGTTCTAGTTTATTAGATTTAGCTCTTCCCAGAAAAAATAATTAATCTAAGAAGTAATTGCACTTACAGACCAATTGACTTAGGCTGTCTCCAACTAAAATGAATCAAAATGAACAGTGAGCCCAGAGGTGGCAGAAAGATGGGCTGGTGATTTAGGTTTCATTGGGTCTTCGTGGAATTCTGTGATACCCAGAAATCCTATAAATCACCTAAACAGTATTTATGACCAGAAAAGCCTTTAAATCTTTTCATTTGCACTTGTACTAACTGGACAGTTCATTTCTGTAGCTGTATACAGTGGACACAGGACCATAATGCTTTTCCATTTGTGCTAGAATCAACTGTGCCAACTGCACCCACCAGAAGCTGTATCTTTTTGAAACAAAAAGCCACTTTCCCCCGCTCATGGGCATTCTATGTTTAAAAATTTCCTTCTCTATGCTGGTTGAATTCTGGCGTTGGTTCAACTTCATCCAATTATTTGGTGAAAATCCAAAACTCTGTAAAGGTTAATCCATAAATCTAGCCATCCACATTGCCAAAGCAAAGATAATGTTTGCCTAGTAATTCAGGGACTATAAGACAATTTTAAATGCCAGCCCAGTAGATCTTATTTTAAAAATATCCAGGGGCTTTTGTTGAGTTATTGAGCTTTGTTATAGAGGCTGCCATAAAATGGGATTCATATATAATGTATAACTTACATGATGAATGAATTAGCATTGCTTAGCATTTATTGGTTCTTTTAATATAATGAAATAGTGTAGTTCTGCTATAATATTTCTCTTTGCTGCATGACACTGGTGCCCAGATTACAGAGAAAGCCTGGAAGAGTGAGAGGCAAAGGGGAACTAAACCAGTACAGCGGATGGTTCACAGAGTCTGATAGAAGCTAAACTAGTTATGCTGAAAGCAATGCTGCTAAGTCACGTCAGTCGTGTCCGACTCTGTGCGACCCCACAGACGGCAGCCCACCAGGCTCCCATCCCTGGGGTTCTCCAGGCAAGAATACTGGAGTGGGTTGCCATTTGAGCATGACGTTTTTACTCATTCTCTGCTTATTCTCACATTCCATCTTGTTCCCTCCATGGAGTCCTGATCTAGGTGGGAAGTATTGAAATGCAAGATAAAATTCCCAAGACAGAACCTAAAACGCACTTTAAAAATTTTGTCTTCTTTTTCTTATTGTTAACCCTACATTTAAAAATTTTGAGGCTCTAATAGACTTTATTTTTCAGAGTTTTGGGTTTATAGAAAAACTGCAGAAATTTCTGAGGTCCCATGTATATCCTCCCCCATCTTACCTTTATGTGGTCCGAAAGATCCCCTGGAGGAGGGCATGGCAACCCACCACAGCGTTCTTGCCTGGAGAATCCCATGGATAAAGGAGCCTGGAAGGCTACAGTCCATGGGGTCACAAAGAGTTGGACACGACCGAGCCACTAACACACACACCTTGGTGTGATATGTTTATAATTGATGACCAATATTGACATATTATTATTGACTAAAGTCCACAGTGCACATTAGGGTTCACTCTTGGTGTGAAATGTTCCATGGGTTTTGGCATGTGTCTACCCTCACCGTCATCCAGGATAGCTTCATCCGTCTCTATAGTTTTGCCTTTTCTAGGATGCTACGTGGCAAAAGTTGGAGCCATAGAGTGTTTAGCCTTTTCTGATGGACATCTTCCTCTTAGTAACATGCATCTAAATCTACTCCATGTCTTTTTGTGGTTTGATTAAAAAAATAATTCCTGCACAATATTTCACTGTCTGGATTTACCAGTTTATGTATCCATTCATTCACCTACTGAAGAACATCTTGGCTGCCTTTGATTTGTGGCAGTTATGAATAATGCTGTTCTTCTTGAATAACTAAAACTTTATATCCACTTGAACAACAAGTCCTCATTTCCCCCTCTCACTCGGCCCCTGCAACCACCATTCTTCCCTCTGCTTATATGAACTGGCTGTTTTATACACCTCATGCAAGTGGAAGTATGCGGGCTAAGTCACTTCAGTCGTGTCTGGCTGTTTGTGATCTCATGGACAGTAGCCCACCAGGCTCCATTGTCCAAGGGATTCTCCAGGCAAGAATACTGGAGTGGGCTGCCATTTCCTTCTCCAGGGGATCTTCTAGACCCAAAGATAGATCCTGCAATTTCCCGAATTGCAGGCGGATTCTTATCTGAGCCACCAGGGAATCATGCAGGATTTGAATGTACCTGGGGGATGTTATACTAAGAACTTGTCATTGGCATAACTTCACATACATAACTCAAGTACAGATGCTAAGACAGCATCCCAATGTTTTCTATAATCGCTCTTTCTGGGTGAAGGAACCAGCTTATGCCAGTGCTGTTGCTCATACACAAATACCACTATTTTAAAAATCACCTGTGAGTGCAGTTTTCAAAGGGTCTTATTTTTCCTATAAAGATTAATGAAATCAAGCTATTCCTGGCTGTTCCACAGGACTCTGGGGCAGACCTCAGGTGCCAGGACTCAGTGTGTAGCAGGAAAGGAAATATTCTCTGGGGGCACTGAGTGGCCTCTTTAGAACACACCCTAAATCTATACAAAGAGAATCACAGGGACTGACAATTAGGGAGCTGGAGTATGCAGGGAAAGCTTTTAGTCTGGTTTCCCAAAGGGCTCCTGGGGTGATATTCATTAACTTCTTTAATGCACATTTCTCTGGGTTCTGATTTGGTTAACAAACAAGAAGAGCAAGTGCATTTCTCAGTGACAGACAGAATTTAATCAAGCTGGCAATATTGATACACAGAACCAAAATTTCATCGTATTTGTTTGCAAGGAGCTCACATGATTACCAGTCACACGATACCTTTCAGTATCATCCGTCTCAGTGGAAAAGCACTTATAATCAGAGAGCAGCTCAGCTTCTCAGAGTGAAAACGCACCGTCACGCAACCCGGGGGCTCAGAGCCCATGGGCTGTGCCTCCTTTGGCTGCAGGAAAACCCTTTCGAGCCTCAGAGGCTATTCAGAAAGCTTCTTGAGAAGCTCAGAAACAAGAGCAAAAGGAGATTTGAGAATGAATGTCTAACAGGTTCACACCAATTTAGCTCTCCTGTCCTCTTCTCTGAGCCCCCCGGCCCCATAAAAGGTCAGCTACATGAGGAAGTGTCCCCATGGTTACTGCTGGAAGACAGACATGCAACAAAGAGCATTTCACGCCCAGAAATCCAGCTGCGCTTGCCTCCCCCACGTCCTCGACGGCCAGCAGCCCCCTCCTCCGGGCCCCCAGGAAGCCTGACTCCGTTTCTGCTTCTGGCTCTGCTCTGTGACCTGCCACGCTCACTTGCTCCCTTCTCCAGAGTGTGTTACCCTGTTCCAGCTCTGCCACCCGATTCTCCTCTAAAAAAGGGCACCATCTCCTTGCCTTTGGGTTCAGCTGCCTCAGCCAGGCAAGGATGCATTACAGTCTGCAGGTCCTGCAGCTTCTAGATTCTACACTATTAACACTCTCTGGGGAAGTTCCCTCCATCAAAGGCTTCACCATGTTGTCTGCAGAAACAGCCTTGGCACCCTGAGCTACTCTCATCATTTAGGGAAATTCTTATATCAGCTTGTGCTCAGTCGTGTCCGACTCTTCATGACCCCATGGACTGCAGCCCACCAGGCTCCTCTGTCCATGGAATTTTTTCAGGCAAGAATACTGGAGTAGACTGCCAGGTGATTGTCCCAATCCAGGGATCAAACCCGCCTCTTTGACATCTCCTACATTGGCAAGCAATTCTTTACTACTGTGCCACCTGCGAAGCCCCCATATGTACTGGATCTTAGACTACTTATCATCAAAGTTCCCAGGTGCCAAGCTTCTGAGCAGGTCTTTCAAAGAATGGATAGTATCAGGCCTGTTGAATTAAATCTTTTTTTTTTTTTTTTTTTGCAGAGCTATTAAGAATTCTTCTGGCACTACTAGTCTGGCACTTTTAGTCATTTTATTATGGAAATTTTCATATTGGGGGGCCCTATTTGATATTCTATCTAATAAAGTATAAAAACTCCTTTACTATTGACAGTTTTGCAAGACAAAAGAAATTTATCACCGTGACGCTGAGACATTTTGGTGAAGAAACTCCCACTGTAACAGGTGATTTTTATAACTTGATCTGAGGGCACTAAGTCTCTTACGAAGAAAACATTCACATTGAACAAGAACCGACTATACTAAAGAGCACATAAAGCATCCATTTCAACATGTTCTTTCACACCGTTCTACTTTGGTCCATGAGCTATTTTCTTTATGTCAGAAATGTGTATGTATCATTTAAAAATAAAAGTTTAAAAAATAAAATAACAATAAAGTTTAGATTCTGTGGCATCATCATGTTTTAGTCAGATTTCAGTTGAACCAAAGAACTGCATAATGCAGCTGTACATGTGCATATCAAACTGCATAATGATACTTAAAACATATTTCATTTCTGCTTCTCACTGAAAAATTATATATCACCAAAAAGTACATAAATGTACAACTCACTGAAGCTCCAAAAATAGATGAAGCTGTATAACCAGAGCCGGGATCAGGGGATGGCACATTTCTCACAACGAGACGCCTGCCCTCCACACAGCCCTCTGCGGTCACTGCCCTGCTCACGGCTGACTGCTGTGCCCTCTGCATGGTGCGGGCTTTGCTGGTTTGCTCTTCAGATGGATGGATTGTCGAGAAGGTGCCCTTTGCCTGGCTTCTTTCATGCAACATAATTTCTGTTGTTGCATTTTACTGATGTTGTTGCATTTTAAATTGCTATGCAGGATCTCACTGTGGGAAAGTCAGGGTTTGCTTGCTCGCTGCATTGGTGATGGGCATTTAGGCTGGTTTCCTTCCCTTTCTTGTTGTCACTCAGTTGCTAAGTCGTGTCCTTTCTTCATGACCCCATGGTCTGCAACACGCCAGGCTTCTCTGTCCTTCACTATCTCCCAGAATTTTCTCAAACTCACGTCCATTTACTTATGTCCATCTCCTTCCCTTTGGGTTACTGCAAACACCCACTTGTGGATACCACATTAATTGTCTCATGGAATCCCCTAAGCTCCCTAGAGAGCTTCCAGGAGTATGCTGGGGTTTCCCTAGATCCCACCAGGCTTTGGGAGAGCAGGGACTAGAGTTGCAGGAATGTCCATGTTGCCATCAGCTCTCAGAGCATCCAGTTTCCAGAAGCTCCAGCCCCACACCAGCCACACCGGGTTCAGGGCTCAGAGGCAGGGCCCCCACCGCTGAGAGCAGCCACTGCTGCTGCCCCGTCGCTGCCTCAGTTTCCCGCAGATGTCGCCTCTCTGCCTTGGTGAGCTTGCTCCTCCACCAGGCTCTGCAGGTGTGCACCGACGTGCATGCGAGCTCCTCCATGGCCCCACACCCGAGTGGTCTGTGGGATGCAGTGGATAACACTAGCTGCCCCTTCTTGTTCTGGACTCAGTTTTAAGTGTCTGAAGCAGTAGTTTCCGCCTCTTGTTACTGTTGTTCCGTCGCTAATTAGTATCTGACTCTTTGCGACCCCATGGACTACAGCACACTAGGCTCTCCTGCCTTCCTGCTTACTAAAATGTGTGTCCATTGAGTCGGTGATGCTATTCAACCATCTCATCCTCTGTCACCTCCTTCTTGTCTTGCCCCCAAACTTTCTCAGCATCAGGGTCTTTTCCAATGTTTTGACTCTTTGTATCAGGTAGCCCAAGTATTGGAGGTTCAGCTTCAGCATCAGTTCAGAATATTCAGTGTTGATTTCCTTTAAGACGAACTGGTTTGATCTATTTACTACCCAGGGGACTCTCAAGAGTCTTCTCCAGCACCACAATTTGAAAGCATCAATTCTTTGGTGCTCAGCCTTCTTTGTGGCCCAGCTCTCACATCCATACACGACTACTGGATAAACCATAGCTTTGACTATACAGATGCTGCCCATTATATGTACCTGAGCATGGCAGAATGTCAGCTGTGGGATAAATAACAAGAAGCAGTGGTTCAGTAAGATTTGTACAAAGTCATAGTGATTGATAACACAAAGCAAGTGCAGAGTATAAACTTCCCAAAGAGTGAAAAGTCCTGATTCCTCAGTGTTTCCTTTGTTGTCTTTTAGGTTACAGTATGAATCTTTGATTTCACCATCATAAATAAATATAATTTATGTTCATGCAGGTTCATGCATGTTCATGCAGGTATTCTAGGACATTTGGTACATGGTATACACTTTGAAGAAATTCTCAAAAAATGTTCAATAATACTAATTACTTAAATTTGTAACATTTAATCTTCAAATAATAAGGACTATAATACTGAAACAGAAAGTAACCCTGGAAACAAAACCATGATATTTTAGCCCTGTTTGAATTAAGTTTGCAGGAAAGTATCTAGATGGTACGTTTTCCCTATTATAATAATTTTAATGGCCTATAATTTTAGCCATTTACATGACTTTTTATTGGGCTTTGATAATGGCTATTATATAACTCATAAAATGTGTTATGTGACTATTATTTTGGATGCTAAATAACAGTTATGTAACATCAGAATTGTGTTTTCTTAAGAGTATGATTGAATTAATCCATTAATATATTGGGTCCAATCTTTTAATTCTTTGGCTAACATTTTATAACTTTGTATTTTATGACTCCTGATGATTCAGTTCTTTTTGATTAGTTTTTGACTGTATATCATCTTGTCCAGAGGCTGACAGTGATCCAGGAGAGATGGCATGGCCAGAAGGAATGGTACCGCTTCAGAGTACATTCCTTGCTTAATCTCTTACTCTCTGTCTTGTTACAGACAGTTAAATACATTTTAAATAACTTCTAAGATGAAATATTATCTATTACATTTTCCTGGGCATTTTCCATTTCTATTGTTCTTCCTGTATTCCCAAAGTCCTAGATTTCCCTTCAGGACTATCTCACCCCTGACTGAAGAATTTCCTTAGCATCTGTTTTAGGAAAGCAGGAACAATGTCTCAACCCAGAACGTCTTCATTTAGCCTGCATCCCTGGATGATGTATTTTCTGGGTGTAGAATTCTGGGTTTACATTCTGCTCATGTGTACCATCCTGTGACCTCCCACAGGAAATCTGCAGACCTCAGGACTGCTGCTCCTTTATGTGTAAAATGTGGTTCCTTGCTGGCCAATTTCTAGAATTTCTTTTAATCTTTAGTTTTCAGAATTTTGTTTTTGATATGTCTGGTCATGTTTCTCTCTGGGTTTATCTTGCTTTGTTCTGCTTATCTCGAACCTGTAAACTTTATATTTTTCACAAAAATTCTCAGCTGCTATTTCTCCATGTACATTTCTCTGTTCCAATCTCTGTCTCCCCTCTGAGGGATCCCATTCCAGTGACACATTTGATATTGTGTCAGAATTCAGAATGCTTGATATTGTCCTACCGTAACCTGAGTCTGTCATTCTTTTCTCATTTTATTCTTTGTTCTTCAGACTGTATAATTTCTATTCATCTTTTGATTGGTGTCTAGTCAGTCCTTTTTTCTATTGAGGCCATTCTTTGAATTATTTTTCAGCTATTGTGTATCTCAGTTCTTGAATTTAATTGCATTCTCTCTTGGATTTCTACTTCTCTATTGAGAATGTCTGTGTTTCTGTTCACTTCAGGTGATGTGGAAGATGGTTATAAGAGTTTCTTTAAATCTTTGATCATTCTGCCATCTGGGTCATCTGAAGGTTGACATTTTTGACTGTCTTTTCCTTTGAAAACTGTTCAGAACTTCACAGCCCTTGGCAAGTCAGGGCATTTTGGGGTTGTAACTTAGACAATTAACATATAGCATTGTGAGGCGCCTGAATGCTGTTAAAAATTCAGAGAATATGGATTTGTGTGTTTTGACCAGTAATCAACCCAGTTAGATTAAGATTGATCCAGATTAAGTTGTGTCTGGTTCTTTAGTATCAGCTTTATCTCCAAGCCGTGATATACTGTTGGGGTTTGCCCCACAATCCCCCAGCATCCTGTGGAGTTGCCTGAGACATGGGCAGCTCCCTTGACAGCACTCTCGAAAGGCTCCTCTGGGTTGTGTTCCAGACTCGGGCAGCTTGGGGAACAGTCTAGAATCTTGCTGTTTCCTACGTGGAATTAGGGGTCACACTCTCTGACTTCCAGGGACCCCTCTCCTTGGCCCGATGGCTAGAAATAGTCTCCAAGTTTTCTCCCCTGTCAGTCACACTCTTCTGTGGGACTGGTCCTGCTGGCAGGCTGGACCATGAGGGCAAATGGAGAGAACACGGATTTCACTACTGCATGATCTTCCCAGAACTGGGGATTCTTTCTGTGGCTCCTTTCTCCAGGGACAGTTTCCCTCTGGTCTTGTCCTGTTGCAGGTCTGCAGGCCTGGGGAGAAGAAAAGATTTCTCTCCACACTCTCTGGTGGCTCTGAGAGCCAGTTTTTCTCAATATTTTGTCCAAAAGGACAGTCTTTTCTTGGAGTTTTTGTTGTGAGCCTTTGCAGGGCCATCCCTGTTCAGCCAGCCTGTGCTTGGGTCAAAGCCGGAGATGAAGGGAAGAAAGAAAACCGAACACTGGAGCTGACTGTGGCCACACGGTTGTCAAGGTGGCTTTTGTGTTTTGTCCATAGTTTTCATTTGTGATTTCATTTCATGGTGGTGGGAATTGTCTGTGCTGGGCTTGCTGTGTCTTGGGTGGAACGAGAAATCTGAATCCTTTATTTAAAAAAATATTATTTAACCATTGAGGACTGTTTCACAAATGTTAACAGATGACACATTAAACATTGTTTCTGAATCTCTAGTATCACTCTGATTCTAAGGAAAACACATGAAGTTTAGGATGAGAGGAAATTTTGTTTTCAGTTTTTAGTGACATAATCAGTGCAATAATTTGCCAACAAACAACCAAGGCAACATAATTTTACATTTGGGGTTTTCTCTAAGATTCCAAAGAAAAAAATGATACATAAGTCAGTATAGATCCCCGTAACTGGTGCAGGAAAGAAACACCTGACAGGAAAGACCCTGTGACTGTCTGGCTACTGTCAGCTCAGATGCTGGGCAGGCTCAGTTAACATGTATTACTTGCTCTGTATTTTAGAAAGTATCACAGAAGTAGTATTAAGTATCATAATTCACTTAAAAATATGAAGCATATGTCTAGTGGAAATACATCAACCCAAAGAGGTTTCAAAAAATAAAGCAAAATAAAATATTAACTAAAGTAAAATAGAATAAAATGACGGAGAAATAGACCAGTGATTCTAGACCTGGGCTTTAATGTTTTTAATCTAAATCTAGTTTTAAAATAGTTCTCCTGTGTGTGTATACCACATCTTCTTTATCCATTCCTCTGTTGATGGACACTTGGTTGCTTCCATGTCCTGGCTATTGTATATAGTACAACTGACTCACTTTGCTGTACAACAGGAACTAATCCAACATTGTAAATCAACTACAGTCTAATAAATTTTTTTTTAGAATGATGGAGAATTTTCAGACCATTACACATATTATTCCATGTACTATATATACCATATATAGTAGTACTGAAAGATCTTTTACAAAATAGTGGGTTAAATTAAGTTTAATTCTGTGTATTCAAAAAATAAACTGATGAAATGAGTTATTTCCAGACTCTCCTAAAGTTATAAACATAATTAATTAGTTCACTGAAAACAGAAATCTTTTAAAAATGTTTGTTTTAAAATATAAAAAATACTGCTATCTTGAAACTAGGGATAATTAATGGTTGATTAAGTGATACAAAATAGTACATCATATATTCACATAAGTTATAATTTGACATAATGTCAAACTTAGTCCATGAAACTGAAAGTCTTCTTTCGCTTTCAATTATAAAAGCTTCTCATATCAAATTCTTTTCAAAAAACTGTAAAAGCTTGAAAACTACCAGAGCCAACCAAAGTATAGCATCTTCTATAGATTTGTAGGGCTTCCCTGGCGGCTCAGTGGTAAAGAACCTGCCTGTCAATGCAGATGACATGGGTTCCAACCCTGGGTCCAGAAGATGCCCTGGAGGAGGAAGTGGCAGCCCACTCCAGTACTCTTGCCTGGGAAATTCCATGGACAGAGGAGCCTGGTGGGACAGTCCATGGGGTCACCAAGAGTTGGACAGGACTTAGTAACTAAATAACAACAACATAGATTTGTAGCTTACGGTATTAATTAAAGATATCTTGGAAGGGAAATCTTCTGTATTCTCAACAGAAGGGTTTAAATGTGCTCATTGTTTTGAATCTTACTGAAGTGGGTTATTATAAGGGTATATATGATTTCTCTTAATTTTGAACTGTAATAATAAAATAATTCTGTCATATTTTCCATTGTGAAGTTCCTTGTTTGAACATAAAAAGCATTACTGGAGATTTCCAGGGAAACCAAGGCAACTCAATTAGGTTGTACCTTTTAATTTTTTATGTTGTTAAAGCTAGTGTAATGAAAAGGTCAGTCCAAGCCTTTGAAATGAAAACACTCATTTCAGCTCTTTTGGATTTCACTGAGCCCAGTTTCCAAGGGCGGCCACTTTGTGGACCAGGACAAGGGGAAAAGGCAAAGATCAATAGGAAAAACAGCTTGGATGTCATGCTTCGCCCCGAGCTGCAGCCTTTTCTCTGTTTGCACCCCACAGGCTTTCATCATATTTGCTAAATCCGACACCACACGGCTGCTTCACCCTTGTCTTCGCTCCAGCCAGAACCAGTTCAGGCTCGAGGTGCCACCTGGCAGCCTGTCACCTCAGCCGTGCCCCGCATACTGGCTCTCAGCCCAGGAGCCTCTGTGGCACTGTCTGCCATGGCCCTGACCCCTCACCACTCCCGGGTGGAGGCACAGCCCCGGAAGTGCTTGGGAGTCAGTTCCGGGGCAGCCCTGGACCTGGAGACCGGAAGCCACGGAGACCTGTCTGAGTGAGCAGCCCGAGCAAGGGCTCTGTAGAGGGCCCTGCGTGGCGGGACCTTGCTCCCTGCAGAGGCCATTGGCTCCTTCTTCCTTCACCCCTTCGGCCATTCTCAGACCTCACTCCTTCCATTCTTCTCACACACTGTTCCTCGGCCTAGAACCCGGTACCCTCCTCTTCTCCAGGGACCGGCCCCTGCCCCCTCCCTCCCTTCACAGAGGCAGGCCTCAGAGGAAAGATGATTCCTGCAGGGGACGTTTTCCTGGTGTTTTCTAAGCAGCACCCCTCTGTCTCGTGGTCCTGTCACAGACAGGTCCTGTACTTTTACTTTGGAGAATTGATCGCCGTCCATGGAAGGCACATGGGAGGGAGTCTGTCCTCGCTCTTGCTCTGTCCGTCCTGTCACAAAGCAGACAATCGCTAGTTATCTGACAAATGGATAAACAACCCTTTAATCTGGGCGGTTCCCTCCTGCCCGCCGCGTCCACAGCAGAACCACCCCCTCGGTCACGGCCGGAGCGGTGGGCTCAGGAGGCAGGTCTGTCCATGGGCCCGCCTCGCTTGGACTCCTTGGGCGTCTCTGCTGCCCTCCTCCCCAGGAGGCCCCCACCCCCGTGTGTCCAGTCCACCGTGTGGACCTTCTCCACACGTGTCCGCGCTGCACGTCACTCCCTGCCAGTTTCCAGGTGATCTCTGGTCCTTTGGCTCTTCCGTGCTAATGCCGTGCCCCCGCCCTGGGGTTGGCTGGTGCCAGATGCTTTTTGAAATTCTGCCATGTGCAGTATCACAGCACAGCTCTATCACCATCCACATTTTCCTGAGAAAACCCCTGGGAATAGGCAAGTTCAGAACCTTGAGGAAGGTCATGTTGCTGGTTAGCGGCTGACCTGAGATTTGAAATGGGCATCTGCCCACAGGGTGGATGGAGACCAACAGAGGAAGCACCCACCACTTTCATTCCACAGGATGCTCTCCTTTAACCAGGGGGACAGATGAGGATGAGTAAGTAATAAGAGGATGATCATGACAAGAGCATAAACAGAAAAACTTAAATTCCAAACAAAAGCAGTTGAGGAGATTATTTTTTGATTTTTCTCTTTTACCAGGAGATGAAGTTTATATCTCAGAAAACACTTACTGACCGAAGAATTATCCTGGGGCTGTCAATTATGTCATGATAAGTTCCCAAAGATAAGGTTGCTTATAACTTTGGTTTCCTGAGCTTAGAGGTCAGATCTGACAGCATAATAAGGTCTGGTTCTGGTTTGTGACTTTGCCAGACAAAGCCAGATTTGGTCATTCTTTTCCCGTTCTAAAAGCTAACAGCTAGATTACAGAGTCCTAGTTTTCAGAGTGTATTCTCTAGATGTAGGTTAGGATGGAAAAACCTGTCAGTGTGGCAGGGATGATAAGGGCACTAAATGGAAAGGTGCAAGTGGGCTCCTTCTGTGTTGTTAATCAATAACTACACTTGTGAGAGATTTTCCTCTGAGCTACTGCTTTAAATTAAAAGAGAGATGCTAGCAGTAGTTACCATGGTAACCAAAAGTCAACTGTATCCCAAACTTCCTCCTGACTTCCTTTGTGAAAAAATGGATGAGTTTTTTTCATTTAACTTAACTTTCAAGAAAAGGTTAAGATTTAAAGGGTCCTGAATTTTCTTTGGGTGGGTAAAAGGCTCTGGAGTCCAGGAAGAAGTGGCCGCCGTTTCTGACTGGTGTGGGTTTTTATTACTGGGGATGCTGGCCCATTGGCATGGAGGGGGAACCGTCGGTCCAAAAGGCAGCCAAGCTGACACGGAGCTGGAAATCAGGATTGCAACTCGAAAACCCCATCGTTAGACACTAACTGCAAGGGCACAGACACCGAATTGCTGGTTGAGGAGAAAGTTAGAGAAATGATCCTCCTCCTTCTTCTAAAGGGTTTGAGTCCAGAGTGTCTGATTCCAAGACTGTTGTATCTTCTTTGAGATCATGACAGCTCCTTCAGGACATTACAGTTCAGGTGCCCCGAAGCCAATCCCGCAAGCTGAAGTGTCACCAACCAGTGTCCCAGAAACATTTAAAAATTCATAACTCCATTTTAAGATTTCCTTCCTTCACTCCTCTCTCCTTCCCTTTTTTCCTTCATCCTTCCTTCCCTCCCTCCCAGGGAGGGCTGTGTTTCTGACTGCTTGCTGACCCTTCAGTCCTCAGCTGGCTTCACTATTGCTGTGAAATCACAGTTCCTATGATCCCACAAACCTATTTCTTTATTTGCTGTTTTTCCCCTTGACATTTAGGGAAGACCAGTGAGAACCTCTAGTGCTTCTGGCTGAGTTTTTGGGTCTCTGGGGAAGGCCCTGGCTTGCTGTGCTTTCCTCTGGGTTTCAAGTTTTATCCAGCCCCTGCAGATGGCTCAGAAGCAGACTGGACATGCACGGCTCAGCCTGGGAAGGAAGGACCAAGACAGGGTTGGTGGTGACAGAGAAAAAGGGGGTTTTTGAAGTCCTCTGCTTCCAATTTCTCGGGGGAGTGCCACAGTTTCCTCATGCATCTCCCTTGGGTCAGGAAGGCTGACTACGTGCAAGGGGACAAGGATGGGTGTCAGCTTTCCCTCCAGTCTGTTCCGGCCGCCAGCCTGGCCCAGAAGCCAGGGGGGTGTGCCCTCAGAGAGCCCCTGCGTGTCATGATCACCAGTCACCTTTGCTGACAGCTGTTCTGGGCCTAGTTAGCAGCTTTTAAAGCTTTGGTATTACAGAGAGTGTCCCTCAATTTTAATTAAAGCATAAATCACTTTATTGAACCCCTGGCATCAGCTCCAGGTCTTTCATTTTGATTTAGTTAGATTTCTGCTTCCTGGGAAAGACTAACATTGTGAATTTGCCTAAGGACACAGAAGAGGGCATCAGGGCAGAATAGGACCAGGATCTGAATTAATTCTGAAATGTGTTGTCTTCTAAACTGTTCTTAATTTATATGGAAGGGTCTCATACTTTCAGGTGTGTTTTGTATATAGTAATGGGGTCACCAGGACAGCATACATCCTAAGGAAGATTCTTATTCTTTAGTTTTCAGTCCTGTAAACACAGACTTTATCAGAGATGATTGAATTTATGTCATATGAAATGTACCAGGACTGAAGGATGAACTCTAGTGCAAATTTTTTTTTCTTCTTTTAAATTTTCTCTAGGACTTCATATTCTGATGTTATTTTTATTGAAGCATAGTAGATTTACAATGTTGTGTTCACTTCAGGTGTACACTACAGTGATTCAGTTATGCATATATACATATATATATATTTTTTTTCAGATACTATTATAAGTTCAGATACAAAATATTATTCCTTGTGTTACACAGTAGGTCCTTGTTGGTTGGTTATTTTATATAGAGTAGTGTGTGTATATATATCAATCCCAAACTCCTAGTTTATTGCCCCCCACCCTGATTTCCCCTTTGGTAATGTAAGTTTGTTTTCTATGTCTGTGGGTCTATTTCTGTTTTGTGAATAAGTTCATTTGTGTCATTTTTTTTTAATTCGCATATGAGTGATATATGTGTGCATGCTAAGTGGCTTCAGTCATGTCTGATTCTCTGGGTAGTGTTTGCATCAATGTCTGCAAGTAGGGGTGTGTTTACCCCTTATTTCTGATTTGCATACATGAGGCTCCTTCTCTGACTAACTGCTCTAGTTAACACTTGCAGTGAGCATTGATGGGATGCTGGCTGTCCTTGACTTTCTCCTGGGCTGAGTGGCAATATTTCCTTTGATTCCACAGAAAGTCTCTGGCTTTTAGGTTGTTGTGTGTATACATAAAAGTGGAATTCAATAGTTCCTTCGATATTTCATTTTTTTTCATCAAGAGGGGTTGTCCTTTGCCAGAGCCTCTCGAGCTCCACAGAGGTTATCGTGTGGTTTTCATTCTCGGCGCCAGTGTGAGTGGGGCAGGGCGGTGGCTGGTGCTCCCTGCGTCCCTGGGACAAACCCCTTTGGATCAGGACACAGTTTTCTCTAAAGCACCGAGGATGCTGCTTGCCCCTGTGACAAGAAGGGCCCGTGCCCGGGCAGCCCTGCGACCCTGCAGTTCAGGGCTCCTGTGATGTCGCTGCTCCCCTCTGACTCTGGGGCCCCGCCAGCCTCCGGAGGCCTCTGCCCTCCCTGACTTTCAGCAGGCGCGTGATCACTGCTGCTTCCTGGTACCAGCTAGGACGCCCTGGCATCTTCTACCTGCTCCTCTCGCTGGGTCTTGACCACACTAAGGGATCCCATCCTCAGCGGTTCCCTAGAGGTGCCGGTCTCCTGGTGTGTGAGAATCTCTGAGGTCCCCCGCCCTCTTCTTCACCCCATTGGAATGTCCCTGGCTTTCTCGGGGACCGATGAGCACACTGGTCTCTGTTTCAGTAGCTCTTCTGGGCTTCCCTGGGGGCTCAGACGGTAAAGCGTCTACCTACAGTGTGGGAGACCTGCTTCATCCCTGGGTCAGGAAGATCTCCTGGAGAAGGAAATGGCAACCCACTCCAGTACTCTTGCCTGGAAAATCCCATGGATGGAGGAGCCTGGTGGGCTACAGTCCATGGGGTCACAAAGAGTCAGACACGACAGCAATTTCACTTCACTTCACTTCACTTCTGTGTAATTTAGAGCTGACAGATTTTGTGTCTTCTAAGTTTCATGATGGTAGGTTGTTGGTTCCCCCTGCATCATCCTTGCTGCTCTGTGAGGTGAGACAAGTGAGTGGGTTCTGCGAGATGCCTCCCCTGTTTTTCTAGGGCAAATGTGCCATGTTTCCAGGGAGACATCTCTGGTGATGTGTAGAGCACCCGTGTCAAGGGTCGGGGGAGCCTCCACACCCCATGCTGACGGGAGGATGCTCACGGATGCTGTCCGAATGCGTGAGACCCAGGAGAGACTGGGAGACTTCATCCCTCCCCATGGACCGTGAGAGGGATTTGTGGGGAGATGGTGGAGCGGGGGCCCTGTGGGCAGGTGTGTCTGGCCTCTTTTCTGATCAGGTTGATACACATGCATACCTGCCTCGTGTGCTCAGGTCTCCTCTGGGTTGAAATTCTGAAACTTGCCACTTAATCTTCATCAGTCATGTTACTGAGTCACGTCTGCCCCTACCTGCGTCCAGACACTGTCCTGACTCCTGCTTCCTGCTCCTACCATTTCACGAAATCCATTAACTCTGTGACTCTGACTTTTTTTTTTAAGAATCATCTCCCCAAGTACTCATAATACAAATATCTCCTTTTGTATAATCTGAAAGGGACTCAGATTTTCCCCTTGGCTGGGTAAGCAGGTACACTGTAATTTTCTTACAGACGACAGAGAATCGGGCACATGTGATGCTCTAGTTTCCATGGGTTGTGTGGAGCCGCTCATACTCCACTCAGGCTGGTGACGAGGTGCACTGCTGAATGTCAGAGTCACCCCGCGAGGGGTGTCAGGACCCCTCCACTCTCGATTTCTGGCTGAACCCACAGCAGACTCATTTTCAGCCTGTGGTTCCCAGTGTGTTGTTCAACAGGGCTCAGAACATTGTCCTCATAACACGGCTCATTAGGAGGGAACATTTCCATCTTCTCTTCTCTGTGCTATTCAGTTGGAGGTGTTTATCTGTACAGTTTTTGTGTTAGATTCATCAAGATTCAAACTGTGTTGTGAATAAAACTGAGGGAGGCAGGATGCACAGGAGAAACAAGAAAAGATTTCTTCCTTTTTTGCAGCATAAAGAGGTAATTATATAAAATTTAAAGTAAGATTTTTTTCCATTGTCTTTGGCCCAACTTCACAACATGGTACCCCTAGTGACAGGGCAAGAAGGCCTACTCCAAAGTGCATATTTTGCAAGTTTCAATGTTTCTACTAAGATCAAGATAATTCCAGAAAGATTTTACAGATTTCTTTACCTTAGCTATTCCCATTACATTAGTTTTATTTCTGTTCATGTTCAGTATTACAGACAGTATTATATCATGTCACAGTCCATGTTATAAGGGGCACTGAGAAGAATGAATGCTCATTTCTCCTGAGCCCTAATGTTGTCTCAGATCCTGAATAAGATAAACCAGAGAACATTTACAGAAAACTTCAATATCTGTCATAGCAAGAGTTGTCATCTGTATGCTATAACATGTTGACCTTTTAGATAAAAACATTTTATTTATAAATTATTTTTAAAGTTGTTGGAAATATGATACACATCATAAGATACACATTTAGTATTAAAGTGAAAGTCGCCCAGTCATGTCTGACTCTTTGTGACCCCAAGGACTATATAGTCCATGGGATTCTCCAGGCCAGAATACTGGAGTGGGTAGCCTTTCCCTTCTCCAGGGGATCTTCCCAACCCAGGGGTTGAACCCAGATCTCGTGCATTGCAGGTGAATTCTTAACCAACTGAGCCACAAGGGAAGCCCTTTTTGTATTAAAAGGTGTAATTAATGCATACCAGTAATTTTGGAGAAGGAAATGGCAACCCACTCCAGTGTTCTGGCCTGGAGAATCCCAGGGACAGGGGAGCCTGGTGGGCTGCCGTCTACGGGATCACAGAGTCGGACATGACTGAAGTGACTTAGCAGCAGCAGCAGCAGCAGCAACAGCAGTCATTTGGGATGAAAGGTCAAGCTTAAATGATGATTCACAATAGTAAAATACTTTTTGGTAACCTTGAAGTCATACTGAAATGTGACATAGCTCTAAAATAAGGATCACATACTTCTGTGCTCACATGGCATTGAAAGTGAAAGTGTTAGTCACTCAGACGTGTCCAGCTCTTTGACCTGATGGACTGTAGCCTGCCAGGCTCCTCTGTCTATGGAATGCTCCAAGCAAGAATTCTCCAATGGTTTCCATGCCCTTCGCCAGGGAATCTTCCTGACCTAGGGATGGAATCTAAGTCTCCCGCCGTGTAGGTGGATTCTTTACCATCTGAACCACCAGGGAAGCCCCACATGACATTAATTGACCTTGTAATCTGGTGTTTCTGGAAGGGACCTAAGAGGTCCTCTAGCACAAGATTCCAGCTGATATAGGAATGCCTTCCCCCAGGTTCCCGAGAACTCACCCATTCTCGGATAGAGCATTTCCAGTGACAGAGACATCACCACCTTCAAAAGCAGCACGTTCTGCTGGGCGACTGTGAGGTTTAGACAGTCATTCATGTACTCACCCTAAACATGTCCTCCTGCAGCTTCCAGCATCTTTCCTTGGCACGGCACCCTCCCACCACAGGGTTTCTGGCCCACTTCCACCGGCCCTCACCTCAAGCGTTGAGATGAGATGATGAAATCTCCCCACTAGGCTCGGGTCCCCTTTCTAAACCACACTCGCTGCCTCTCCAGCTGTTCCTCGTGTGACCCACTTTTCAGTCACCTTCTGCCATGCTCTACACATGCTCGTTTTCAGATTCTTTACCCTTATAGGTTATTACAAAATACTGGACAGAGTTCCCTGTGCTATACAGTAGGTCCTTGTTGGTTATACATTTTGTATATAATAGTGTGTAAATGTTAATCCCAGCCTCCTAATTTATCCCCCACCCCCTTTCCCTTTCAGTAACCTTAAGTTTGTTTTCTAGGTCTGTGGATCTATTTGTTTTTGCAAATAAGTTCATATGTATCTTTTTTTTTCAGATTCCATATGTAAGTGATACATGACATTTCTCTTTGTCTGTCTTACATCAGTCAGTATGATAATCTCTAGATTTAGCCATGTTGCTTCTAATGGCATTCTTTCATCATTTTGATGGTTGAATAGTACTCCATTGTGTATATGTACCACATCCTATTGTCCTTTCCTCTGTCAATGGACATTCAGCTTGTTTCCACGTCTTGGCTATTGTGAACAGTGCTGCAATGAACATTGGTGCACATGCTTCTTTTCTAATTGGAGTTTTGTCCCAGAAGTGGGTTTGCTGGGTCATATGGCAGCTCAGTTTTAGTGTTTTAAGGAACCTCCATAATGTTGTCCATAGTGGCTGCACCAATTGTCATTCCAAGCAACAGTGTAGGAGGGCTCCGTTTGCTCCATGCCCCCTGCAGCGTTCATTGCTGTAGACTCTTCGGTCTGGCTATTCTGATGGGAGTGAGAGGATCTGTCACTCTAGTTTTGATTTGCACATACTCTACTTTACAAGTGGATTTCTCATGTTGCCACTGATGCTCGTGGTTCTAAAAGATCCTGTGGATGCTAACAGGGGATGTTACCCGCCCTGCTCTGGGAGCACAGAGCACCTCACAGATGTTGGCTTGTCTGATATATGCCTCCAAGGTCTGTAACAGCTGCGTGTTAGTCCCATTTTACAGGTCAAGACATAAATGATATGAAAGACATTGAGAGTTTCTCCATATCACAGTAAGAGTGGATGAAACCAGAGCATCCAGGTGAAAAGTGAAAATACATTTCCCCCGATTTCTGGAAACAACTCACTTTACAGACTAGCACCATGTGGGTTGTTCTAAAACCAGTTATCCACATTTGAAGTTAAGAACGATGCCCTGATTCCTGTCTTGATGAGAAAGCCTCAATTATAACGATGGCCGAGAAACCTATTTATATTGTTTGAACACCAGTTTAAACAGTGACAGTGATGTGAGGATAAATTCCATAAGGGGTGCCTGAAGGATCTGTTTGACAACTGATTTAATTAACCTGCTGTCTCCATAGGTGCTTCTACCATCAAGATGAAGAGGTTAGCCGTCCCACCCCTGCTCAAATGGCAATGGGAGAAAACTAGGGTGGGTCCAGCAAATGGAAACTGTTTAGGGATGTCTATTCCCTTGGGATATTCACAGAAGGTTAAAGCATTTATGTTAATAGTTGAGTTCATGAATAATTGGTCTTCATGCAGAGCTCGCTGTGGGCACGGTTTTAATGAGGACAGAGTGTGGCGTCTTGAAGACAGTTCCCGTCTTCCTTGCCTTTCCCTGCTCTGGTGCCCCCATATCCACGCGGCAGGGCCCCCATGAGGCCCGTGGCTGGCGGTGCCCCGCCAAGGCTCCCCTCCCTGCTGATGTGAAAATGGGCTTCATCAGTCGAGGCCCTGGAGCGTGCGTCTACAGGCAGATGTCGGACTGTAGGGGGGCACCTTCAGCCACAGAGAGATTCCCGCAGTGGGGTGTGGCTGATTCAGCACCCCGCGTGGCAGCCAGGCTTTCTGGGCCCCAAGTCCTAATGACCTGCCGACGTGAAGTGACTGATGTCCGTCTAGTTCAAACTGGCTGTTCGTGGTGTGTCCACAGCTAGGGTGGGGATCAGCATGAAAATAAGCCTGACTTGTTTTTCAGATTCTCATTCTGGGATTAACAGAAAACTGATATTTTCTTTCAATATCTCATTATTTTCCTCAGGTGCACATATACTTTGAAACACAGGGTTCTTTTTTGAGATTTCTTATTTTTTGCCTTTTAATTAATTACTTTTTTATTGAAGGGCATTTGATTTACAATGTTGTGTTCATTTCTACTATACAGCAAAGTGATTCAGTTATATACACACGGTGGTGGTGGTTTAGTTGCTAAGTTGTATCTGACTCTTTGCAACCCCATGGACTGAAACCTGCCAGGCTCCACTGTCCATGGGGTTTCCCAGGCAGGAATAATGGAGTGGGTAATTGCCATTACTCCTCCAGGGGATCTTCCCAACCCAGGGATTGAACCCAGGTCTCCTGTATTGGAGGCAGTCTCCTGCATTGCAGGTGGATTCTTTACCCACTGAGCCACCAAGGAAATCAGTTATAAAAGTATATAGACACATATCCTTTTTTATATTCTTTTCCATTACATTTTATCACAGAATATTGAATATAGTCCCTGTGCTATACAGTAGGACCTCGTTGCTTATCTGACCTGAATACACTGTTAAGCATCTGCTAACCCCAACCTCCCAATCCACCTCCTCCCCACGTGGCAACTCAGGTCTGTTCTCTGAGTCTGTGTTTCACAGAGAGGCTCACTCGTTGGATTCTAATGTGTCTTTGCAGACCTCATGCGTGAACGGAGGCATAAGTGGGAACAGCAGGTGGAGGTTCGCCCTGGGAAGACTCCCTCATCAACCTGAAAGTGTCCCTTCCCCTCAGGCTCCCAGCACCCCAGGAAACGCCTCGTCTGGATGGAGTTGAGTAGCTGATCCTTTGTAACATCTCTAATCAGTGTATAAAGAGCAGTAAAGCGTGTGTTTATCGGCCACGGCTGACCCCGTCTCCTGACCTTTGTCAGAAAATCATCTTCAATCCCCACGGAGGTTCTCAGCACCTCTGAACACCAAGTCCGGATTACACAGACCCAGTGGATCAGATTTCAAAGTGATTTTGCTAACATTCTGGTGTCATCGTTCCCTGGTCCTGTAAATTCTTAGATCTGTTCAGCTGGCTGACCTATGAAATGAAGAGGTTGAAGTTAAATTCTTGAATATCCATTCCATTTAATATCTGTATTGGAGCCTGTTTTGTAAGTCCTACATTGCAAACTTATACAAGAACAGAAAAGGGAGTCTTTTACCCAAGAATCTTAAGATTTATTTAGTGAAATAAAGCATAGATTTATAGGGGCTTCCCAGGTGGCACAGTGGTAAAGACACAAGTTTGATCCTTGGGTTGGGAAGATCCCCTGGAGAAGGGAATGGCAATCCACTCCAGTATTCTTGCCTGGAGAATCACATGGATATAGGAGCCTGGCAGGCTATAGTCCATAGGGTTGCAAGAGTCAGACATGACTGAACATGCATGCATAGGCACATAAGGCATAAACTTATGAAAAACTGGTCCTCAAAATGATCATTTTACATTGATGCTTCAGGGGCTTTAGATCCAGACCAACTCAGCTAAGCCATGACTCTGGATAAACCCAGCCCTCCAGAGGTCTGGGCATGAATTGTCCCAACCCTGGTTCTCCCGGTTTCCAACAGAAGGGTTTCAGTCTACCCAGCTCTTAGTGCTAGGGACAGGGTGGAGACTGACAAGCTTTTCACTTGTCAGAACTTCAGAATTATTTTTCAAGTTATGTTTAGGTTTTGCTTTTAGGGTTATATAGCCTCATAAAAGAAATGAAAAATATTCCCAATTTTTCCTAGAGATAAATCCAATTTTGCTTTTGAAGTTGATCGTTAAACTTGAAGTCTTGAGGTTGTCACCTTAGAAATAATAACACACACACACACACACACAAAGAAATAATAACACAAGCCTTGGCTATTTGTTGTAATAATGTTTTGATTTGATGATACCAACTCTAAAATAATCCTACAGTAGATTTAATTGACATTTTTTTTCAATCTACCATGGATTTTATTTTGTGTTCTAAGTACATTTTTCTGATACACTTAAATTTTAAAATATTTGGGCCTAAATTTTAAATTGGATTACCAAGCAGACCGTAGGAAAAAATCCAAGGTCATTTTGATAATTGATGCAGAGGAATGAAGCTTAACTTCCTGGAAGAGCATTTTTCTGTTCATTTCATTTCCATTCAATTCAATTAAAAAATACCCTAATCTCTACCCTTGAATTATTAATTGAGTCTTTTTTTCATGTATCTACTATGTACCAAGCCCTGGAGATAACAAACATAATTAATATTGTTTCCCTGATCTAAATGAAGGGTAAGTAGTAAGAGAGAGATAGAATGTGAATTAAATTTAAAGCAATCTGGTAGATGTTGTAACTCAAGAACAGGCTTATGTGAGGAGAAGTCAAGACAGATTTTAGATGGCAACTCAATATTGAGCAGTCAGGGACAACATCCTCACAGCGATTTTTCCGGGTGTGACTCATAAAGGGATTTTTGTCTAAGAAGGGTGAGGAAATCGCAAACAGAAAATACAATCTCTGCAGGCCGGCATGAAACAGCATGATAAATGCAGGTGTGTGGGTATCACGATGAGGCTGAAGCTAGGGCTCATGGGACCACTGTGAGGGAAGAGACTGGATGAGTAAAACAGGGATCATACTGTGAAAGGACTTCTGTGTCCCTACAAATAATCTGAGTTCTGTCTCCTACACAACAGGAAATCACGGATGTGCTTTCAGTCACAATAACCTAATCAGACTTGGATATTAGATTCTGCCTACAGTGGTGGCAATGGTGGATAGTTCATTTGGGGGGAGTGCATTTGGGGGACACTGAAGGCATGACTGTGTGATGAAGCAAATGTGAGCCTGAGATTTACAGCCTTCATGAACAGCTCTAATGAGTCGACAAATGAGTTGACCACTAAGCAGTAGCTCAGGTGGGAGGAGAAGGGGATGACAGAGGATGAGATGGTTGGATGGCATCACCGACTCAATGGACATGAGTTTGGGTAAATCTGGGAGTTGATGATGGACAGGGAGGCCTGGCGTGCTCCAGTCCATGGGGTGGGAAAGAGTCGGACACGACTGAGTGACTGAACTGAAACTGAAAACAGTAGCTCAGTGGTTAAGAATCCACTTGCAGTGTGGGAGACCTAGGTTCAATAGGTGGGTTGGGAAGATCCCCTGGAGGAGGGCATGGCAACCCACTTCAGTGTCCTTGCCTGGAGAATCCCCATGGACAAAGAAGCCTGAGGGGCTACAGTCCATGGGGTTGCAATGAGTCAGACAAGACAGCTACTGAGCAAGCAGTCTGCAACACATGCTAAAGAAACAGAAGGAAAAGGAACATGATCATAACATGCATGTGAAAGAGAGTCACTTGGTTGGAAACTGGGAAGGGTGTCAGGCAGAGACACGTCGTGATGTCATACAAACAAAGGAGGTCGCAGACTCACCCCTCCTGTCCTGAGCAGTCTCTCTGTTGGTTTCTTTTTCAGTCCCCACAGAGACTGTAAGGGCACCATCCACGGGCAGGTCAGCGGGCTCAGTTGGCTGCAGCGCTTGCCACACTTAACCTGGCTCTTTCCTGGACTGCCTGGGCTTGCCTCACTGCATGGTGATCTCAAGGCAACGTGTCAAGATGGACCTTCCAGGAGGGCAAGTCTGGCCAGCCCTCACCTTGAAGACCACTGTCAACTCATCTGAAACTGCTTACAGTTCAGTTCAGTTCAGTCGCTCAGTGTCTGACTCTGCGACCCCATGAACTGCAGCACACCGGGCCTCCCTGTCCATCACCAACTTGGAGTTTACCCAAACTCAAGTCCATTGAGTCGGTGATGCCATCCAACCATCTCATCCTCTGCCATCCCCTTCTCCTCCTGCCTTTGATCTTTCCTAGCATCAGGGTCTTTTCAAATGAGTCAGCTCTTCAAATCAGGTGGCCAAAGTATTGGAGTTTCAGCTTCAACATCAGTCCTTCCAATGAACACCCAGGACTCATTTCCTTTAGGATGGACTGGTTGGATCTTCTTGCAGTCCAAGGGACTCTCAAGAGTCTTTTCCAACACCACACTTCAAAATCATCAATTTTTCGGCGCTCAGCTTTCTTTATAGGCCAACTCTCACATCCATACATGACCACTGGAAAAACCATAGCCTTGACTAGACGGATCTTTGTTGGCAAAGTAATGTTTCTACTTCTTAATAAGCTATCTAGGTTGGTCATAACTTTTCTTCTAAGGAGCAAGCATCTTTTAATTTCATGGCTGCAACCACCATCTGCAGTGATTTTGGAGCCCCCCAAAATTAAGTCTGACACTGTTTCCACTGTTTCCCTATCTATTTGCCATCAAGTGATGGGACTGGATGTCATAATCTTAGTTTTCTGAATGTTGAGCTTTAAGCCAACTTTTTCACTCTCCTCTTTCACTTTCATCAAGAAGCTCTTTAGTTCTTCACTTTCTGCAATAAAGGTGGTGTCATCTGCATAGCTGAGGTTATTGATATTTCTCCCAGCAATCTTGATTCCAGCTTGTGCTTCATTTAGCCCAGCGTTTCTCATGGTGTACTCTGCATATAAATTAAATAAGTGACAATATACAGCCTTGACGTACTCTTTTCCTATTTGGAACCAGTCTGTTGTTCCCTGTCCAGTTCTAACTGTTGCTCCCTGACCTGCATACAGGTTTCTCAAGAGGCTTACAAGTGATATGGAAAGATTGAGGGTGGGAGGAGAAGGGGACAACAGAGGATGAGATGGTTGGATGGCATCACTGACTCAATGGACATGAATTTGGATAAACTCCAGGAGTTGGTGATGGACAGGGAGGCCTGGTGTGCTGCAGTCCATGGGGTCGCAAAGAGTCAGACAGGACTGAGTGACTGAACTGAACTGAACTGATATTGTTACTTAGAAACGCTAATAAGGGAAGATGATCAATAATTTTTTCTGTGTGTAAATAAGAAAGTGAGTAAGAAAAGTCACATACATTTCCTCATTTTTATAAAGGGAAGTGCAGAAAGGACACAGCGAGAGGAGAGGAGATTGGTTTCCTACAGGGGGCAGTGAAGAGAGGCGTGAGGGATGAAATAAGTTTCTGATTATTCCCGTGAGGGCTCTGACTTTTAAAGAACAACTTCATGTTTCATGTTTCCACAAAGTAAGTAAAACCAACAAGTATGGAAGAAGAAGAAGAAAACCCAAAATACAACAAAATGAATAAGGTTTATGCTTTTCAAATTAAAAACTTAAACATACTGAAGGGTGAGGGAGAAGAATGAATTAGCAACTCCAGAACAACCTGTTTCTCTGGACAGTATTTTAACTCTTTAAATTCAGGGAAGTGACTTGGCAATTCTGAAACTGCTTTGTGTGTTTTTTAGGTGTGAGAAAATAAGCAAATAGACAGAGATCTTGTGGATAATGTGAAGTTTTTCCCTGCTGAAGAAGAGAGTTACGAACAAAGAAAAGGGCAAAGCTGAAAGAAGCCCTGTGGTGTTGGGAAGAGAGGTAGAGATGCAGAGAGAGAGAAAAAGGAATGAATATATATGAAAATAGATATAGATGTATGCATCTGTCTACATCTATTTATACATATCTCCTGTGTCTATCATATGAGTCACATCTAGCACCCAGTTCTGATTTGTAAATGCCATTCTTCAGTGAAAATAAGCAGGGCTCCTTGGAGATGTGGCTGGTACCACTCCGGGGGTAAGGGAAGTGTGAGAAGAGCTGGACCACCTGTGAAGAAGTAAGGAAGTAAATGATGCAGGAGCCTGCAGCCAGGCTCCCACTGGCCCTATTTAGGACAATTTGAGTGAGAAAAAAATGACAGTAATAGGTTATATGACCTACTGACTAAAATAAGCAATCACAAAGGCATACTGATAAAATAAGTGAATAAATAAATGGCAGAGAAGGAGACGTGTGTTCTTATAGGAGGAATCCAACTATAAAAAGTAGAAAGTAGATGAAATTGCCATATCATTATTTGGCAACTACCATAGTAAAATTGAGGGCTTCCCAGGTGGCGCTGTGGTAGAGAATCCACTTGTAATGCAGAAGACAAAGGAGACGCAGGTTTGATCCCTGGGTAGGAAAGATCCTCTGGAAGAGGACATGGCAACCCGCTCCAACATTTTTGCCTGGGAAATCCCATGGACACAGGAGCCTGGTGGGCTACAGTTCACTGGGTGTCAAAGAGTTGGACACGACTGAGCACGCACACACAGGGAAATCTATGCTTTCACTCTGACCTGCAGTAAACATTTGTCATGTAGTAAGATTGTCTTAGGCAAGACCCATCAAGTGCTGTCAAAGTCACTATGCAAGAACAGGGAGAAAAAAGCACGATTTATCTCTAGAGTCACAAAGTATTTTCTGTTGAGAACATAGTAGTCACCAAGGATAAACAGTGATATTGTAACAGACATTATCTAGGTCAAGTGACCATGTGATCAGATTGACTTCACTAGTAATCAGCTGGGTTGAGCCCATATGCCTTTAGAGGCAATGCACTGATAAGATCGCAAATATTTGTTCCAAAAATGCAAAACCCAAATCCAACCAAGAGAAAGCATGCAATGAACCCAAATGGAAGGGCTTTCCCCCAAAACTGGGCTGCATTCTTTGAAGTATCTGGGTCCTAAAACTCCAAAAAAAAAAAAAGATGGAAAAACTGTTGTAGATGGTAGGGGGGTAAAAAAGACCCAAGAATGAACACATCTGGACTCTTTTACACAAAAATGGCAAAACTTGAACTTTTAAACTATATTAGAGGCCCTTATTATGATCCTGTGATAAACCATAATGGCAAAAAATATTGAAAAAGGATGTATATGTATGTAGAGCTGAATCACTTTGCTGTACAGCAGAAATTAACATTGTACAATATCTCCTGATGCCAGGATCTTCTGCACCTCTTCTTATATTTCTAATTATTTCATACACTTTCGCTTGCTGGTTCCTCGGTGTGAATGCCCCTAAATAATGATACTACCCAGGGTCATCTTCTGTGCTATTTTTCCTTCTACATACTCTCTTTGAGTGAGAGCAGTCAATACAATCTCTATGTTGATTGTATCTATGGCATAGATGGACCTCCTGGACTCTGGATTTGCATCTGAAAATAGGCTGAGTAGCATGTCCCACCAAGACTGGGGTGAAGACATGCCCTTCCGTCAGTCCAGACAGCACCGTGTGTCATCTGTCCTCCTCTGAAGGCTCCACGTCCTTCATCTTAATAGTTCATGTCATTAGGCCTTCTTTAGATATATGTTAATGTCATCACCTGCATTTGTAATTTTAATCAGCACAGGTTTCTGCATTTCAGTAGCTGTTGTTTAATCATATTATATTGAGTTCAGTTTTCTTGGTAGAAACAAAGCATTGTCCCAAATACTTTAAGTTGGATGTGTAGTTTTCATTGATTTTTCAAAACACAGAGATAACTGTTGATCCACCAAAAAGTACCTTGTAACCCTAAACTGAACACCTTTCATTCTAAAGAAGATTAATCAGAATTAAAGATGATACTGAGAAGACAAACCAGTGTATGGGAGCCCAGATAAGCTAATTTGACCTCATTATATGATACAAAACTCCTGCGAAATCTTCAAAATTCTATTAAAGATGTAGATGTTTGACATAATGTAAAAAAATCTTTATTTGGTTGTATAAATATCTATATTCAAGCATTTACTATGTTAGTGCTGCATCTCTAAGATCATATTTTAAATTATTTTTCTTCTGTCTTGCCTCTGATTTAATTCCCCTCCCCCCTTCCAAGCACCGTGTGTTTTCAATGAGAGTTGATACTGTGGAAGTCAAAACTGGTTTTCCATCACTGTGTTATAATCACATCTCTGAAACAGAGAGAGAGAGAGCTTTGCCAAAAAATGGGGAAAGTAGGAAACTGTGGACACACATAATAAGAATAAAATTCAGTGACAAGTATGAAAATTAAAAGTATAACTTTTTTCTTTAACAAAATGGCATTTTTACCTTTAATATTACTTTTCAAACATCATTACAAAATCAAGGTTGAGTTGCTTCATGAAAACCCTCAGCTGAAATAAAGTGTAATAAAACTCATTGATTCTAATCTTAAACCTCAAAATAATCAATATTTAAGCAAACACAGTAATTTTGAAGTGCCAAATTGTCTTGACGATAACACGCATATAGCCTGAATCACACTAGAGATATTTTCTATCCTAATTGTAAGTTAGCAACTTGGGAGCTAGCATCTTTGTAATTCATTTTCTGTCATCTGAAAGCAAGTCCTTTTGCTTGATGGATTTATCTGTATTCACAGTGAAAAGTGCACCCTTATTCATTGGTACCCCTGGCTTTCCCTCAGAACGTGAAATTAGTATGGATTTCCTGTTCCTCTCAGTGCCCCATGGGGGCTGAGTGAGTCAGTGTTGGCTGGCCATTTAGTCCCGGCCACCTCGAATGATGATTGGAGGGAGCTGGAAGAACACACGGCTGCTCCCCCATCCTGGCACTAATCCCCACTGTTTTACATGAGCTGGGACTGGAGCAATCATACCCTCTTGGAAAAATTAGTTCAGAGCAGCCAAGGTGGAGAGTGTAGCACAAAACCACGGTTTTCACTGCAAAGAGCATGGCCTCTGCAGGCAGACTGAAATGGATTCGCGAGTTCGTTTCACTGCTCATTTTCTGTGTAACCTTGAAGACATTCAACTTCTATTCTCTTGAACACCCTACCTATCAAATGCAGCCAGCAAACACTGTCCTTTTCAGGCCATTTTGAAGATCATTAATAACATGCACAGGGCATCTGGTTCATGGAAAGTGCGCTGTATAGTCACAAAACATACCAAGTGCCAAATATGTTCTAAATGTGTGGCCATCTCCCTCTATCCTGAAAGGGACATGAGCTCTTATAAGATGGGTAAAAAATCACTGGAGATGGTGACTGCAGCCATGAAATTAAAAGACGCTTACTCCTTGGAAGAAAAGTTATGACCAACCTAGACAGCATATTAAGAAGTAGAGACATTACTTTGCCAACAAAGGTCTGTCTAGTCAAGGCTATGGTTTTTCCAGTGATTGTGTATGGATGTGAGAGTTAGACTATAAAGATGACTGAACATCGAAGAACTGATGCTTTTGAAGTGTGGTGTTGGAAAAGACTCTTGAGAGTCCCTTGGACTGCAAGGAGATCCAACCAGTCCATCCTAAAGGAAATCAGTCCTGAATATTCATTGGAAGGACTGATGCTGAAGCTGAAACTCCAGTACTTTGGCCACCTGATTTGAAGAGCTGACCCATTTGAAAAGACCCTGATGCTGGGAAAGATTGAGGGCAGGAGGAGAAGGGGACGACAGAGAGTGAGATGGTTGGATGGCATCACTGACTCAATGGACATGAGTTTGGGTAAACTCCAGGAGTTGGTGATGGACAGGGAGGCCTGGCATGCTGCAGTCCATGGGGTTGCAAAGAGTCGGACACAACTGAGTGACTGAACTGAACTAAACTGAACTGAAGATGGGTAAGGAAACACTTCACTCTGGTATGGGATACAGGCATGATAGTGTTAGAAGGGAAAACATCGGATGCCCACTGAAATTTGAATTTCAGAAAACAGTGAGCACTATTTTTTTTTTTAGTACAGATACTTTTCATACTGTATTTGGGATACACTTACACTGAAAATTACTCATTGCTTTTGAGATTCAAATTTAACTGGGTGTTCCATATCTTATCTGACAACTCTAGTGGAAGATCCTATTGAAAACTATTCTTTTTTTCTTTTTTCGGACTATTCTGAGTTCTTATTCTTTGCTCAATAGTATCATGCTGTGTTTGGCAAGTTGTGAACAATGAACTGAACTACGGCTTGGGCATAAAATGTTTCTGGTTGCTTGGATATTCTTTTTTCTCATTCATGAAGTGGGAGTCATGATAACATTGTCAGTTCAGTCACTCAGTCATGTCCGACTCTGCGACCCCATGGACTGCAGCACGCCAGGCTTCCCTGTCCTTTGCCAGCTCCCAGAGCTTGCTCAAGCGCATGTCCATTGAGTCGGTGATGCCATCCAACCATCTCATCCTCTGTTGACCCCTTCTCCTCCTGCCTTCAATCTTTCCCAGCATCAGGGTCTTTTCTAATGAGTCAGTTTTTCGCATCAGGTGGCCAAAGCGTTGGAGCTTCAGCTTCAGCATCAGTCCTTCCAATGAATATTCAGGACTGATTTCCTTTAGGATGGACTGATTGAATCCCCTTGCAGTCCAAGTGAGTCTCAAGAGTCTTCTCTAACACTTACTGTCCAGTTTTGTATATTATTATGATTAAATAAGTCAATAAATCTAACTTGTAAAAGTGCACAGTACATAATAGTTGCTCAAAATATTAGTTATAACCACATTTCATCTCTTTTAATATGTTCACTTTTTTCACATTTTAAGATTCTTACAACTTGGAATTATCTTTGAACCGATCACAATTTACAGTCACTCTTGGCTGAAGACAGCTGTGATGTGGATACTAGCATGGACTTGATAGGAGCTGTTCACATTGTCATGGCTTCAACTGATTTATGTACACTTTCTGCAAACAAAAATTGTTTCACTCCTTAGAAAGAGAAAATTCACAGGCTTAGCAGGAGATCTCAAAGAAACATGAAAAGAGAAGTTTTTCTCTTAAAAAGAAATTCTCCTGGGCTCTTTCTCTTAGAAAGAAAGAAATCAGACAGAGAAATTGGATCACTTACATGTGAAATCTAAAAAGTAAAATGTAAAAAAACTAGAGCAAAATAGCATTGTAGGCTGAGAAGATCCAAGTGCTAGAGTCCAGAGAGCTTCAGGACCCAGCCCTGGGGGTGGGGGTCCTTGTGGAGGAGGAGCAGCGAACATTTTTCATGAGCTTCACAGGAGTCCACTGTGCTGACGTGAGCCATGTGACTGAACACATTTGTGTTTGTAACAGATGCCCTCCCTAGATGTACCAATAAGTAGAACACATTGAGTACGTGCGTCTACATGTGGGGAGGAAGACCGATCGTTATTAAGCCTCTGCTAAGGACCAGGTTGGCTCTTTTCAAGTCATTGCAGATGAGTCCTTAGATCCAGAAGGACTGAATGGCTTCCCAGCATTTAATCAGCTCTAAGAGCAGGTTATCTAATTCTAAAAATCTGTGCTCCCTCTTCAGTGGCCAAAAGAAGTGAAAAAAGACATCACAGCATGTGACGGAGCTAACTTCTATTGTTTATGAGAAAAAGTAAGAACTGAGTGATAGATTTGATGTGGGGATGGGATGAGGACGAATTATGAGCTAGTTTTACATCTTTATTTCTCCAATTTATTCTTTTGTTTATAATTGCTGAATTCACTTTTAAAATGGCCCTATTAATTAATAATAAACATGTCTCAGGTATAAAAGATGGAGCTGGGCTGTGAAGGCAGCTCAGTTTTCAAAAGCCCTTTGTCTTCCCAAGACACCATGCCGTTTGCAAACCTCCTGATCATCCTTCATGTTCCTGCTCAGTCCAATACTCGTTTCTCTTTTTTCAAAATTAATTTTTATTGAGGTATAGTTGCTTCATAATGTTGTGCTAGTTTCTACTGGCTATTGAAGTATATCACCTCTATGTACATATATCCCCCGTTTTTTATATACTTCCCACTCTGGTGACCGCTGAGCTATACCGTATTTCTCAGTAGTGACCTATTTTATATGTAGTGACGTGTGTATGCCAATCTCAACCTCCCAGATCATCCCACCCCGTCGTCCCCTCTTGGTATCCGTAAGTTTGTTCTCTACATCTGTGTCTCCATTTCTGCTTTGCAAATAAGATCATCTGAACCAAATCTTTTTCCTTCACCCTCCCCACATTAAGAGCATAGAGAAAAAAAAAAAAGCAAACTTCGTGTGGACTGGCTGTTACTACCCTGTATTCTTGATCGGGGCTCTTGTTTCTCTCTACCTAGACCACTAGCCCAAAGTCCTCCATTTTCAGCTCCCAGTCACTTACTGACTCATATTGGATGGTTGCTGATAGAAGTCCACCTTTTAATCAGTAAATTTTTACAGAACATTTACCACATAAAATGGGGAAGCCTCAGTAATATGGAAAGAATGCTGTCTAGCTTCAGGGAAATTTTCCTGACAGGGGTTTAGTATTATACTAAGAAAATGCCATTCCCTGTCAGGATCTGCTTCTGAAACCACTTAATTATATACAGAGAGAGAAGGTGCTTTGTCCAGCATGGTTAAATCTTATTGCATCATAACCAACGACAGTGTTTTGTGTACACTTTATTCAGCCAAGATTCAGGTTTAAACTTCTGTTCAAAATGCTCCCCCTGGTTCCTTCCCTACTTCCTCTGAAAATTAAATCATGGGCCTCAGGTTAATGAACAGTTTTATGAAGCCAAGGTATATGCCCTTTGACATCCAATTAAAGTTGATGTGTTCCTACCAAAAAAAGTGCATTATTAAGATGAGTGCCTTCTTTTGCTCTGAATTACAACTTTTTATTAGAAAAAAATGTAAATTTATTTAAGTGAGAGGAAAAAAGACCTTAATACTGTAAATTTAAGCAATCAAGTGGGTCATTTCTTACCTGACTATAAATATCTGTGAATTACAGTCAAATCAAACTGATTTAACTTATACTGTCTTGAAAAGAAGTATGTCTATTGCTTCCTTCCTCATAAATTATGAGTATCTTTTCTAATAAATGGTCAGCAGTGGGCCTGCTTCGAGTATCTGAGTTTCTCAAAATTAATGTCTTTGTTTATGACCTATTTTTAGGACCACTTAAGTTTCAGCTCTAAAGATGAAAAATAATTAACTAAGAGTAATGTTGCGATGCTCCAGGAACTGAAAAAATGAAGCAGTGACTTTTATTGCAATAATTTCTTTCACTTTTTGGTAATTAAGCTTTTTGAATAACCCTTCTGAAAATGTAAAAATGTTAGAGATACTTTTATCATTCTTCTTCCTTGAGGGCAAAAGAATTTTTATGGCACACATTTAAGCAGTTCAGTTCAGTTCAGTCACTCAAGTCGTGTCCGACTCTTTGCAACCCCGTGGACTGCAGCGTGCCAAGCTTCCCTGTCCATCACCAACTCATGTCCATCACCATTTACTCAAACTCATGTTCATTGAGTTGATAATGCCATCCAACCATCTCACCCTCTGTCATCCCCTTCTCCTCCTGCCCTCAATCTTTCCTTGCATCAGGGTGTTTTCCAATGAGTCAGTTCTTCACATCAGGTGGCCAAAGTATTGGAGTTTTAGCTTCAGCATTTGTCCTTCCAATGAATATTCAGGACTGATTTCCTTTAGGATGGACTGATTGGATCTCCTTGCAGTCCAAGGGACTCTCAAGAGTCTTCAACAACACAGTTCAAAAGCATAAATTCTTTGGCATTCAGCTTTCCTTATAGCCCAACTCTCACATCCATATATAACTACTGAAAAAATCATAGCTTTGACTAGATGGACCTTTGCTGGTTAAGTAAGGTCTCTGCTTTTTAATATGCTGTCTAGGTTGGTCATAACTTTTCTTCCAAGGAGCAAGCATCTTAATTTCATAGCTGCAATCACCATCTGCAGTGATTTTTGAGCCCAAGAAAATAAAGTCTAACACTGTTTCCACTGTTTCCCTATCTATTTGCCATGAAGTGATGGGACCGAATGCCATGATCTTAGTTTTCTGAATGTTGAGTTTTAAGCCAACTTTTTCACTCTTCTCTTTCACTTTCATCAAGAGGCTTTTTAGTTCTTCTTCACTTTCTGCCATAAGGGTGGTGTCATCTGCATATCTGAGGTTATTGATATTTCTCCCAGCAATCTTGATTCCAGCTTGTACTTCATCGAGCCCACTGTTTTTCATGATGTACTCTGCATATAAGTTAAATAAGCAGGGTGACAATATACAGCCTTGATTCTCCTATTCTTATTTGGAACAAGTCTGTTGTTCCATGTCCAGTTCTAACTGTTGCTTCCTGACCTGCATACAGATTTCTCAGGAGGCAGGTAAGGTGGTCTGGTATTCCCATCTCTTGAAGAATTTTCCACAGTTTGCTGTGATCCACACAGTCAAAGGTTTTGTCATAGTCAATAAAGCAGAAGTAGATGTTTTTCTGGAACTCTCTTGCTTTTTCAATGATCCAGTGGATGGTGGCAATTTGATCTCTGGTTCCTCTGCCTTTTCTAAATCCCGATTGAACATCTGGAAGTTCACAGTTCATGTACTGATGAAGCCTGGCTTGGAGAGTTTAAAGCATTACTTTACTAGTGTGTGAGATGAGTCCATTTGTGCGGTAGTTTGAGCATTCTTTGGCATTGTCTTTCTTTGGGATTGGAATGAAAACTGACCTTTTCCAGTCCTGTGGCCACTGCTAAGTTTTCCAAATTTAATATTTCTGTCAAAATCTCATTGTATTTTCTAACGTAAGATAAATGTACTGTGATGAATTCTATATCTTTGCCAAAGCATAGGCATTTAATAAATTTTTGTTGAATGGGTCAATTAACAAATAAATGAAATAAGGATCAAATTTTATATTTCACCAAGAGATAGAACTTTGAAAAATATTTGAACCTAATTTAAAGAAAATTCTTAATTTCAATTTTAATTTTTTCCCAAATTTTTGTTATTATGATAATATTGGATATGTAATTATAGATGTTTTGGGAATAAAAGAATGAAACTAAATGACTTTTTAAATGTATATTTCTCTTATGTACTGCTCTTAGGGCAAAGTGGCACCATTACTATTTCCATAGAAACAGTTATTTTTTGAAAATCAAAAAGAATGAAGTAAAGAAATACACATGAGGAAAAATACTCATTTGAAACATGGGTTTATACCTCACAGAATACTGCATGGAACACTCACTGCATCATTCGCCTATATGAGAAATGATAGATAAACTGATAATATACAAAGGAAAATTGCCGTGAGCTTTGTAGCTTGCATCTATTTCAAAACGTGGTGAGGGGAGGGGTGGTTAGGGGGTAGTGTCTGAACATAGGGGAAAATGAAAACTGAACAGCAGTGGATTTTGTCAAATATCTTTTATATATCTATGAAAATTATATGATTTTCCCTTGCTGTTGTGCAGTCACTAAGTCATGTCCCACTCTTTGTGAGCCCATGGACTGCAGCACGCCAGGCTTCCCTGTCCAACACCAACTCCCAGAGTTTACTCAAACTCATGTCCATTGAGTCAGTGATGCCATCCAACCGTCTCATCCTCTGTCGTCCCCTTCTTCTCCTGAGCTCAATCTTTCCCAGCATCAGGTGTCTTTTCCAATGATTTGGCTCTTCGCATCAGGTGGCCAAAGTATTGGAGCTTTAGCATCAGTCCTTCCAATGAGTGTTCATGGGTGACTTCCTTTAGGACTGGTTTGACTTTCCCTTACCTCTATTAATATGATCAATGTTAATAGTGAACTTCTAATACTGAACCACTCTTATATTTCTTGAATGAACCTGCTTGTTCAGAGTGTACAAATTCTATTTCAAATTTTCTCATTGAGATCTTGTGAGACTGCTATGTGTTTTTCTTTGTGGTACAACTGTTTTGTGAAAGAAAGAAGTCTTTCTGGCATGCTTTTATGGTCCCTAGAGACATTATTTTGTATTTGTTTTTCTTACAATAATTTTATATGAAAATTGGTTGAGACTTTCTCTTCAGATTATTTTTTATGTAAAATTGACTTCTTTCTTTCTTTCTTTTTTTTTTAGAGATTGCACCCTCTAAACTCTAGACTTTATTTTTCCTTTCCCTCTTTATGTTGGTTTCAGGATGTGGTATCAGATGTGGACTCATGATTTCTGAGAACTTTTTTCCTCCTCTCTTTGCCTTCCTTTTATCTAGACCTTCCTTTACCATCTCTGATCTGCTCAATTGAGCTTTTACTATAAGTGCAAAATTTTGTCCTAGAAGGTGTCTTTGGTTTTTACGTTTGATAATACCCGGGACTCTGAGACAGACCGAGACAATTACAATTACAATTACCAAGACAATTACAGCCATTAGAACTTCCATTGCTCTGCTCATATGTTCATTGAGAATTTTGCATCTATGAAAATATTAAAAATAAATACAGGGGGCATCTCAAGTGAAATGTCATAGATGAGTATTAAATACTCTGATATGTAAATCTTTGTGATAAGCTGATAGAATTTTGTACAATGTCATGGATGAATATGGTCACATGGCACCAGAACATTCTGTATGGCCGTGTTGGTGGCGCTAGCAGTAAAGAACCCACCTGCCAACACAGGAGGCGTGAAAGACCCGGGTTTGACCCCTGAGTCAGGAAGATCCCCTGGAGAAGGAAATGGCAACCCACTCCAGTATTCTTGCCTAGGAAGCCCATGGACAGAGGAGCCTGACGGGCTACAGTCCATGGGGTCACAGAGTCGAACACGACTGAAGCGACTTGGCAGTAGCAGCAGCGCCTTGCAAACAATGCAGCAAATGAAAACATACTCACTTTTCCACAGATCTCTGTAAAAACTGAAGAGCCCGTGAACATGCCTGCCATTGCTGTGTCCTGGCTTCGTGCTCGCGCCCTGAAGACCTGTGCTCGGCACCTTCTTTTCTTGTTCCTATCATATTAGATTGTAATTAATACATGACGAAAGATGTTTCTTTCTTGCTTTTTTAAAAAATGCTTTCTCTTTTATTCATTTATTTTTTCTTTCTTTTGGCTAAGTCTCACGCATATGGGATGTTAGTTCCCCTACCAAGGACTGAACCCTTCTGTGGAACTCAGAGTCTTAACCACTGGAATGCCAAGAAAGTTCCAAAGATTTTCTAAAAGAGGAAGAAATCTGAAGCCAAAGTATAACACTTTGCATGTAGAAAATAAAACATTTACTTTCAGAATGGCTCCAGATATAACGTTGTTTGGCATCACACAAGAGTAACTTGCCAGGTTTTTATCAAATCTTTGGAATTCGTAGTTGCATTTCAGTGAATCTGAAATCTGCTCTGTTTTACTTCATCTGCCTTGAGTTCTTTGCTTGAAAGCCTTTAATCAATGCTTAGAGAGGTCTCTGTAAATAAAATGTTTATCAGATTCAAGCACTTATGCAAATGAAAGTTTTAAAAAGGCATTAATATTAAATTATGGCACTCATCAAGATTTTCAAGATACATGCACTTCAGCATAAAATATGAGAAATTCTCTGACCAACACAAGTTAGCCACCACCTTGAGTCTGTGTACTTTATGTAATATTTATTTTATTTATATATGCCTTGATAAGTGGGATAAAATTAAGGAGCAGATGGGCAGAGAGGAAACCCAGCCAGGAAGTCGTCACTGTAACTCTGGAGCAGAGCAAGCATGTAGTGTCTTGATCCAGTACATTTATTTTTCATTTTAAGTCAACTGAGTTCATTTTATGTCACTTTACAATAAAAAATTGAAACAATGATCTGACTACTTAGTGATGGAGCCTGTTACTCAGTAAGATTCACTAGAAATTCTAATTGAAGAAGAAAATACCTTAAGTCTTTTTTTTTTAGCTGAGGATCTAGAGTCCATGATAAAGAGGGCGGCACCCACATACCTGCACCTTCATTTCCCGTCCATCTGAGGACCACGGACCCCAGAGCCCATGAGTTCTCTAGTATAACCCTGGGGTTCGGCCTATTTTGTGTAAATCATTCACATTTTTATCAGTTTGACTTTTGAGTTATTTTTAAGTGAATTATTTTTGTCTCTCAAATTGATTGTTACAAGATGTAGTTATTGGGGCCTCAGCCTCAGTGTTTTCTAAGAAGAATTTGAGAATTACAAGAAAAGCCACTTGTGCGTCCAGCTGGCTGTGGGTTGACTTGGAGTTTAAGAGAGAAAGTCTCTGAAGGGGGCTGCCTTCACAGCCTGGTTTGGGACGGAATCCTTCTGACCTCTATTGTAGGGGAAATTGCAAAGCTGACTCCTTGTCACTCTCAAATGTGTCCCTCTTAGGATGGCAGATTAAAAGTTCACTGACCCATCAAAAGTTTACAATCTGCCTACAGTACTATGTGTAAAAACTCACAAACTATATGCATTAAATCAATATTGAGGAGTCAGTCATAAAAAATCCAGCATCTCTCAGATACCCTACAAATACAATAACTCATAGTTTTGGCATGCATAATATTTTTAAGTGTACAGAAACACACTGTTAAATCTCTTTCCTTATCTTGTGAATTGCAAAGGAGGTGGGTGTCTGGCTGTTTCTGCTGCAGATTGGAATGGTCCTGCTCTCCTGTGTTCTCAGCCAGACAGATAGAAACACTGTCATCAAAACCCAAACAGAGCCTTTATTCTGCTTGTGATCCAATGTTCTCTTTGAAATTGCCCTAGCATTTCATCACTGTGGTTATGGCTACATGAATATGTGTATTTTGTTATTTCAAAAGGGAAAATGCTTTTGGTCAATGTGTCTTGTCATTTACTTTGCCACAGTACAATTTCAACCTGAAAGGAAAATGTAAGTTGGCTAAAATGAAGGTGGATGGTGTGAATTTATTTTGATTCTGTCTTAGAAATTATGTTTATGTATTTAATTCTGTTGGCCAAGTACAGATCCATATTTCCTTGTCTGCAATGAGAAAATCCACAAAACTCTGACAAATGAAGTTTTTATAAGTCTTTACAGTCAAGTCAATCCTAGCAGTCAATCCTAAAGGAAATCAACCCTGAATATTCATTAGAAGCACTGATGCTGAAGCTGAAGTGCCAATACTTTGCCACCTGATGCAAAGAGCCAACTTGTTGGAAAAGACTCTGATGCTGGGAAAGATTGAAGGCAGGAGGAGAAGGGGACGACAGAGGATGAGATGGTTGGATGGCATCACTGACTCGATGTACGTGAGTTTGAGCAAGCTCTGGGAGACAGTAAACGAGAGGGAAGCCTGGTGTGCTGTAGTCCCTGGGGTTGCAGAGTCAGACATGACTTAGTGGCTGAAGAATAGCAGTCAAGTCTGTCCTACATTAATACGAGTCTGGTTGTAACCTTGGCCCCACGCATAGAGAGATTTTGAGGCAGGCACCAGCTCAGACCCTCTGGGATGCCATGTGATCTGAAGCAGTTCTTAATTCTGAGGCACATCTACCCCCCATGCTGATGCCATCCATTTCCCATCAGTTTCATTTAAAGGAAGAAGGTTCATAGTGAGGATCAGATGATACCAGACCATGAAGTTGTTAATTCTGCTTCTCTCACTGGCCATGGAGTGTTTGTGTCCCACTTTGCCATGAAGGAAAATCAAATCAAATTTCTGCTCAGAAACTCTAGCTAAAAAGAAGTCCCTTCAGTGGCTGCACCGACAATAAATTGAGAGTATTATCACCAGGATCTTTTATTTGAAAGAATAGCTGAGTAATGAAATGAGTAAGAGAAAATCCTGAGTAAACTGAAAAAGGCGGCTTTCCTCCTCTCTGTGATGAGGTTAAGTAGCCAGGGCCCCAGTCGGGCTGTAGGGACATCCTCCCTTCTTGTCACGGAACATTTTTTTCTCCACATTTTGTTAATCAGTCTGAGTCAAAGCAACCCACTAAGCCAGTGCTTCTTTTGAAATGTCCAGATGTTTAATGTTTGTTGGCTTAAACTTTTGGACACCAGTTATTTTCCACCATGTAAGTAGGAATAATAATAATTATACTAGCGGCAACCTCTTGAACACTGACCCTTGTAAGTGGTGGGCAATCCACCATCATAATTAAAAGCATTTAAAAGAGCTTAAATGTGCGTTCTGCTATTATTCTGAAGTTAAAAGACAGTAACTCCTTGGAAGAAAAGCTATGACAAACTCGGACAGCATATTAAAAAGCAGAGACATTACTTTGCTGACAAAGGTCTGTATAGTCAAAGTTATGGTTTTTCCAGTAGTCATGTACGGATGGGAGATTTGAACTGTAAAGAAAGCTGAGCCCCGAAGAATTGATGCTTTTGAACTGTGGTGTTGGTGAAGACTCTTGAGAGTCCCTTGGACTGTAAGGAGATCCAACCAGTCCATCCTAAAGGAAATCAGACCTGAATATTCACTGAAGGAGTGGTGCTGAAGCTGAAACTCCAATACTTTGGCCACCGGATGCAAAGAGCCGACTCATTGGAAAAGACCCTGATGCTGGGAAAAATTGAAGGCAGGAGGAGAAGGGGATGACAGAGGATGAGATGGTTGGATGGCATCACTGACTTGAGTCTGAGCAAGCTCTGGGAGATGGTGAAGGACAGGGGAGCCTGGCATGTTGCAGTCCATGGGGTCGCAAAGAGTGGGACACAGTGACTGAACACCAACAACTTGAGACCTTTCACTACCATAGCCTGGTGCTCATGACAGACCACCCTCCGTGCTCCTCTTCTCCTCCCCTGAAAACCCCCCATTTCTTTCCTGAAGGAAACCCCTTCCCACAGTCAGGGCCTGGTCCCCATTTCAGCCAGTCATAGGTATCCCCTGTCTCCAGACTGAACCAGTTACACTGTTTGCCATCCCTCAGTAACATTTTAATTTCCTCTTTTAAAGTCTTCATTTGTTCACACATTTTCAAGAAACTTTATAATAACATTTTCCAGCTTTTGTTATTTATTTTTCTCTCTTCTAGATGGTATGAATCTCTCCAGGGAAGAAAAATCTCAACTTATGGATTCAGCTTCTGATTTTAGAAGCAGTATAATCTTATAGTTAAGAGCTTAGATACTTGAGAGGCTAAATTCAAAGCAAGGTTTGTGTCGTTCAGAAAATTAATAAGCCACTCTAAGCCTGTTTCTTGAGTTTTCTGATCTGAATAATGGGGTTAATAATAAAGCTTATCCTCTAAGCTTCCAGGAGGCTTATGTAAGTCTGTCTATAAATGACTTGGTACTGAGCAATGTTAATAAATGTTAACTATTCATAGTAGCATCCCCGGTGTCCAGTGAGGCAACCAGTATGTGTCCACAAGCTGCTACCTTAGGTCAGTGGTGTGGAGCTGAGAACTCAGTGAAGGGCTGTGGTCACATAACCCTAGAGCTGATGGTGGGTGATTACTGGTGATGAATCAAAGTGCTGAAAGTCTCTTTTACAGTGTTAGGTACATGTGGTTCTTTTCATTTTCTGACTTAAAATAGAAGGAACATAAAAACAAGAATAAATTAGTGATGAAAGAACTATTCTGGCAATCTATCTTAGATTAAGAGGCAGAGCTCTGGTTCACTGGTTATAGGAATCTGATACTGGAGAAAAGTAAGATCTGAGAAGGAATGGTCCCCTGAATTAGTCCTGAAATTGACATGGAGGTGGGAGGATTGCAGGGCGAGGACTGGCGTATCTGTAGCAATTTCATATTCCAGTACACAAGGGGAACAACTTATAACATTGATGCCAGAAAATGTTTCAGGGTGGGATCTGGACAGATGTACTGTCACCGTGCCTGGGTCCATGAGCAAGAAACCATACATTGTGAAATTTGGTGATAATCTAGCCAGCCAACTGGACAGCTTGGGGACTCCTTTTCACTCTTGAAAATCTTCTAGGATCTCAAAGTAATTTTGTGCATATAAGTTATATCAAAAGTGACAAAGCTCCTCTAGGTAAATATCATCCACAGAGAAGAGATTAAATAAGATGTTTCTTTGCTCCAAACAGAACAAAAATTTTCAAGTTTACATTAGGTAAAGGCAAACTTTGAACTGACTCTGAGATGGTCAGAGAAAAAGAAGTGTCTTTCCTCAAAGAAGTCTGCACTGAACCTATTTTTCTTTTCATTTCTTTACTTAAGTATTGAGACATTGTAAATATTAAATAGACATTTAACATATGCCTTAGAGAATGAGAATTAAAAATGTGCATGTATTGACTGAATTGGACTTCCTACCAATGTCAGTGGTAGGAATATATTAGACGGCTTGCTGTCTAGATGGTGAAGTGACTGTCTTAGGAAGGATCACCTCTTGCTTGGGCTTCCCAGGGGGCACTAGTGATAAAGAACCGGCCTGCCAGTGCTGGAGACATAAGAGACCTGGGTTTGATTCGTGGGTTGGGGAGATCCCCTGGAGGAGGACACGCCAACACACTCCAGTATTCTTGCCTCTAGAATCCCATGGACAGATAAGGCTGGAGGGCTGCAATACATGGGATCACAGAGTCAGACACAACTGAAGTGACTTGGAACGCACGCAGGCACTACTGCGTGATGACCCCACACCCGTCTAATCGTGTGCTCCTGAAGACAATGTGACTTCCTCCACTGAACTGGCTGCACCATGAAAAATAAAGCAGTTGATTCATTTATCACTAAGGAAGTGAAGTCTGGTTGCCAGGCATGACTGTGTTGCCATGGGAGTCATGTTTAGAGGCTACCTTAGTTATTAAGTTATATTTCCATCTGCAATTAACACTCGCAGCCACATCTGACATCAGCTGAAAGGACACTTTGCTTCTGACCAGGATCTCTGATGTTCATGTGCTGTATTCACTTATTCCTCTTTCTTCTCAATTTGGGGCTCCTTGCTGATTGAAAACAAGAGTTGTTAACTGAACTTTTAAGCTATTTCCTTGTCCAAAAAGCGTGCTTTTTATATTACTTCTCCTAAACACTAGAGCTTCTAAAATTTTATCTCTTCTTGACAAATTCTTTGACTTCACTTCCATGAGGGTCTTCTGAATTTGGAACTGAATGAGAATGGTGAGACATTGAAAACACACGCCCCTGAAAATGTCTTGTGTTTGTAGCTCCTGTCCACATAGTCCTAGACATTCAAAGCTTGTTTTCCAAATGATTAAGTGTTTGGAGTGGGCTATGGCTGGCTGGACTTTTCTGTTCACTGGAAAGAGACATTCCATGGAAAAGGCCCTGGAGAGCAGGCTGAGGCTGGGGGCTCTGTCCTGCCAAGTGAAGGACTCAGCAGGGGTGCTACACTTTAGGGCTCAGTGTTGGGAAGGTCGTTTTTGGTTACCATGTTTCAGAAAATGCTTACAACAACTTGGCAATGGAGCTAGGATTCACTGGTGGTAAATCAATTTTATCTGCCCTGAAGGAAAAACCAGAGAATGATGATGTAGGAGACACTTAGGGGGCAGATGAAATACCATCAAGTGAATAAGCCCGCCTCCTCCACTCCTGGTGGCAGACAGGAACGTTCCCTGCAGTGGAGTTTTCTGCCTGACTTCAGCTTGTTTGTGTTTTTGGCGGGGTGGGGGCGGGGCGGGGTGGGGAAGACAACAGCTCTAATTGGGTCTTCCCAGGTGGCTCAGGGCCAATGCAGAAGACTCAGGTTCAATCCCTGGGTCAGGAAGATCCCCTTGAGAAGGAAATGGCAACCCGCTCACTATTCTTACCTGAGAAATCCCATGGACATGGGAGCCTGTAAGTCCGTGGACTGCAAGTCCATGGGGTCACAGAGAGTTGAACAAGACTTAGCAACTAAATGGCAACAGCAGCTCTAATTACACCAGCAGTTGTAGGACTCTCCCTGACTCCAAACATCTCTCCTCTTCCTGGTTGTAAACCTGGAAGCTGGGGCCACTCCCATTCCGTGATACCCACGTTGGTTACCAATTGTCTTTAACATGGAGCGTGGAGACTCCCTGTAATGGCATCATTGTACTGCCGAGTAAATGATAATTCTGACTACTCAATAAAAGCTCAAGTTCCCTATTTTGCAGAAGGTGACAGAAAGTCGCTGATCTGTGCAGAAAAGGGTCTAAAGACTTATCACACATTGTCAGACGATGTTGAGAACCCACTGCAACAGCCTTCAGGTAAACGGAAATTTTCTCAAGATTACAACAATATTTATAGAGCAGCAAAACAAACATTTCAGGTACTGAAATGCAAAGATACATTGTTGCTCTGACTCAAATACTGAATTCACTTGAAAAGATTGTTTTCTATGCTGTAAACACATCACTGTTCTTTGGGTTGACTTTTATCAAGGATGCGGTGAGTGTCACACAGAGGTAACTGGAGTGGAGAATGGTAAGAAAACTCAGAAAAACAGGATATTGTTTTCCTGGTTGATTTTTTAAAAAGACTGAGTGGCCCTCACTCTTTCAGACTTTTTATCACACTTTCTGCTCTTCAATTATGTTACGTTTTCTAGGAATGATCTAGGTTCATCTTGATTCATTTTATACTCATCAAAGTATCTCAGAGTTGTTCTTAGAGAAGCTTTTTATCCCTTTTTTTTCTTTTTAAAAAATTTACTTATTTTTAATTGAAGAATAATTATTTTACAGTATTATGCCTTCAATCTTTCCCATCATCAGGTAGGCAAAGTATTGGAGCTTTCAGCTTCAGGATCAGTCCTTCCAATGAATATTCAGGATTCACTTCCTTTAGCATTGACTGGTTTGATCTCCTTGCAGTCTAAGGGGCTCTCAAGAATCTTCTGCAGCACCACAGTTCTTTAGACTTGGGTTTGAAATTTCATTGGGTTGTTTTTCAGCTGCATTAGTTTCTCAGGGCTGCAAAAACAAACTACCAGAAATCTGATGGCTAGAAAAACAGAAAATTTATTCCCTCACAGTTTTGGAGGTCAAAAGTGCAAAATCCAGGAGTCGGCAGGGCTGTGTGCCCTCTGAGGGCTCCAGAGGGGGGTCCCTCCTGCCTCTCTAGCTTCTGTTATCTTCATCTCTTGGCTTGTGATTGTAAAATTCCAGTCTCTGCCTCCATGCTCACGTGGCTTCTCCTCCTCTGCTTGTCCCTCTGTGTCCTTCCCTACTCTTGTCAGTGAATTTAGGGCCACCCTGAATGGAGGATGGTTTCCTCCTGAGGTCCTTAACTGATTACATATGCAAGACCCTACTTCTAAATATGGTCACAGTCTGAGGTTCTGGGTGGACGTGAACATTCAACCCAGTACACAATCTTACTCAACAAGCTGGTCTACTTTCTTGTTTCCTTGATCTTTCTCTTTTCTTTTTTTACTTTCAACAACATTGACAATTCTTTAGCTAAGCCATCTAGACTCTGGATCTTTCCTGGTGGCTCAGATGGTAAAGAATCTGCCTGTCAATGCTGGAGACCTGGGTTCGATCCCTGGGTCAGGAAGCTCCCCTGGAGAAGGAAATGGCAACCCACTCCAGTATTCCTGCATGGAGAATCCTATGGACGGAGGAGCCTGGCGGGCTACAGTCCCTGGGGTCACAGGGTTGGACACAACCGAGCGATGACACTGCCACTTAGAAATCTGTCCAGTCATGGCCGCAGCATGTGCAGCTGACAGCCACAGAACCCATTTGGAAATCACTTTAGGGGCTGGCTTTGGGGACTACAGATAAGCACACAAATTCAGGAAGAAATCCCTGTGCTTTCTTTCCATGGTTTCTGAAGGACATTCAAAACCAAAATAGAAGAGGAGTAAAACTCGATGAGCCAAGCTAACACGCCGGCACCAGCTCTTCAGGGATGCTGCGTCATGACTGCTTGCAGCATATGTGGGATGCTATTTAAAGTGGAAAGTCTCTGCCACTTAAAGTTTACAACTAGAATGTTTAAAAATTTAAGTCCTTTCAGCTAGGATACCTAGCTCAGTAACTAGTAAAAGCAGCAAATAATTATTCTTCTTTCTAGTGTTCTAAGGTCTATATGTGGAAAGTTTAGTATTTTCCCTTAAATACATTCTAATTTTGACTAACCTTTTACTCAATTCCAGGACCTCTTTACTTTCCTATTTTCCAAGTGAATGAACTACTCAGGTAGAGAAACAGGTGATCTGGACTCATTCGCTGGTCAGATGATGACTCTGATGCTTATTTCTGGCACTGAGCATATTTGAGAATTATCTTGTTGAACTTAGTCCTTTGGCAAGATAAACAAAGTGCCAGCTGCTGTTTGAGTGGAATGAAATCCTTCATGTTTTGACAATAGAATGTCATCTGTCCTAAAGGGTTTCTCACACACAAGTAAGTGATGTTTGCCTGAAAAAGAAAGCAAGCCAAATGAATACCTTTAAAATGCTTAATCAATGTTTTAGGACTTCTCTAGATAAATTAATAACAAAAGCAAAGTAATTCAGAGGTGTTCTAATGGTCTCAAACTAGTCACAGAACAATGCTCTAAATTAATATTTCCCTATTGTCAGATAGCAACAAAGATCAATTCAGAAGGTTACAATCTACTGTTAAACATGGGGACATCTCTCCATTACTATCTCACTGTGTGAATTTAGTCATGATTAGTGACCATTATTTCCCATTGCTATGGCACGAGATCACAAACAGCAGAAGGCTCAATGTAAAAAGTCTTCTGTGTATTGATGACAGGTCGTTTAACATCCCCGTGCCTCAGTCTGAACCAGCCTATGATCAGGTTACTTCTGCTTGTTTGTTTTGTTTTTTGACATTGAGTTGTATGAGCTATCCGTGTATTTTGGAGACTGATCCCTTGTCGATCATATCATTTGCAAATGTCTTCCCCCATTCTAGAGGTTGTCTTTTCATTTTTTACGGTTTCTTTTGCTGTGCAAAGACCTTTACATTTAATGAGCTCCCCTCTGTGTTTTTATTTCCATTAGGAGACAAATCTGAAAAGCGAGTTGTGCTGATTTGCATTCTGGCCAGTGGTGTGTGTTCATATTTGCTAAGAGAATTCAGGGTTGTATTTGGTTTTAATTCTTAGCAGTCTGATATATGAGAAATGGGTCTCTGTTGCTGTGATGGGTGTTCTCTAGTGACACGTGAAGGTGCTCAACCTCGATCATAATTCTTCAGCATCCTTGGGTTATTCTTCTCCTGGGAAGTTTTAAGTGGCTTGTGTTTCAACAATTACGTGACTCGGGTCTTTTCAGGAGAGCCCTCACCTGTTCTAACAGGGTCTTCTAGCACACAGGTAGTGCGCCCTTTGTCCCAGGTTACATCATCCACAGGAAGTGCCCTGGAACAGGCACAAAATGTTCAATCACACAGTTCAGATTGCTGTGACTTCAGCAAACAACTTTGTGAAAAAAGCAAGCAGAGTGTATCAAACCAAATGCACATTTTGAATTAATTTCTTAAAGGTATATTACATGCGTCCATCTAGGAAAGAGAGTCTATAATTACTACCGATAGCAGACTTGAGGAAAAAACCTTTTAAGAGAGTGACAAAAATATTTTACTTAGCTATTGTTTTAGTTTGGTTTTTAGGTTACACTGAATTGGGAGACAGAGGAAGGAACAAGCGAAACAGAAGAACTGTGAAGAAGATGGTCTTATAAAATGATGCAGGGTATCAGTTAGAATTACCAGTGTGGAAAATTGTAGGAAAAGCACGGGAATAAAGAGGTAACTTTTGTATCAGACACTGTTAGGCTGGTAGATGAATATAGCACTCCAGTTTTAATCTGACTGTGAACAATGCAAACTGATGAGCTTTGTTTTTACTGCTTTCTATAATTCTTGAAGGAAGACTAAAGAGAAAACACAGGCAACAAATAACCAGAAACAAAAACTGTACTCATGGATATGAAGCATTCATAATGTGAACAACAATAAAGATAAATGAAATGAGGATTTGAACTTTCACTGTGGGTCAACTAATACTGCAGTACATTCATTGTTCTAAACCACGGAGTTCTAAGAGAGAGACAAGTACACGCTTCAGAGAAAGTCGAATCCACAGTTTAGCCTTAAGAACCTGCACATCACAAAGAGAAATGGACCACATGTGACTTTTTTTGTAATGAAGTGTCAACTGAAAAAATAGTAGTAACAACCTAGAAGTTAAGAGTTACGTTTTACTTGGTGGGAATTTTTAGGGCTTCCCTAAAAATTGGCTCAGATGGTAAAGAATGGTGGCTTAGATGGTAAAGAATCTGCCTGCCAGTCAAGGAGACCCAGGGTTTGATCCCTGGGTTGGGAAGATTCCCTGGAGAAGGGAATGGCTTCCCACTCCAGGATTCTTGCCTGGAGAATTCCATGGACAAAGGAGCCTGGTGGGCCACAGTCCATGGGGTTGAAATGAGTTGGCTATGGCTGAGTGACTAACACTTTGACTAGCTTCTTTTAGCACTTCAAGCCTGGGAGGCAGCATCTCAAGAGAACTGTTCCAAGGATTCGAGGGGAGGAGTCAGGTTATATAGAAGTTTTACAACAAAGGGCAGGTAATCGAAAGATTATTGTTAATTAAAGAAAAGTAGATATCCCAAGTTAAGGAATTTGGAGCTTTTCTGTGTATGGGAAGGTGCAAGCATCTGGGCTCACTGAAACCATCCCATTCATAAGCACCTCAGCTACCTGGGGCCCATCCTGTATTTTTCACATCCCTTCCCACACCAGCTCCTCGGTGCTCCCCCTGGGGAGTGGAAGCTGCCAGAGGGTAGGCACTGTTCTTCCTGGGCACCCTCCTGGCTCAGAATTCACACCGGAGGGCTGGATGAAGCACTCATGGCTGTGCCATCTTTGCTAATAGCAAGAAATTCTCCATTTTTCAGATGGAATAAGGAGTGATGAATAGATGGCAACTGTTAATTTCCCTACTAAGTTATCAAAACGTTAGTGCTAGGTTGCCCCTAATCTTTGAATAAATTATGAAATGAATGATGCTCTGGGGCAAAATGTTTGTTTTCTTCCTGAGAGTGATTAAAGGGGAACTTCATCTGAAGTTTATTAGTTACAAAACAAATTTAATTTGTGTCTTACATCTTGTGGGAGAGGGCAAATGGGGATAATTTAGGCCAAAGAGCAGGCATTTGAGCAAGCCAGTGAGCCCTGCTCCTTAATGCATAAGTGGGGCTGTTAGTGGGAAATGTTTATAGCTCTGGACTTTGGAAAGTGGAATGGAATCCGGTGGCCCACTGATGTTGGCAGCAGGGTTCAAAGACTCTACAGAATGACTGGCTGGAAAGCTGAGGGGGAGAAAGGTGGGAGAAGAAATAAGGAGGAAGTAACGTCAGCCAGGAGACACCCAGATCGGATGGCCAAGGAGTGGTGTAGCGGGCAGAGCCGGGCTTCCCCGTTTGCTCAGCGGTAAAGAATCTGCCTGCAGTGCAGAAGCTGCAGGAGACGTGGGTTCTACCCCTGGGTCAACAGGATGCCCTGGAGAAGGGCATGGCTACCCACTCCAGTGTTACTGCTCGGAGAATCACGTGGACAGAGAGTTGGGCATGACCGAGCGTGCCTCTTCCCAAGGGGTGAAGCCAAAGGCTCAGGGTTTCTGTGGGGAGAGGCAGGCTCGCTGCCTGCAGTGCAGGGTGGAGGGTGAAGGGGCCAGGGCACTGTTCCACAGACCGCCTTAGCCCCAGGCTCACGCAGGTCACGGGGACAAGGACTCTCAGCGCAGGTGTTTCGGAAAACCTCGTGTCACTTCCTTCATATCGGCTCTCAGTTTAACTGGTGAAGACAGAGACATATCGCAGAAGACTAATGTCCTGGATAAACGTATTCATTCAGGATAAACGGACTCATTTCAGAATCACACTCTTCACTTTGCTGTTGCTCTGGACCAAATGATTCCCAGCAAAGTTATTTGTTAAAATTTTAACCCACAAGGTGACGGAACGAGGGAGGGGGGCTGCTGGGAGGTGATAGGTCATGAGGCACTCACGAATGAGGTTCCTGCCCTTATATCAGGGAGCCTGTGATGGGATGAGCTCATGGTGAGTCATAAAGAAGGCTGAGTGTCAAAGAACTGATGCTTTTGGACTGTGATACTAGAGAAGACTCTTGAGAGTCCCTTGGAGAGCAAGGAGATCAAACCAGTCAATCCTAAAGGGAATCAACCCTGAATATTCACTGAAAGGACAGATGCTGAAGCTGAAACTCCAATACTTTGGCCACCTGATTCGAAGAGCCTATTCTTTGGAAAAGACCCGGATGCTGGGAAGGATTGATGGCAAAAGGAAATGGGGACAACAGGGGATGAGATGGTTGGATGGCATCACTGACTCAATAGATATGAGTTTGAGGAAACTCTGGGAGATAGAGAAGGACAGGGAAGCCTGGCGTGCTGCAGTCCATGGGGTCGCCAAGAGTCAGGCACGACTGAGCGACTGAACAGCAACGACACCATGATGAGAAGCAGTGGCAGTGTCTTCCTTCAGGGAAAGGGAGCAGAATCTTCCAGGTACACCTCACATCCTGAGCCCAGTCACACACAAGAATGAGGAGTGGTTATCATGTTTTTAGACTATGATTTCCTCCTTCTGGAAAGACTTCCATGCAGAGGAAGGATGGGTGACTTAAATCTTTAGAGGTTATCTTCACTTCAAAGTTCACTTCAGTTCAGTTGCTCAGTCGTGTCCGACTCTTTCAGACCCCATGGACTGCAGCACGCCAGGCCTCTCTGTCCATCACCAGCTTTTGGAGTTTACTAAAACTCATGTCCATTGAGTCAATGATGCCTTCCAACCATCTCATCCTCTGTTGTCCCCTTCTCCTCCCATCTTCAAACTTTCCCAGCATCAGGGTCTTTTCCAATGAATCAGTTCTTCACATCAGGTGGCCAAAGTATTGGAGTTTCAGCTTCAACATCAGTCCTTCTGATGAATATTCAGGACTGATTTAGGATGGACTGGTTGGATCTCTTTGCAGTCCAAGGGACTCTCAAGCATCTTCTCCAACACCACAGTTCAAAAGCATCAATTCTTCAGCTCTCAGCATTCTTTATAGTCAAACTCTCACATTCATACATGATTACTGGAAAAATCATAGCCTTGACTAGACAGACCTTTGTTAACAAAGTAATGTCTCTGCTTTTTAATATGCTGTCTAGGTTGGTCATAGCCTTTCTTCCAAGGAGCAAGTGTCTTTTAATTTCATGGCTGCAATCACCATCTGCAGTGATTTTGGAGCCCCCCAAAATAAAGTCTGACACTGTTTCCACTTCTTCCCCATCTATTTGCCATGAAGTGATGGGGCCGGATGCCATGATCATAGTTTTCTGAATAGCTTTAAGCCAACTTTTTTTACTCTCCTCTTTCACTTTCATCAAGAGGCTCTTTAGTTCTTTTTTGCTTTCTGCCATAAGGGTGGTGTCATCTGCATATCTGAAGTTATTGATATTTCTCCCGGCCATCTTGATTCCAGCTTGTGCTTCTTCCAGCCCAGCATTTCTCATGATGCACTCTGCATATAAGTTAAATAAGCAGGGTAACAATATATAGCCTTGATGTACTCCTTTTCCTATTTGGAACCAGTCTGTTGTTCCATGTCCAGTTATAAGTGTTGCTTCCTGACTTGTATACAGATTTCTCAAGAGGCAGGTCAGGTGGTCTGGTATTCCCATCTCTTGAAGAATTTTCCACAGTTTGTTGTGATCCACACAGTCGAAGGCTTTGGCATAGTCAGTAAAGCAGGAATAGATGTTTTTCTGGAACTCTCTTGCTTTTTCGATGATCCAGTGGAGGTTGGCAATTTGATCTCTGGTTCCTCTGTCTTTTCTAAAACCAGCTTGAACATCTGGAAGTTCACAGGTCGTGTACTGTTGAAGCCTGGCTTGGAGAATTTATAGCATTACTTTACTAGCGTGTGAGATGAGTGTAATTGTGCAGTAGTTTGAACATTCTTTGGCATTGCCTTTCTTTGGGATTGGAATGAAAACTGACCTTTCCCAGTCCTGTGGCCACTGCTGAGTTTTCCAAATTTGCTGGCATATTGAGTACAGCACTTTTACAGCATCATCTTTCGTGATTTGAAATAGCTCAACTGGAATCCCATCACCTCCACTAGCTTTGTTCATAGTGATGCTTTCTAAGGCCCACTTGACTTCACATTCCAGGATGTCTGGCTCTAGGTGAGTGATCACACCATCATGATTATCCGGGTCATGAAGATCTTTTTTATACAGTTCTGCATATTCTTGCTACCTCTTCTTAATATCTTCTGCTTCTGTTAGGTACCTACCATTTCTGTCCTTTATTGAGCCCATCTTTGCATAAAATGTTCTCTTGGTATCTCTAATATTCTTGAAGAGATCTCTAGTCTTTCCCATTCTATTGTTTTCCTCTATTTCTTTCCATTGATTACTGAGGAGGGCTTTCTTATCTCTCCTTGTTATTCTTCAGAACTCTGCATTCACATGGGTGTATCTCTCCTTTTCTCCTTTGCTTTTGGCTTCTCATCTTTTCACAGCTATTTGTAAGGCCTCCTCAGACAGCCATTTTGCTTTTTCACATTTCTTTTCCATGGGGATGGTCTTGATCCCTGTCTCCTGTACAATGTCACGAACCTCTGTGCATAGTTCATCTGGCACTCTATCAGATCTAGTCCCTTAAATCTATTTCTCACTTCCACTGTTTAATTGTAAGGGATTTGATTTAGATCATACCTGAATGTTCTAGTGGTTTTCCCTACTTTTTTCAATTTAAGTCTGAATTTGGCAATAAGGAATTCATGATCTGAGCCATAGTCAGCTCCTGGTCTTGTTTTTGCTGACTATATAGAGCTTCTCCATCTTTGGCTGCAAAGAATATAATCAGTTGTATTTCGGTATTGACCATCTGTTGATGTCCATATGTAGATATGTGTAGAGTCTTCTCTTACATTGTTGGAAGAGGGTGTTTGTTATGACCAGTATGGTCTCTTGACAAAATTTTGTTAGCCTTTGCCCTGCTTCATTCTGTACTCCAAGGCCAAATTTTCCTGTTACTTCAGGTATCTCTTGACTTCCTACTTTTGCATTCCAGTCCCCTATAATGAAAAGACATCTATTTTGGGTGTTAGTTCTAGAAGTTCTTATAGGTCTTCATAGAACCATTCAACTTTAGCTTCTTCAGCATTGCTGGTTGGGGCATAGACTTGGATTACTATGATACTGAATGGTTTGCTTGGAAATGAACAGAGATCATTCTGTCATTTTTGAGATTGCACCCAAGTACTGCATTTCAGACTCTTCTATGGACTATGAGGACTACTGCATTTCTTCTAAGGGATTCTTGCCCACAGTAGTAGATATAATGGTTATCTTAGTTACATTCACCCATTTTGTCCATTTTAGTTCACTGATTCTTAAAATGATGTTTACTCTTGCCATCTCCTGTTTGATCACTTCCAATTTGCCTTGATTCATGGACCTAACATTCTAGGTTCCTATGCAATATTGCTCTTTACAGCATCAGACCTTGCTTCTATCACCAGCCACATCCACAACTGGGTGTTGCTTTTGCTTTGGCTCCATCTCTTCATTCCTTCTGGAGTTATTTGTCCACTGATCTCCAGAAGTATATTGGGCACCTACCGACCTGGGGAGTTCATCTTTCATCTTTCTATCCCTTTGCCTTTTCATGGGGCAAACTGCTCATGGGGTTCTCAAGGGAAGAATACTGAAGTGGTTTGCTATCCCCTTCTCCAGAGGACCACATTCACTTCAAAAGACCTCAGTAAGCACCCTACATTTCTTCACTGTGTCTGCATAATAAATGCATGCCAGGAGGAAAAACACCCTGGCATGTTGCCTATGGCAGGAATAAAGCTCCAAACCAACACTGAGGTCCAATGTCACTAAAGTCCTTTAGGACAGACTTGAGGTGAATCATCAGACAGTCTGTAATCACCCTGAAGAATTCACCCTTTATGATTCTGCATTATCTCACCTACTCTCTGCTTATGAAACAGAGGTGCTACAGAGTCTTATTAGAGTCTTGGTAATTTCCGTTCCCTAATAGACTCATCTGAAATAAGATGTAAACAGAGCACTTAGTAAAATTATATGAGCCTTGGAGTTCATATACTTTTGAAAGTAATTTAGTATTTGATCATTTGAGTGCTTATAGAAAACTTAAAACTGCTTTTAATTTAACTTTTCTCATTGCTGACTAAAGCTGCTGTAGAAAACATTTTTTTTTTTTTTTAGGTTGAAGATGCCCTTTATCGTTTGATTTTTATGAAGTTTGAGTTAAGAAAGACTGAAAGTAAAAGTGATAGTTGCTCAGTCATGTCCAGCACTGTGACCCCATGGGCTGCAGCCCGCCAGGCTCCTCTCCACGGGATTTCCCAGGCAAGAACACTGGAGTGGTTGCCATTTCCTTCTCCAGGGGATCTTCCTGACTCAGTGATCAGAGTGGTCAGTAGATGGTTTCCAGGGCACAGGAGAGATGAAGAACCCAGCGGCCGATCACTGGAACGAGAGGATCCGTATATGAGTCAGTTCATCGGTGCCTCTTCTGTTCTCTGGGAATACAGCAAACTGGACTCGACCAGCCGCCTCGCGAACCTTCCTGTGCCAGTGCCCCCGGAGCCTCGTAACCTGCTGATTGTGATCTCGTAACCGCCTAGAAGGCCTACAGTACATGGAAATAAGGCAGGGGGCCCTTGTAACCAAAGGGACCATAAATGAAGCCAGAATGGAAATCTTTCCATGAATAGATACTTCCTTTATTTGACATCAACTTTGTCTAATTTGGGATGATGGCATTCCTGAAATTAGATTATGATGATATTCTCTAAGTATAATTCCTTTTAAATATGCTACAACCCATAGAATCAAACACTTTAAGTGAACAAGCATGATAGTATGTTAATTATATCTCAATAATGCTACTTTAAGAAGGTATAAGTTCAAAATTTGCCCTTTTACCCTGTGAGGACAATGCTGTTGTATGCAGGGGAAATTTCTTTTTCATGGGATTTTAAGAAAATGTGACAAAATAGAAATGCTACTTTATTTTTTTTTAGTGATAATTTTCAACCATCTTTGTGATACCATAAAACAATAGTTCTTGAGAATTTTCTTCGGTAGTCAGTAAGTCTGATTTTCTTGTAGCTTTTGGATAGTTTCTGAAAGACTGTGCACGTTCAATGATCCGTCTATAACGAGCACTTTGTGACACAGCACAGCGATTCCCGTCTATCTAATGAGACACGCGTCTGCCCAAGGGGCTCCTCGGTTTCCCTTCTTCTCCAACCCAGCGAGTTGCTCAGATTGACTTATTGGTTCTGTTCATTTAGCACAATGCATTTTCAGAATCTTCATTTTAAAAAGACTGATGTGTTGTGGTTTATTTGAGACTCCTTTCAGGTGTAACAACTCTGGTTTTCTGACACTAAATAGAAAATTGTAGCTACCACCCAGGACTCTGAAATATCACAAATTCCTGTTAGCAATTTTTGATAAGGGTAATGCATTTCAGAGAGAAATAGTTTACACTTTTTTTTCCCTCTCACCCACATCATGTCAACACTTTTTAAAAAATATATTTCAAAACACACTCAGAGCTCGAAGCATTACTGTTCCTGATCACAGTGGTGATCTCGGGCAAGGAGATCGGCTGACCTCCAGAATGAAAGACTGCTGTCGGCAGGCAGAGAGGCCACTCGACAGAGAGACTTCTCCCCACACTCTGCTGCAGGACAGCTGCGCATCCAGGGCCTGCAAGAACCAGCTGTTGAGTGGTGACTACCTGGCCCACCTTCAAGGGGAGGTTGCTAGTAATCACCTGTGTAGACGGAGATTTCTTTCCTTGCACATGTGAGCATATAGTGTATGTATATGTACTCTTGATGCACTAATCGTTACATTCACACACGATGTATACCCACATTTCATGCAGTTTTTTATGAACATTCTCAAAAAGACAAACTCACTTACCCAAGTCTTTACTTAGAATTTTTTCCAGTGGACTCTTACATTCTGAGGATCTCTTCTTTGGAATAACTGTTGGATTGTAAGATCGTTGACTATATAAAGCTGACTATATAAAGACTATATAAAGCTCTTCCCTGGTGGCTCAGCAGTAAAGAATCTGCCTTCAGTGCAGGAGCTACAAGAGACACAGTTTCGATCCCTGGGTCAGGAAGATCCCTTGGAGAAGGGCATGGCAACCCACTCTAGTATTCTTGCCTGGAGAATCCCATGGACATAGGAGCCTGGTGGGCTACAGTCCATGGAGTCGCAACGAATCGGACATGACTGAAGCAACTTAGCAATGGCAATGGCAAAAGATCATTGACTATATAAAGCTTTAGTAATTTCACCAAGTACTAAACTGTTGTGATTCTATGAACAAATTATTTTGAAGAAAAATTGCTGACGGTTGCACAAAACAGTGTTACTTAATGTCTTATATTATGCTGGGCTTCCCTGGTGGCTCAGATAGTAAAGAATCTGCCTGAAATGCAGGAGACCTGAGTTTGATCCCTGGGTTGGGAAGATCCCTTGGAGAAGGGCAAGGCTACCTGCTCCAGTATTTTTGCTTGGAGAATCCCATGGACAGAGGAGCCTGGTGGGGTACGGTCTATGGGGTTGCAAAGAGTGGGACATGGCTAAAGCAACTTAGCACACGTGTTGCCCAAAGGAGGCACAGAGGTCAGAATTAGAAAGGCTTGGGGGGCCCGATCCAGGGCCAGGTGAAGTTTCTGCAACAGCCGCTGCTCCTCCGCCAGCTTTCCCAGAGTTCGTAGAGCCGCCATTTGGGCAGGCTCTGATCCCGGTGACAGAAGCCTCTGGCCAACACTTCCAGGATCCCGCTCCACCCGAACCGCCCAAGCTATACCCGCCTCTCCCGTTAAAGTTGCAGGTATTGTCCCTTGATCCATCACACCAGAGCGAAGAAGGCATACCACGCTGACCCGGAAGACGCTGAGTGGACCACCCAGAAGGACCCCACCGACCCACGGGGAACCAAGATCATTCTGAAGAGGAAGAAGAAAAAGAGATCCCGGACGAGCCCTCTACAGGATGGAGCTGGGTAAACGACTCCTGCTGCTCGGCCTCTTCAACGCAATCCTGAACCTGACCAGTGTTCCTGCACAGGACAACGTCTTCATCTCGTGAGCACATTCTTACGCGAACTTCCACAACTCCTCCAGTTGTTGGGTATGTGGGGCCATGCCCCTGTCAGTAATGGACAGACTCCCCTTGTGGGTATCGCCACTCCGTTATGGGGACTTTATACCACTGTGTTCCTTCTTAGAGCAACAGAAAGGAACTTTTCTCTCTCTCACCAACCATAACCTTTCTTTGCTCTCCTGGTGTAAGAGGAAGCCATCAATGGGCCAGGGACATAGGGTTACATTTAACATGAACACCAGCCTTATGGAGATAACAAAGGCTTATACCTCATATATGAAAATTAAAGAGAAAAAGGGCTCCCTTAACAAAAGGGGGACAGGCCTCCCGGTACCTTGAGCAATACTACCAAGTCTGGGATGAATATTTCTGGATGACTCTTGAGAAAGGACAGTTGATTACCCCTGCTACTATTTGCTGGGAACAAAAAAAACAGAAACTTGTATTTAGAGACCACCCCCTAGACCCAAAAGAATTAAAATATATGGGTTATTTGCCCCCTGAACAATGTAAACAAATCTTGGAAGTTACCTATCACCCCAATCAGTCTGTTCAGTGGCCCAGTTCCGACTGAAAATATAATCCTGGAATCCGCTGGGTAGCCCCCAATGGGACCCAGTGGCTCTGTGGGCTTAACTTATGGCCATGGTTACCAGTTGGCTGGGTGGGGCGTTGCACATTAGGATTTGCTTTCGCCCATGGCAGTATTAAGCCTAGCCTATACCAGCCTCCAGTAAACCTGCCTTATCTGCATGCAAGATGGACACGATCTGTGTTCCAATGGTATGACTATCTTGCTGCCTTGTTTATACCCTCTGTAGGGACAACGGATATCATGTTTAAGGTAGAGGCCTTAACTAATTTCATTAAACAGGCCCTCTTAGACAGTACTAAAGCCACTCAAGCTTTGAACAAAGAACAGATTCAGATGAGGAAGGCAGTAATTCAAAATAGGATGGCATTAGACATACTCACAGCAGCCCAAGGAGAGACTTTGGCGAATGGTGTGTACATCCCTGACCTGTCTGAAGATGTATCTGCTGCCTTGGAGGATATGCAAAATCAAGTGAAAGCCATGTCTAATGAACTGTTGTTATAGTAATCTTGATCATACTGCTTTGTGGGCCCTGCTTCCTACAATGCCTTGTGAATTTTGTAACCCAGAGGTTGATAGCATTCTCTCATGTGGGTGGCAGGAGGGCTAAGGTACAATATATCTCAATAAATGATGCTCGTTATGGAAACTAAGAGCATCAAGAGGGGGGAATGAAGAAGGAATTCGTAGGGCCTGGACTCCATCTCAGGCCTGTCTGTGCTGATCGTGCGCGGCCACCTCTCCAGTGGACTCTGAACTCTGTGCTTAGCGCCTGTGGGAATGACAATGGAAGGATAAGACCCCCCTCTGGGCAGGGGAATCTTGAAGAACAGACACTAATCACCCCTGCCTCCGGACACTATCTATCAGAATGTAAGCACAGGCTTATCAGTTATTAACTATTTGGAATGTAACTGCGGGCTTATTGATTATTGACTGTTTGAACACATAACACGTGAATGATGGGGTTATTGTAGTTGTATTTACCCTTCCTTTGTTTATGTAAGTCTCAAGGGAATTGGGGTAGTGGGTTTGGACACATGGGGTATAAAAGATTTTCACAAATGCTGGTCGGGGCCCTTGGCTAAGAGGAGACTCTGCCTTGGGCCCGCCGGTGTAATAAACTGCACTCCACTAAAAAAAAAAAAAAAAAAAAAAGAAAGGCTTGGGGGCCGTGGAGCCCCGTTTCGTCACTTACAGATGTGAACTGGCTGATCTTAAACCTTCAGTGCCGTTATTTTCTATAGAAATGTTAGTAATAATATCAGCATTTAAGATTGTTTTGAAGATTAAGCAAGAAAAATCATAAACTTTATATATTTAAAAATTAAATTTAAATTTCTTTCTTTTTCTCTTGCCATTGCTCAAAGCACTCAGACTCTCAAAATAATAATAACATTACTATGATGTCATCTAGAGAGAACACTTCTCTGTAATCATCTTTTCTTTTATTTTTTTGGTGATATGGTCGGAGTACCAGATCCTCTCACTGAGAATGTAGCTGAACACAGCTAATTAATTTTCATTAATGTATACTTCACTTTTTGCAAATGTAAAGATTATAAAGCGTCAAAGGCTAAAATTACAGATCCTTGAAAGAGTGTTTCATATTACTCAAATGAGAGTTTAATTAGTCTTGTCATGGGGATTGGAAGAAAGAAAAAACCCTGTTTTAGTAATGAAGGCTACAGAATATTTTAAATATAATTTATTAGAGACTAAACAATGAGAGGAGTGGCTTGATTCCTCAGGGAGTGAGGGTGATGGTGCAGTGAGCAGTGTGTCCATAGGCGTGTGCTGAGGGTGGGTTTCTATAGCCATTGCTAAATACATATACTTTGTGCATGTTGCACCAAACTGTAACTAAGATCTACAAGCTAAAATTAAATAAGATCTCTTTCCATGATATGTAAAGCACAAACAGATTGCTGGAAGTAACCTCTATTGTAGTTTTTTCTTAACCTGATACCTTGTTCCAGAATCATCTGATGTGCTGGTTACAAATGTCAAAAGCAGATCTGCTGACCCAGAATCCCTAGAGATAGTTTAACAAGCCCCCATGCATTTTCATGTACCTCGAGACCTGAGGAATATTCTCTGTTGGCTCTTCTCAAGTAAGCCCCAGGAGAGGTAAGTGTGTGCATGCTAAGTCACTTCAGTCATGTCCGACTGTTAACGACCCCATGCACTGTAGCCCACCCGGCTCTGTCCATGGGATTGCCAGCAAGAATATTGGAGTGGGTTGCCATGCCCTCCTCCAGAGGATCTCCCCAACCCAGGAATCAAACCTGTGTCTCATGTTTCTTGCATTGGCAAGTGGGTTCTTTACCACTGGTGCCACCTGGGAAGCCCAATGGAATACTACTCGGCCATAAAGGAACGAAAACTTGCCGTTTGCAGCGACATGGATAGATGTAGCAGGCATTATGCCAGATGAAATAGATCAGACAGAGAAAGACAGATGCTGTGTGATCTCACTTATATGTGGAATCCAAAAAATACAATAAACTGAGGCTCTTAACTCTTAATCATAGTTAGAAATGCCCTAAGTATTTCATTCTCTTTATATTACTCTTAGGTTCCTGCATTCCCAATTTCAGCTTTGATAATTACTGTTTCATCATAGAGGAACAAATTGGTTTAAAATAGATTTGCTTATGTCTCTTAGAGAACACTTGCACACGTTAATGCTATTTCTTAATCTCAATATTTTTATACAAGGAATCACTTTGAAATGAAAGAAAGATGAGAAACATATAAATATAAACCTCTTTTAATCAACATCATCTTTATTTATGTCCATTTATATGGTAAGATTCCAGGATCTGATTAGTCTAACTATTTCCGCTTGTGGCTTACTTGAACAGGTGACTAAATTCTGCTCAAAAAAAAAAAAAGAAGCCTTTGATTTGTGTTTAAAACTGTTCCTGACATTATGGGATAATTGTCTTTAGGCTCATAATCTATATTTGACCTTTGACCCCCAGTGGATGCTAATGCTTGAATTTTGAAATGCTGATTTCTCTCTTCTTTTACCATAAAAAGCCAAGGGTCGCTGAACAAGTGCTTTTGGGAAGTTTCCAGCAGCAGTCATGGTTTTCCACTGCCGTGGTTGATGTTGCTCTGCATGGTGTTCTAGGATGTGGGCTCTGGTTGACTTCAGATGCGTTTAATAATTCCCGTCCAAATGCAGATGGGCGGACCCACAGCCTCCCTTCCCCAAACGCTGCAGGGTCCCCAAATCCAGAGTAGGAAATGACCCACTGCCAGTGCCACACCAACAGACCAGGGATGACAGACCTGCTGCTGCTTATGATTCAACCTTTTAGTGGTACTTGCATTTTCCTTTTTTAAGAGAAATTCTAATTTATTTATTTTTGGCTGTGCTGGGTCTTTGTCGCTGCCCAGGCTTGCTCTAGTTGCAGGAGTGGAGGCTACTCTTCATTGCAGGGCACAGGCTTCTCACTGGGGTGACTTCTCTTATGGTGAAGCGTGGGCTCTAGGGTGTGCTGGCTTCAGGAATTGTGGCTCCTGGGTTCTAGAGCACAGGCTCAATCGCGGTGGCTCACAGGATTAGCTGCTCCACAGCATGTGGGATCTTCCTGGATCAGAGATGGAACCTGTGTTTCCTGCTTTCACAGGCAGATTCTTTACCACTGGGCCACCAGGGAAGCCCTTCATTTCCTTGACTTTCTTACTGTCTCTTTGCAAAGAACTGAACCTCATGTCAGTCCTTACAGGGTAAACACTAACATCCTGATTGAATTCTGCCAACATTATCTGTGCTTGATTATTTTATTCATTATGCTGATTTAGGAAAGAGGTGGAGTCGTGCGTTAAATAATCCTGAAAGCCAGACCTCTGGTGGATAAACAGGGGCTGCCATTGTTTCTTTCCTTAGAAAATGAACATCAAGGTCAGGAAGGAGAGGCTGTGGATCGCCGACCCCAGCTGCTTCAGTCTAAATGGAAAAATACATTAGTGACAGTAGTGAATCCTCATGTGACAAGTAGAAAGAAAGGGAGGCTGGATTATGGATGCATCAATTTTTAGCAGTCAGAGAATGGATGCATTTGCATGGCCTATATAACTCCATGTAGCTATTTTATGAGTCAAAATGCTTGTTTAGTTAGTTATGAATGAAAAGTACTGTTGATATGAACAAACAGCCTTGCTGCTGACCAGTTAATGAGTCGCCACTCAACAAGCTCAATTGAAGAGATAAAAGAAACAGTGATCTCCATTTAAAAAACAACAGCAACTAAAAATTCCTTGACTGCTGTGGGGGGCTTAGGGCAGGCCACCCCCAAGATGCCAGGAGGAATATTGATTATTTTGGATGTAAATTACTAGAGAAACAGCTGCCTCTCATCCCCTCTGTCTCTCTGAGAACAGGAAATGGATCTCCTGTGTGAAAGTCTCTCTCTCTCTAGAAGTGGGCATAGAAGCACTTTTATTACCAGAGATGGGAATTTAGGGCCAAGAAGGTTGCATAGACAAAACCTGTTACTTCTTTGCTCATTTATGACCCCAAGCCCAAACTCTTTTTTTTTTTTTTTTAACTATCAATTAAGCACCCAAGTCTAAATTTCTTTGTTCTGACAATTCCTCACACATTTCATCTTTCCTTTTCTAAAATGTAAAAATGCTAGCTACTTTGGCCCCATCTTTGATCTTATTATTGGAGATCTTTGTACACACAAATTAATTTTTTTTCTCCTGTTAATCTGTCTTTTGTCAATTTAATTATGAGAGCAGCCAAAAGAACCAAATGGGCTAGAAGGAAGCATTCCCTCTCCCCAACACCATCTAAGACAGCAATAATAATAAACTGATTTATGTAAAGCATTCTTTGGAAAAACCATGGGGACACCAACTCTGACTGTGCAGACACCCCGTGGGAGGTTAGGTTGACAATATTTACAAAGGCTGCAGAACAGCTAGATTTCTTAGAAAAGTCGTTAACAAGATGTTTTGGTAGATGCTAGTGAAGTAATTGCTTCAAATATAAATAGCAAATATTTTGAACCCTAATTTTTTTAGTATTAACTGGTATGGAGACTTTACTAAAGATACAATTTAAAGTTCTTAGAATTATGCATTACTTGACCTTAAAAGTTGGAGGAAGGCATTGCAGTTTTGCGTCGGGAGAGCGCGTGTGGTCCGTGTGTGAGCTTCGTGTCCCACTAGGATGCTCTCTGCCCTAAGGCGCTGTCACTGCGGGACCCTTCCATCAGTTTGCAAATCCATGGCAGCCCCTTCTCATCTGTGTTTTCATGTCCACAAATCTGATAGAAAAGAACACTTTTACCCGGACACTCGAACCTGGGAAAGATCTTTCTTTTTTCCAGTCACTCAACAAATGTTTACCGTCGAGGAGCCCAGCACTGGGCTGCTTGCTGAGATGGGGCAGAAGGGACAGAGGTGGACGGTGACCCAGGTCCTCCTGTAGTGATGCGGGTGCCGGACAATCGACAAATGATTGTGGAAATAAGCCTGAGGCTGGATGTGGGAGGAGATGACAAGGTGTCAAGGAGAGCTGAGCCTTCTCCCTACTGAGTGGCGAGGGGGGATCTTCTGGAGGGGTGACCTTGCATGGAAATGTGAGATGGGAAGATTAGGGAAGGGAAAGAATCGAGGTGTTGGGCCAGGCATGCCCGCATCTCTGAAGAAGAAATGAAGTGGCCTGTCCGAGCGTGTGAAGACTGGTATTCCAGGGGGAGGGACAGGTCAGGGAGCAGCCGGAGAGTTAGGGAGAAACTGACTGCATAGCCTGGAGGATCCGCCAAGGATCTGTATCTTCAATCTGTGTCACATGGAGCCAGCGAAATGTAGGAAGCAGAGAAATGATGTTGGTAGGTTTTCATTAAAAAGTAAAGATCCGAGTGCTCGAAGCTTGAAAACAGCCTTGGGGAAGGGACAGTCGAGTGAAAATTGCAGAGCTCTTTGCACACACCAGGGCAGAGACGCAGCAGAGGAAGTGAAGACAGTGGGTGGGATTAAGAAGAAAAGGACATTATGACCTTCTAACCATGGGAAAGAGTGGCCTGGGGTAAAAGCAAGTCACCCATCTCCTTGACACAGCTTGTCCCCACTGCAAGGTAGGAGGGAAATGCAGAAAGACAAAGGTGACATGCATAACCTCTCCTGGACCGGAAGCAGCGCAAGGCTGGGCTCCCTGTCTCTGAGCCTGTCTTATGTTTACTGGTGAAGTGAGAGGAGCTCACAGCTACTCCAGTGGGAGACCAGGACCCTCTGCACACCACGCGCCCATCTCCTGCATCTTCCTTTCTTCTCCCTGAAAGAAGCCTACTCCAGCAGAAGCCTGCTTATCTCTTAGGACTGTATATCCTCCTAAGATCCAATAAAGTATGTGAGGATCTAATTATCCTAAATGAGCTACTCTAACTTATTTAAAGAGAAAAACTGAATAGAATGGAACATTGTTTGGACCAAGTAATGTTAATAACTACAGTTTGTCTTGATTTATGATACACTTGGAGCCAAAACATACTTGTTATTTCAAGATAAAATGACTATATCCCTGCTTTTATTCTCTAGGAAGAAGAAAAAACAAATAATGATAATGCACTATGAACATTTGCATAAATAAATTGATATCTCACCTCCCTTTTAAATCCAAATCTTGAGTTCTACATAAACACAAGTATGATTTTATACAAATTGCATATGGGAACAAGTCAGTACATTTCTAACAGAGCTGAGTAAATTCATCCCTTCTAAATGCCCTGCAAATTTTTTGTGCCTCCGCAAACACTGTGCAACAGTTACTCATTCAGTCATTAATTCGCCAAGTCTCCACGGAGACCCCATGGCTTGTGGGAAACACCCAGGGAATAATGTGTGCAATCGTACGGTTCAGCCAGCTTGTTCAGAAGGGCTCAGGGTGTTCCCTCCATGTGGTACATTGCTCTGAGTAATGGGGACATAGATTTTAATAGGACTTAAGTCCTGCCATTAAGAACCGAACAGTCTAGCCTAGGGTTTGTTTTTCCCTTTCTTTGAATTTTCCATGGCAAGTTGGAGGTAAATATGTTGAAAAGACATTCACTTCTCAGGCCACAGAGAACTCTTCAAATAAACAAGATTCCAATTCAGTTCACAGGTGGCTGTAGCCTCCAAGAGTTGGTAAAGACCCCCAAACTGTGAAGCTGAACATTGGGAAATGAGGAAAGGAATGAGGATGCTGCTGTGGGCTCTCACCTCACACTTTCACCCGCGTGGCTGCTGACGTTAGTAGTCCTGGCACTTGAGTGGAGGGCAAACCAGTCAGTCCTAAAGGAAATCAACCCAGAACAGTCATTGGGAGGACTGATGCTGAAGCTGAAGCTCCAGTACTTTGGCCACCTGATGGGAAGAGGCAACTCATTCGAAAAGATCCTGATGCTGGGGAAGATTGCGGGCAGAAGAAGGGGGTGGCAGAGGATGAGATGGTGGGATGGCATCACTGACTCGATGGACATGAGTTTGAGCAAGCTCCGGGAGATGGTGAAGGACAGGGAGGCCTGGCACGCTGCAGCCCACGGGGTTGCAAAGAGAGAGACAGTACAGAGCGACTGAACAACAGCAACTTGAACGCTGGGGCGCCTATCTCAGGTGCTGGTGCTAACTGGCCCTTTCTTTAGGAAACCTGGTCTGAGTTGCTCTGGGAGTAAATTTAGTAAAATAGAATATAAAAGGGAGGATACACAGCAAATTCAAAATTATATCCTGGAGAAGGAGAAGCTAAGGAGCTGAACCTTTTCTCCATATTGGGTTGGTGGTATGGCCAGGCACGTGGACCAAGGCTCCCTTGTGTTTCTACACCCACGTATGCTCTCCTGCTGGCCCGCACGATCATCAAGGTCCACAGACACATCATAGCCATGGGTGAGCATCTGCATGTGTCTGTCAGCTGAGAGGCTGAGGAGCCGTAGGACGGGGCCAGTGAGCTGTGTCCTACCGTCTAGGTGGGATGATTCTGAGGGATGGTCTGGTCTGAGTGCCATGGGCTTAGGAAGAAAGTCCAGAGCAAGGAAGCAGGTACATGTGATGCTAATGGTCAGGTGGGATGATGGGTGGACACTGGAAAGGGATGGAAATAAACTCAGGCCTGCTGAAACAGAAAGAAGGATGACGTGGAGACCAGAGTCTGGAGAGGACGGTGGGCTACGTCCCCAGGGACCCCAGACCAGGATAAGACCTGTGGGTTTTATTTCACAAGCAGTAGGAGAGCCGTAGGCGAGGAGGGCCGAAGATGTGACTGTTGGTGATGACAGTGGTAGACAGCTAGGACAGGTAGAGAGCTAGGACAAAAACTATTAATTACTTAAGAAATGTTTCCAAGATCTTAGCAACCCTACGACTTTTTATAACCACCATAAAAAAGTTTTCGAGTATTTTGGTTATATTTATTTGTGAAATTGGTCTAAAAAACAGGTGATGTGGACAGTTTAACTGAGCATTTCAGACTCTAAATAAAGAGGTGATTCATCTGACAGGACCATTCTCTCAGTTCTGATTACTTGTTATGAACTCTGTTTATTTTTAAACATTGACACTAATCTGTCAGAAAGAGAATTAAAAAGAACTTTCTCATTAGATTTAAATCAGACATTTAATTTCATCATGCCCTAGCTTTATAATGAAAATGGCAAAATCCCTATGAAGAACGCAGGAAAATAAGTTGCTAACATGATTGAAGTCAAAGAAGATACGTTCTATTCACAGAAGTGTCTTTACACAGATGACCACCTGAAGGGAAATACTAACTTCCATCATTATTCACTGAAGGTAACTGGTTGAACTGATGAGAATTTAGAAGCTTTAATTTGTTATTTTGATACCACATGATACAAATATTTTACTTCCTCCTGGGAATCCATACACACTCTCTGAGCCAGAAAGGACATTCCCCCTTACTTCTGCTAGTTTTATTTACCACCCTACCAAACACAGGGAAGGAAGCACATTGAACAATTTGAAATTTGACACAAATATTATGTTCCAAAATTGGCAGAAACATTGTGCAAGATGGTTTTTTATTCAGAGTTTTGAGACAGAATTTCTCAACTGAAGGTGTGTTAGTCACAAGCACATACTGTGTTAGTCACAAGCACATACCTTTCACAGTCTAAGCATGTGTAACACAAGAGCCTCTGAGGAGCGGCTGACAGCTGTCTTTCTTCATCAGAGTGGAGGGAGAGCAAGCATCGAGCTGGAGGGACCTTCACACGCTTAGACCTCCCTGTGTCATCTGGAGCCCAGTAGAAAGATGAGAATCTGCCAACCGCAGCCGAGACAGCTCCTGTGTTATTCACTATAACATATTTAAATCTCTTTAAAAGCTGAGATAAAAGAGAGGTACAGGCCAGAAGAGCAAACGTCTTCTCGAAATGGCTCAATAAAGGGCTGGTGTCTCCTCTTACCAAAAGGCAGATTCAGAGCCTTGGTCTTGGGGAAGCGATGGGTCTCACTTCACCAGGGCTGAGTGCTATCTCTCTGCTCTGGCCAGGAATTGGGGATCCAGCTACTGGGCAATTCCATTTGAGCTGGGAATCAGCTTCCTGGCTTGCAGATGGCACCTTCTCTCTGTCTTCATACGGCAGACATACACACATACACACACATACAGGTCTTCTTGTGATGAAGCCATGGATCCTCTTGGACCAGGGCCCCACCCTTATGATTCATTTAACCTCAATTGGCTCCTAAAAGCCTTATCTCCGAACATAGCCACATTGGGGTTAGAGCTTCAACATGTGAATCTGGGGCGTGATTCAGTCAGTAGCAGCCTCTGACCACAGATGAGTTGGCAACTCTGAGACTATTCAGGGCAGACTTTGACCTCCTTGCTGCACAGATGACATGAGAAGCAAAGCATGAAAATGTCCCAGAAGCCCCGACACCAGGCAGTTCCCGCCGTGACTGGGGGTGATGCTGGGGCAGTACCAGGGAGCCCATGGTTCCCACTGACCTGGGCATGAGACTCCCTATTTCCTATGAGGCATTGGTTTTTGGTCCTTTCTTTTCTTGCCAAATAGGCATTTAGTTTTATTCAGTCAAGACCTAACATCCTGAATGTGAAATTTCTGTAAAGTTTTAGAATCTGTCAACATAACAAACATTAAGAACTACCACGCTCACAGGATCGCAGTTTTGGCCAGATCTGTATGTGAGAGAGAGACAGAGATACACAGGGTCTATTCACACATGTCAGATGGGCAAGAAGGAAGCTCACAATATAAAGAACAGTGATTATACAGACCTTAGGACCAAATATCCCACTTGTTATTTATGTTTCAGCTCCATCTCTCTAAACCTGGGAGGTTCACAGACTCTCAGATTCTCTTAATGAACTCTATTAAGTGACCACAAAAGCAGGAACCAGGACTTAAGAATACAAATCTAAGAACTTAACTGCCCACAAAAGTTTACACATAGGTAAATACACCCAGGCACCGATGAATATGTTTGCTTTTGAGCTGGGTCTAGGTGCTGGGCCAGCTGTCTCATCACTAGAGTTGCATCATTAAAGGAACTAATTGCATGACTCATCAAATGATATTTTTCTTCTCAACTGGGTCAATTTACAGTTAAAAGAGTGTTGATAATTGTTGTGCCAAGGGATATTTTCTTTTTATAACAGATACTTCACTCACTTGTGAGTTTTTTCCTTTTATTTTTTTTAACAAGTTTTATTGAATGTCTATAATGTGAAGGGCTTTTCATATTTCAATAAAACTTACCACTGAATATTGACATGAATAAGATACTGTTAATTTTGTCTATAAATTAATCATCTGACAGAAGAAAATGCACACACAACTTATACACACCAAGGGAGATGAATTACTGAAAAGAGGAATTTACAAAAGTGAAGGAAGGAGTTAGGAAGAAGCTACATTATTTATACACAATCTGGAGGCTGAAAAATATAAATGAGACAGACAGAAGCAAAATGAACACTTTCTATATTACAGCAGAAATGAAGCTTGTGACTATTCATGTGGTTAAATGTAATGGATCACCAATTATATTATATTTATGCACAGAATAAGATCTGGCATAAAAGGAACCTGCAGACCCATTATTGCACTCTGTTGGTAATACTGTGTGTGCAACATTCAGTTTCTCCCCTTTGATGAGCACCTCGCTGGAATTGATATTCTATCTGAAATTCCAATAAGATGCAAAATAATGCCCATAAAGAAGAGCTTCACAGATTAGCATCATGTGCAACATGACTGTACAGTTAGGGGACCTGGATGACTCAGTGAAGCACCAGAGCAGTTGCAAACATCTTTTCCTGGGATTTCTAATTCCCCTCTAATACTTAAATGCAACCTCCCAGCCAGGAATGATTAATAGTCTCTCTTCTCTTTAATGTAATAATTCTCGGAGGGAACTGAACAAGCTTTTGAAATTGAATTACAAGAGTCACATTTCTGCTCTCGATTAAACACAAGTGATGAGGGTTGTGCTGTCTTCCCCGCAGTGGGGGAGTGCTTTAAGTGGGTTGTTTAAAACACGGAGTTCTGTTTATATTTAAGTGCCTGAACATGACCCACTGTGTTCGAGGCCATCCCAATGGTAGGACTGTCCAATTCGATGAGAACAGAGGTGTAATATAATGTAAGAACACAAATAAAATTCATTTCAAACAACATTAGTACTGCTTGAATTGTTACAATAAAGTATCATTGAACTTGAAGGATTCTTGGATGATGTAACAGATGGACAGGTCTGGTTTATCGGATGGTTCACTTATGTGCCAGTGGAAGCAAAGAGAAGTTCACTCAGCTTTGAGATGAGTAGAGGTTTCCCTGAGGATGAGAACTAAACTGGTTTTGTCTATGATGCTTATGAAATCTTAGCATCCACACCCGGGTCTGTCATGTGGCAAATATTCAATGGAATGGAATGGATGGATGGGTGGATGGATGGATAGACTGATGGATTTATGGAATGGTAAGGTATTGGAAGCATGAAGATAATTCAGCAGCCAATGAAGTTTTCATTGCATCAATGCACGGGATCAATTAGGAATAGAGAAGCTCAAGGGATTCTCTTTGGCACCACAGCCTCCCCAAATAGGCATTCTTGGTATGTGAGATGCAGTGACCCTTGTGAGCCCAGGTGTGCAGACAGGATTCTAAGCCAGCCGCCTGGGAGGCTGACATCTGGGGGATATGCCCAGAGAGATCCCTCGCCCTGAGTGGTAGTGAGGCTGCTCACCAGTCTCAGGCTAGTTTGAGAACTGGAGAAAAAGGGGGGAAAAGAAAATCTAATCATCTTCCCCCTGGAAAGATGAGAAAAGGTCCCACTCTGACCTTGGACCTTTAAGCTTAGAAGCCCTGTCCTGGGTCTTCACCTTTGTGACATGTATTATGCCTCTTGAACTTCATGACCAGAACCATCTTCCTCAAGGATGTGGCTCATCTCTTGGGAATTACCATCATGGGGATGAGCCCCTATCTCCCGCTTGCCTGGGGGGTCAGGGAGCAGTCCAGCATCAGTGGGGCCTGGCTCCGGGTTCCAGGATGACCTCCTGTTGTAAGGATAAGCGTGAGAAGCTTATCTGTCCTTTCCATAAAGCTGATTCACTCACACGGATGTTACCCTGACTACCAGATAGACTCAGGATGAACTGCATGCTGTTAGAGGCTGAGGACCAGCTACACCCAGAGACCACATGTGCCGAGGTCATGTCTGCCCAGCTGGACCGGAGGGAGAGCCTGCTCTGCCCTGGCACCACTCTACAGATGACCTGCAGTCTGCGTCATGCGTTGGTTTAACTCTGCCTCAGTGGTAAAGCTGTTTTCTTTCTCTATTACCTTCATGGGGAGGGCTTCTGGGTTGGCAGACTCTGTTTTTAATTTGGGGCTTCCCAAGTGGCTCAGTGGTAAAGAATCCACCTGCTAGTGCAGAAGACCAGGGTTCAATCCCTGGGTTGGGAAGATCCTCTGAAGAAGGGAATGGCAACCCACTCCAGTATCCTTGCCTGGAGAATTCCATGGACAGAGGAGCCTGGTGGGCTAGAGTCTATGGAGTGGCAAAGAGTCAGACTTGACTTAACGGTTTTTAATTTTATTTCCCAATGTTGCCTGCACCCTTGAACTGGTCTTAATCCTGCTTCAGGGGAAACCCACCAGGGTCAATGCCCAGGAAATGCCCTTGACTGAGCCATAGACAGGGGTGGAGCTGTCAGGGAAGGGGAAATGGGTTGCATGTCCAAGTCGGAGGCCCCTGATGTCAACCAGCAACGGTTCTAACCTTTCAATGGAAATGGTCTGTTCACTGAAAACTGACCCCTGCATGCCTGTGCTGAGCATGACCAAGAAGAAACTTGTACAGTCGCTCAGTTGTATCTGAGTCTTCATGACCCCATGGATGCAGCCCGCCAAGCTTCCCTATATCCCAGAGTTTGCTCAAACTCATGTCCATTGAGTCGGTGATGCCATCCAGCCATCTCATCCTCTGTCACCCTCTTCTCCTCCTGCCCTCAGTCTTTCCCAGCATCAGGGCCTTTCCCAGTGAGTTGGCTCTCCACATCAGGCGGCCAAAGACGAAACTGCAGAATGAGCTCGAGGCCAGGCTGGTGTTTCTGTGCCCTTTCTCAGCAACTTGACATTGGCAAATCGCAAACGCTGTTTAAAGACAACTGTGTGGGATGGCTGCCTTCCATCATTTAACATGTTCCCCTTGCCTTCTTAACTTGTCACGCGAATACATTTTTCCTAACTTTTTTTGTTTGTTTGTCTTAAACAATCTTGTGCCAACTTCTGTGTAGGAAGGCAGCCGGGAACCTAAGCTGAGGACCGAGAGGTGGTCCAGCCCCGAATAACTCCCTGGCCCAGTGACCTGGGGGCTAGGACGGAAATGCAGCACATGAGCCAGAGTCTGTCTGCCCTGACGGGCAGCACCCCTCGTGGTCTTGAACTTGGACCAGGACAGCATTGTTGCCCGGAAACCTCAGATTCCTGTTGGCTCGGCTTTTAGCTAAGAAAATTCAGAGGTCAACCAAACCAGAGCTGGTTTCCCCACTAAGAATGTCTCCCATGCATCCTTGCTTTACAAGATTCCTATAAATTCTAAAGGAAGCTAGCTAGGCGTGAGCTACACGAAGGCAGGATGAAGGTGAACTGTGAGCAGGTAACCTTGTTGCAGGCCAGAATCTTGGCTTTCTCTGCCCACCAAAGCCGAATGAGAAGTAGAAATAGAAAGCTGGCTTTAATCCTTAGCCGGCAGAGAGGGGAACACAGGGCTCATGCCTCAAGAACTGTGCCCCGTCCCCCATGAGGAGTCTAGGGGCTTGTGTAAGATGAGGGCTACCTCGTTAGAATTTCTGCAGCCCTTCACAGAGCGCCCACATTAGATTTCAAGCCTTCAGTGTTTACAGAAAGCTGTCGTCTGCTGTGACACCCCTCTTGGATCGTCTCCTGCCTGCTCTGACCACCCAGGCTCACATCCCCACACCTGGACGCATGACAGTGGGCTGAAGGGTGGGCAGCCCTCAGCCATGGAGGAGCCGCACGCATGGGGAGCCCTTTGCCCTGGGGGTCATACATACTCTCTTTCGCTCTTGATATTTCTCCTGTGAAGCACTTTTTGCTAGAAGCAGCTTTTTACAAATGTCACAGAGAAGAAAAAGGCAAGTCATGAAATAGTGTCATGTACCAGAAGCCAACCTTGTGCTTGGCTGACACCTGCCGAAACATCCCTCTTTGCAGACACAGCCTTAAGGAAAAAAAAATGTTTGTGGGATATACGGAAACCAGGAAAATGTTTTGGTCAAGGAGAAATTAAAGAAAAAAAAACTAATAGACGCTGTATAAAAACCAGTGCAAGTTCAGTGAAGAGTATTTGTTCATTTTGTGGATTTTTCCCTTGAGAATTAATGATGGGAAATACCATCTAGTTCAATGTTTCCCAGACTTTCGGAGATAACTGTCCTCTGTCTTCTTCCATGGGCCTGGGAAATTATGTTTATGTTCTCCTTAAAAAGTAGAAGAAAGAAGTAGATCCAGTAGATAATTTCAGAATAAAGTCATAAACCTCAAATCGAGTGCCAGGATGACAAGATTAAGTCCAGCCTGACTCCCTTTCTCGGAGATAACTTGCAGCAGCTGTTTGAAGATGCCCACGGAGCTCTCAGGGGAGAATTCTGGAGGGAAGGTGCATTTAGTAGGGATTTGGTATTCTATAGCATCATTTGTTCCTTCTTTGATCTCCCCTCTAAAATTGCTAGTAAAAGAATCATTTCTCAGTAGTATCTTGCAGGAGTGGATTTCCCCTTGAGGAGGAAGAGAATTGCTGAGCTATGCTCCCAGGCAAGCACAGGAAGCAAACTGGATGCTCCTGTTTACATAGACGCTATCTATATAGGAGCCATCGCTTATCACACTCAGAAATACGTAAAAACCTGTGTAATGGGGTAAACCCTGCACCATCAGAAGGTCTGAAGAGCAACGTTTCTAGAATTGGAGATTTTTGTGCAAATGCTGGTGGAAAAATCAGTAATAGGATGAAGGCTTCTTTCTCATGGATCAGCAAAATTCATTTTACTTGAGAAAAGAATTCCGAGGAGTTTTCACTATAAATTGTCCTGCATGAAGAATGCAGGGGTGATGTCGGCTGTGGGTCGCTACTTAAGGCTTGTTTAAAATCTGGTGTCTGGGTTCAGACGCAACCTCCACTGCGGTCCTAGATACAGGTCTCATAATTGGTGCTTCTTCAGAGGTTGCGAACCACAGCTTTTGCTAAATTAATTCAGAATACTTCCTCTTTCTGTTTGCAAATCACCATGCTTAAAAAGGGATTGAACGGATGTCGTCAGGATCCTCGAACTGTCAGCCTGTTCTTGAACTGAGTGTGGGTTGGTTCTCCCACGACCTCTGACCCCACAAAATTCCGGAGGATGATTGACCTCACAAATGGCAAAGTAGAGAGAAAGACAATGAAAACTACTGACTTTGGTATTTGTCTAGATTTCTGACTCTAAATCGGGTAAAAGCAATGTGGCTTTGTCTAGTCAGCCAAGGTTCATGAAGGGCGGGGGCCTGGCCAGCAGTCCAGGACGGTCTACCACCCCCAGCCCAGGACATCATCCCCCACCCGGACTCACGCTGCCCCTTCCCGCCCTCAAGAGAGTCAAAATTCCTGGGGGAAGTGAGCATTCCTTGGGCATCTGGGGCAAAATGTTTGAAACGATTGAGATGGGGCCTTCACTTGGCAGAGTCTCAAATCTGCAGCCCTTGGTGTAAGTACATGTCTGTCCTCTTATAGAGTCTGATGGTTTTTCATTTGAAATGAGCTTGAGAGAAAAACTCACAATAGGTAAATGCACGTATTTTCTTTCCTTTAGACACTATTGAAAAGACTACCTCTTGATATCCATTTTTTGAATACGTTATTTAAGGAAGTAAAATCAGGGCATAGATAGTAACCTAGGTGGTGATGTGTTTGTTTTCCAAGAGTGAGGAAGCAGAAGTGGCCCCGGGTCCGGGAGTCGCTGGTCAGGGGCTCAGAGGGGGTCCCATGCTGCTCTTCTTTAGGAAGGGCACACGTGGGGCCTCTTTGGAGACTGGTTTCTCCAGCGATCACCCAAGTCTTCTCAGACATCAGGACGAGACGAAAAGTGAGCTGCAGAACCCAGGAAAAGAGCTGGGGAGAAAAAGCATCAACATGAACCTGAGGAGGACCTGCAGAGGGGGCAGTTTGCTGACCACACGGTCGGGACAGGAAAGGGATTGTGAGGAAAAAAGAAGAAAAGCGTGTGCAGAGTAATCAGGGGGCGGATGCTGGGCAGGAGAGTGGAGCCCTTACAACAGAAGCCCGTTGTGTTTCTGGACAAGGGGACAAAGCAAGGCCCAAACAAAAACATGCAAAAGAAGATCCATGACAGTCCTTTCAAATGGAAGATCGGGTCACAAGATTTAAAGGACAGATGGTGCTCTAAGGAGCCAAGAGTCCGAGATAAATTCCCGCTGAGCATCTTAGGAGAGCCTCTGAATTTTAAATGTCTGGACAGGACTCTCAGGGCCCCGAGGTAAACGAGTCCTTGATAGAGAGGAAGTAACCCAGGAATCCTCAGACTCTGCAGCCGCGCTAGGTCATCTGTGGCCTGACAGATACCCCGACTCACTGTCCCAGCGAGGAGCCCTTCACGGTCGCCAGTGCCCCTCCCCCTCACACCCCTGGGCCTGAGAACCTCGGGTGCCCTGGGTCTATCACGGGTGGGTCTGTCTTGCTGACCGTCCTCTCAGAGTAACCCCACTCCTCATCCTCCACCCAGACTCACTCCGTTTTTTAAATTTTGTTATTTTTTGGCTGCGTAGGGTCTTAGTGGTGGCATCTTCACTGTGCATCTTCACTGCACTGGGCACCCTGCTTCCCTGGGCATCTTCGCTGTGTCATGCGGGATTTTGGCGGGGTGCATGAACTCTCTGGATGTGGCTCAGGGGCTCCAGTCGTTGTGGCAGGTGGGCTTTGTTGCTCTGAGACATGTGGGATCTTAGTTCCCCTGAACCAGGGATTGAACCCACATCCCCTGCATTGCAAGGTGGTTCTTAACCACTGAACCACCAGGAGAGCCCCCAGACCCATTCTTAAGACTGCACGTGGTTGTCCCAGGGAGTCCTCCCGACCACTCCCCCGCCCAGGCCTCCACTTGCTGGACTGGCTCCTCTGCGTGGTCTCTGGCTTGTGTTCCCCTGGACTTGCAACACCAGTGTTACACCTACAATGAGCCACTAGCTCAGAACATACTTTTCAAAAGCCCCTTATCTTCAGTGACCCTCATGCAAGCTTTATTTCAGTATACGATTAGAGCATTTCAGAATTTAATTTTAGTCTTTTCTTTCCTGCTGCATTAATTTGGATTTAAAATGAGTTGACCTCTCTTTGCTCTTTGAATGTTTCCTGTCCTTAACCTCTTGCTGTGTTTAACGTGACACACATTTGCTCTCTGGTTTTTAACATTGTTTTGACTTCTGCCTCACTGGTGCTTAGAAGGCCAAACTGTGTGCATGTTTAGTACTCTTCTCTTCTAGAAACACTTTTTTACACTTCATTTGATGTTCAGCTGGCTTTAACTTTAACAAGTCTATGTACCTGCAAGTCTACTGGACTTAAGAGGCCAGGCAGAAAGCTCAAGATTAAGTTCAATGGCTTGTATGGGTAGGGTTTGTGGTGCCCGAAATAATCACAACAGTAGCATCAAGGATCACTGACCACAGATCACCATAGCAGGTATAATACGGAGGACAAATCTGAGAGAGTGCAAGAATTACCAACCCAGAGACGGGGGTGCAGTGGTAATGAACCACCTGCCAACGCAGGAGATGGAAGAGATGGAGATTCCATCCCTGGGTCGGGAAGGTCCCCTGGAGGAGGGCGTGGCAATCCACTCCAGTGTTCTTGCCTGGACAGTCCCATGGACTGAGGAGCCTGGTGGGCTGCAGTCCATGGGGTCTCAAAGAGTCAGACATGACTTGGTGACTAAACAGCAGTAAGGGAAAGAATGCCAAGCTCTTGTTCCCTGAATCTTGAAGACTTTTCTGTAGGAAGAATGCGTCAGTAAGAAAGTAGGATGAAATTACTCCAGGAGAGAGAGCAGACCATCATTCTTCATTTATGATTTGGGAAAGATCAGTTCATCTTTATGAGGAATTTAGCTTTTAAATAAACAAAATGAAGGTATTATGTGTTGCCTGCAAGGTATGGAAAATAAGGTCAGATGGACTTGACATTTTTCTGATTTTGCAGTCTGTATTCCCACCTTACCTGTGTTTTTCTTTCACGTCCCCTCTTAACCACTTGCAAGTAACTCGTTTGGACATTGGATATTAGCTCATGCTAATTGGAAAAACTGCATAAATGTGAATTTTGCTGAGACCTGAGTGGCCCTTGTTTAAACAGGAAGCAGAGATGTGCAGTCTACGTGTGCTCTGCTCCCTCCCGGCTTCTTCCTGACACAGGCCTTGCCCTCCTTCTCACCCTTAACGGACATCACTTGTGCAACTGTCTGCAGTTACTCACAGCTTTGCCACCAGTGGGTCAGTTTTGACCAAAAAATACCACAGACTATTCTTTATGTCAGTGAGAAAGGAACCTGTGTTCTGATTATACCAACAAAATACTTTCATACGTGCTGTGCTATGTAAACAATGATGCATTAGAGCCCTCTAGTCTACTTTTCCAAAGAACAAATCATTGGCATAACACATAGGTATAATAAGATTATAGATTTAGAAGTTGATGAACTAGCCAGTATCACAATGTTTCAATGCTAAACGGTATTTTTATTTTCATAAATAATTGCATAATAAAGCATTTTATGAGCTTTATGATTTGATAAATAAAGCCTTTTATGAACATAATCCATCGTGATGCTGCATAAAACAAATTCAGTGCGACTGTTGGTGAGACCTGTCTGACAGCATGAAGTGTGAATCTCAAGCTGTCAGTCCCGGTGATGGATTAGGAAGCGTGGGTGTGGACATTTTTTTATGATATGCATTATGAACGATCTGAATATCCTAGATCATTTCTTACAACTAAAAAACAATTTTAGTGACACATATTGATTTTGTTGTATAAAAATTTCTACTTGACTGACTATTTAATCATGCAAGGTACTGACATTTGCCAGTTGAAGAGTTTACCCTTAAGGAATAGTGTACTGAAAGCCTTGTGTTGATTCAGAGTTTGTTGTTTTAGAAATAAGATGGGAATACTTTTTGAATTTGTACTGTGGTCTTTCCTTGGAAATATTATTTGGTTTTTACAATGGCTTTACTATTTCAATGATGCCTACTTGTGTAAAGCTATTACAATTGGCACTTTTTGAATCTGTAAATTGGCAATAACAGCAAGATTCCATCAAGAATAATACACCCCATCCTCTCATTTATAATGAGGTATGTGCTGTGGGTTTAAGGTGATCCACATTCAAGACTGAAACATATTTCCTGCATGTGGCTAGGATTCCCGGTCTCCTACAGGTAGGTCGCTGGGCGGTGGGGATTCACTTCCTGAGTCTGATGCCCTGTCTTCCTCAGTCACAAGACTCCCATCCTTTTCTCTTTACTGTTTAAACTTTTATAATCAGGCCCCTGGAGAGCAAGCTTGCTCTCCACTCCTAGGAATAAGAAGTCTGGGGTAGCAATGGGCCAGAAATCTGTGAACCAGAGGATCCGTAGAGATTCACACACAGCTAATCGTAGCATAACAAACAAGGAAGGATTTTGCTAAGAGCTTTCAGTTATGGGCTCTGATTTTATGGTTCTTTCAATCTTTCACCATGTTCTTCTACTGAATTTCACAATGACTTTGGCTTATGTCATCAAAGAGGCCTGGTGGGAAAACCTGTGGCCTACTCAATGCCCTTCTGTACGAGTTCTTATTTTTAGTGTAATGGTTCACATCCCATCAGCAGTGGCCACGGGACTGGAAAAGATCAGTTTTCATTAATCCCAAAGAAGGGCAATGCCAAAGAATGTTCAAACTACTGCACAATTGCACTCATTTCACATGCTAGCAAACTAACACTTAAAATTCTCCAAGCAAGGCTTCAACAGTACGTGAACCAAGATGTTTCAGATGTTCAAGCTGGATTTAGAAAAGGCAGAGGAACCAGAGATGAAATTGCCAACATCCACTGGATTATTGAAAAAGCAAGAGTTCCAGAAAAACATCTTTTTCTGCTTTATTGACTATGCCAAAGCTTTTGACTGTGTGGATCACAACAAACTGTGGAAAATTCTTCAGAATACCAGACCATCTGAACTGCCTCCTGAGAAATCTGTATGCAGGTTGGGAAGCAACAGTTAGAAGTGGACATGGAATAACAAACTGGTTCAAAATTGGGAAAGAAGTAAGTCAAGGCTGTATATTGTCACCCTGCTTATTTAACTGATATGCAGAGCACATGATGTGAAATGCCTGGCTGGATGAAGCACAAACTGGAATCAAGATTGCTGGGAGAAATATCAATAACCTCAGATATGCAGATGACTCCACCCTTATGGCAGAAAGCAAAGAAGAACTAAAGAGCTTCTTGATGAAAGTGAAAGAGGAGGATGAAAAAACTGGCTTAAAACTGAACATTCAAAAAACTAAGATTATGGCATCTGATCCCATCATTTCATGGCAAATAGATGGGGAAACAATGGTAACAGTGAGAGACTTTATTTTCTTGGGCTCCAAAATCACTGCAGATGGTGACTGCAGCCATGAAATTAAAAGATGCTTGCTCCTTGGAAGAAAATCTATGACAAATCTAGACAGCATATTAGAAAGCAGAGACATTACTTTTCCAACAAAGGTCCATCTAGTTAAAGCTATGGTTTTTCTAGTAGTCATATATGGGTGTGAGAATTGGACTATAAAGAAAGCTGAGCGCCAAAGAATTGATGCTTTTGAACTGTGGTGTTGGAAAAGACTTCTGAGAGTCCCTTGGACTGCGAGGAGATCCAACCAGTCCATCCTAAAGGAAATCAGTCCTGAATATTCATTGGAAGGACTGATGCTGAAGCTGACGCTCCAGTACTTTGGCCACCTGATGTGAAGAACTGACTCCTTAGAAAAGACCCTGATGCTGGGAAAGACTGAGGGCAGGAGGAGAAGGGGATGACAGAGGATGAGATGGTTGGATGGCATCACTGACTCAATGGACATGAGTTTGAGCAATCTCTGAGAGTTGGTGATGGACAGGGTGGCCTGGTGTGCTGCAGTCCTTGGGGTCACAAAGAGTCGAACGTGACTGAGGGACTGAACTCACATGCCATATAAACCACATTCACTTTGTTTAAAATGTTTCTGAATGGGAAAGATGTAACAGGTGGACATACTGTGTATCCTGTTAGCTGCCCAGTCGTGTCTGACTCTCTGCCACCCCACAGACTGTACCCGCCAGGCTCCTCTGTCCATGGACTCTCCAGGCAAGAATACTGGAGTGGGTTGCTGCTTCCTCCTCCAGGGGACCTTCCTGACCCAGAGCTTGAACCCAGGTCTGCGTTCAGGCAGATCCTTTACTGTCTGAGTCGCCAGGGAAGCCCAGCAAGTGGTCATACAGCACTGTAAAGATTTCAGACTCCAGAGTTCACTTTCGACGCACAGAAGGGGCTTTAAGTAGGAGGTGAGGGTCGCGTTGCAGCCAGACTAGGGCTGCAGAATCCAGAGTGAGTGTCGGGCGGGGAAGGGGAGCATTCCTGAGGCCAAGTGCAGGGCTGAAGCTACGTTAACCTCTACTTGACACTTTGGTTTGGGTTTTAGAGTCCCAATCATGGACCATATAATTCTTTAAATAAGAGAAGAAAAAGTGGTGTAGGAAAATACAAATAATTACAATTTTCAAAGAAGTCTTATTGCAACCCCATTCCCCCTTGAAAGTAACCTTGGGTGCTCAGTCAGTAAAGAAAGTACCTGCAATGGAAGAGACCTGAGTTGGATCCCTGAGTCTAGAAGATCCCCTGGAAGAGGAAATGGCAGCCCACTCCAGTATTCTTGCCTGGGAAATCCCATGGACAGAGGAGCCTGGAGGGATATAGTCCATGCAGTTGTGAAGAGTCGGACATGACTGAGCAACTAACTCTTTCACTTTCACTTCCCAAAATAAGAACAAACAAAACGCCACCCCCCCCCCCAAAAAAAAGCACAAAACAAAACATACCAAAAAACAAAAAGGCAACTTTTTTCCTTTTGGAGTTACTATTTCTAGTTCTTAGAGCAAATAAATTGTCTCAGGTTTCCTGTTTATGAATTTTAGGCACTAAAAAAGAGTTTGCGCTTTATCTTAAACACTTTCTTTTTTTTTTTAACAACTAAAAGTAAACATATTTTTTAAAAAGAGAATTCACCCTTTACAGGTTTCAGGGGGTTAAAGAGAACCCTCCATTACAGTCAGACCTTGAACCAAGGAGCCCACAGAACTTGGAAGCAGTGCGGATCGGGCTACATTACCCCCTGTGGGATGGAAGCACAGAGCTTCCCTCTTACTCAGGACAAAGGCAATCCTGGTTGTTAAACTATTTTGTGTTTCCAAATCTAACCAGAAGAGAGAGGCTTAAATTAGAAACCTCTTTTATTAAGGAAAAAAAGAGAAAGGTTAAAAAGTTAACTGCCTTAAAAAGAAGGAAGAGCTGGGTCTGTAACTGATGAGCAGCCCCAGGGCAGGATGGAAGCCTCCTTGGAGGATGAGTTAAAACAGACGGGCCTTCAGTAGGTGCACTGGTCAGAAACCCCCGGTGGGAGTGGTGCACCGCTGGAGTGCTGCGGAGACCAGAACTTTCTGCAGAGCCGGCTTGGTGAGAGAGTCCAGCTCACGGCCTGCTGGCCCGTCACACCAATGCCTGTGTCCACGGGTGGAAGCCACCGTCCAGCAAACAGAGATGTGACTGAGGGGCAGGCCCCATGCCAAGAGCACACAGAGCTAGAAGCAATGTTCCAGGCTGCTTTTGTCATTCTTCTACTTCCTCAGTTCAGTCCAGTCGGTCAGTCGTGTCTGACTCTTTGTGACCCCATGGACTGCAGCACGCCAGGCCTTCCTGTCCATCACCAACTCCCGGAGTTTACTCAGACTCATGCCCAACGAGTCGGTGATGCCATCCAGCCATCTCATCCTCTGTCATCCCCTTCTCCTCCTGCCCCCAATCCCTCCCAGCATCAGGGTCTTTTCTAATGAGTCAGCTCTTCGCATCAGGTAGCCAAAGTACTGGAGTTTCAGCTTCAGCATCAGTCCTTCTAATGAACACCCAGGACTGATCTCCTTTAGGATGGACCGGTTGAATCTCCTTGCACTCCGAAGGACTCTCATTTCTATTTGCTAGGAATGAAGATAAAGACAGGGGACACTTTTGAGACCAGAGACATCAGTCCACATGGCCCAGTCAAATCTGGGGACATTTCTGAGACCTGCTTGGAGGAAAATTGTCTCATCTGAGGTAGCTCTATGTCATCAGGCAGTTCCACAAGAACAGCCAGTCCATCTAGTCCAATGGTTCATGATAACTACCCCTCTTCCTCTGGGAACAAACGCGTCACCTGTAAAGGGGAATCACCTTTACACCAAACATGGTCTCCAGCAATACTGCAGGTAGGGTGAGCCACGTGCCACAAGACGGTTGTTGATCCAGCGATACCAAGATGGGTTTACAAAGGTAAAAGGGGACCAGCATGAAAATGCTTCCAAAATAGCTTCCTCCAAACAGAGCGAGTGTAAAACACATCGCTCTCCGTGACGCTACGATTCTATGACCAGCAGAGGGCAGTGTGTGACGCCATGGGGAGCTCCTGGGCGAGCTGGGGAATCTGGATGGGTGTTGCGGGGGCGTCCCAGCCTCTGTGCAGAACCCACTGTTGACTCATCCCCTCTGGATCTTGAAATGAAGAGGCTGAGCGCATCGCCTGGTACAGGGGCCAGAGAGCAGGTGAGGACAAGCTGGGGGTGGGGTGGTGGCAAGGGGCCTCGTGACCACCGGGGAGCCTGGGGGCACGGAGCGTGGGGAGCAGGCGTTAGCAAGAACCCCGAGCTTTGCGGGGATGTCCTTCCCAGTCAGGGCACTCGGCCAAAAAGATAACGGATGGATCGCCCGCGCCCGGAGTTCTGCTCGATGTGAGTGATAACAGGTCCCCAGAGCAAGAAATCGGTGAGAATCGCTGTGTCTGGATTTTCACGGGGCAGAGGTACAACCATCTGAGGGCTGGGGGCTGACTGCACTTTGGAGGGTGCTCATTCTAGTACCGTCTGCACTGACTTCTCTCCCGTCTTGACATGTAGAGCTTCAGGAGCGTCAGAACACACGTTTAGAGGAAGTCACTGTGAGAATAGGAAGGGGCAGGACTCTGCAGAAATCCGGACGAGGAGGCAGAGCTGCGCCAGAGGGAGGGTGGAGCCTGGAGTCGGCAGGAGGGCCCCTCCGGAGGGGTGGGGGTCATGTGTGTGAGGCCCGAGCTGTTTACTCGGGGGTCTGCTCCTTCCTCCCGGGGGGACATCAGCTCCCGGACCCCCGAGTCCCTCCCGCACCTTCCACTGTCTTCATGTAACAGGTGCTGCTGAAGGTCACTGCTGGATCGAATTCCACTGGAGGAGGCTCCACCCGGCTTCTGGATAATTTTCCCAGGAATGAGAGAGCGGGTCAAGGGAGGAGGTTTGACCATGGAGGGGCATTTTCTGGAAGGTTATGAAAGTGAACCAAGAACCTGCAGGAAGGCGCCCTGCCTGGGAAACTCTGGGCCACCGGTGCAGGCTCAGCCCCGTCTGCCACTCCCCCGAGGGCTGTGCTAGGAGCATCTCTCAGAGCTTCCCACCAAAGAGCTGCCGCCGCCTCCTCTTTCAAAGAGGCTGTTTGTTGCGCCTTTCCCATCTTAGTCTTAGTGCTTCTGTTTCTGAAACACTTAAAATAGTCACCCATTTTTTGAGAACCCGTTTATTTTTTCCGTGGAAATGAGCATACTCAAAAATTCTAATTATGTACAGTAAAGTAGGTAAATTTTCATGTTAAGATCATAGTTTGCTTACCTAAATGCATGAGGTAAGTACGATTGCATTTTATCTGAAATAGCTGACATTTTATATGCATAAAAATGAGAAAGAAATTGTCATCTTGGGATGGACCAGTCTCAGAGCCCCGAAGCTCCTCAGAGACATGGAGCAAGAAGGCAGGTTTAAGAATCAAAACAGAAATGGCCCCACTGACTAATGTGTAGTGAATTCTGAGGACGGACTCTCGAGGCAGAACTCGGATGTCAAGTGAAATAGAGAGAGGATTTATCCCACTTCCTCCCCAGATTGTCTCCCAGCTGACCCTCCTGATTTACAGCCAGGATTTCGGGGAACACAGAACATGGAGGAGATGGAAACTGTCAGAAAGGGAGCCTCAGCCAGGTCCCCACGTGATGGAGAATTTCTCTCCCCCTTGTCACTGAGAAACGATCTTAGCATGCAGGAAAGAAAAAAGACTAAAGACTCAAAATAAAGCCCCCTGAGTTGTGTCTGAGCTTTCAGTTCTCAAATGCTCAAAGAATTAGTGATTGCTTTATTGTTGGGACGTGAGATCTGGCTGTTATGCCCGATGTCCGAATCCCCGAGCGGGAAGAGAGAAGGCCTCCAAGACAATGCAACTCGCAGGAAGGGAAGTTTATTACTGACTAGAGCCAGGACTCTCCACCCGCAACCAACGCAGTGGTGCAGGTCAGAGAGCCCCGAGCCCAAGCTGTTACACAAATTTATAGGGTGAGAAGCGGATTGGTTACACATTTGCAAAGCAATTTCATTGGTCAATACTTTAGCGCGCGGGACTTTCCTGGGGGTTTCCGCCCCGTTCCTAATTTCCTAATTGGCAAACAGCGGTCAGTATTAAGTGAAAGCTAATTGGTCCTAATTGGCAAACAGTGGTACCAAGTAGGAAGGTCTACTCCTAATCTAAGCTGCGTTACTTCTGCTCGCCTCACACTGACCAACACATTCAGGGTCCTTGGGAAGCTCTGAGCATCTGAGGACAGCTGCTTCATGCCTGCCAGCAATATAACTGCTTGGGGAATCTGGTTCACCCAGTAACATCTGGCCTTTATGAATATGCATACATAGTGTTCTTTAGTGAACTTTAATGCAGAAAGTACATGAAAAACTTCGTACAAAATTTCTGGTGTTTTGGACAAATTGGAAATCAAGGTCTTACAGAGAGCCAGTTCTCCATTGGTTATATATCTGTGATGTGATTGCCAACAATAAGTACAATATCTATTTGCTCTATGAAAGTCTCATTATGGCTAATATGGAAAAAGACATATAATCTCTTACAATTAGATTGTAAGTCACAGGAATTATAAATAGCTAAAACTTTGCACATCTAACTCCACTTCTCAAAATGCATTTGCTGCCTGTGGGTTTAACCCACAGTGCTAATGAAAGTTCGTGGCAAATGACAAATACAGCAAGCAGGTGATAGTGAAAGTGTTAGAACCAAAATGATGCTGTTATTTTTTTTTTTTTTCCAGAATCTAATGGGCATGACTTTGAGTGAAGAGAGCAAGTGAACAAGTATGCTGAATAATTCCCTCCTGAACGGCCTGTAAAAGTCCTTTGAACTTGTCAGGACAAAATAATATGCTTCTTAACAACTGCGGTAAAATGTAAGAACTTAAGACTTGATATTTTCAGAAATGACATGCCCCAGTTTCCTGTGGGTACGTTGCGAACAGAGCCCTCTCCACACAGAAGTGCTGCTTTTCTCAGCTTGTCTGAGAAACTGCAGTCTCTTCGCAGCCTTGTCCACTCCAGGGCATATTCAATCTTAGGTTCTATTTCCAGCAAATTCCTCTGCCTGGTGGCCGGCTTGCTGTTCTTCAGCCCAGGGCTGGCGGCTCTCATCTACCTGCTTGGCCTGCTCTCCAGGGCTGGACAGGAGCTGTTCTGCACCAGCAGGTCTTGTGCTGAGCCCCAGGGCAGCCCCAGCCCCCTGCTGTGCCAAGGTCGGGGTGGGAGTGGGGGGCCGATGGGGGCCTCAGAGGAGGCACTGGGGAGAGGGAGGTGGTCCTGATGTGGGGACCAGGGTTTCCTGGAGAAGCACACCCTTGACAGAGATGCTGACGCTACCATCCTTTACCACGGTCCAGCTGGATGCCAGGCGCTGCCCACACTCCATATACACGACATTGTACCTCATCAATGAGTCACACTCCTGCTGTCCCATTGGAGCTGGGATTCACTCCTGACTCGTCTGATGTCACGATGGAGGAAGCATGTCCCAGACAAAAGGAGAGGAGATCACAGAAATTTTGGACCCATTGGATGGCAGATTTGACTGGAAGGCAAGAGTATTCTTTTTTTGAGTAAGAAAACATGATAATGCTTAGTGACTGCCAAATTAAAGGGGGGAAGATTGTAATTTTATCTATAGGTGGCCCAAAGCATAGGTTATAATTCAGCATCCATTTCTAATAAAAAGCCTGAAATAAAACAGGAGCAGAGGGAACTTGCCTGAGGGGGATGAAGGCTAAGAGCAGCCAACTGTGAGCATAATATGAGACCAGCAGTTCTCACCTGAGCTTTTCCCTGGAACCAGCTAGTCCATTTCTAGTCTATGATTATTTTTAAAATACCCCTTACATTTCCCAGGCTAAGGGAAAGTGCATCTGGGTCTTCTATTCCTTAAACTCACGAAAAGTTGAGAACTGTAGATGTGGGTAGAGGGTAATAATAAAACCATTGATTCTCACAGGCGATGAAGTCTATCAACTTCCCATGTCCTTCCCTCACATTCTCTTCCTCAGACCTTCTAGAACCACTGAAATTTCAAAGTCTATTAAAAGTGAATTAAGGGCTTCCCCGGAAGCCCAGTGGTTGGCAGTCTGTGCTTCCACTTCAGGGTGCATGGGTTCAATCCTTGACTGAGGAACTAAGATCCCACAGGCCACACAGTGCAGAAAAAAAAAAAAGAGAATTAACCTTGAGATGAGCCTCAAGAGCATTCACAGCAATGCTATCGATTTCTTTGTTAAATATGCTCAGAACTTGGTTATGCTGAACTTCCCACCTCTTGTATTTCTTATAAGCAGCTCACAGTATTTGTTGATTACACATGTAAACTCACTTTGGCTAAACCATGTGGAGGTGGGTGTCTGTGGTCCCTGTAATTAGGACCATGTTTGTTCTGGGATCCCCAGTTCAGGAAGTGTGTGTGTGGGAGCGGGGGGAATATCTCCTCCTGTAAATGAACTAGAACGACAGGAAACAAGTGAGAATTAAAAACGAGAACAGGCCAAGTGCTCACTCCAGTGCCTGGGCCCCGGTGAGCAGTGGACCCAAGTCACTTGTTCTGCAGCTGGTCCTGATGACATGGTAGAAATCGCATGCATTTTGTTTCTACACAACCCTAGGATCATAAGGCAATAGATCACGTTCAGTTCGTTCTGACTCTGACATACTGAGGTTCGAGCAGTGTTCTAAGTGTCTCAGAAGCCCTGAGTGCTCACAGCCTTAGGAAGGGGGCACTGATATCTTCAGGTGACTGATGTCACCTCCCCTTTGTGGATGAACTGAGATGGCACACAGGGGCATTAGATTACTAATGCAGGTTCAAATTCACAGCCGTGAGTCAGGACCCAGGCTCTGGCATCCTGCTTCAAAGACCATAGCTTTACCTGCTCTCTGAGGCGCCTTCTTACTGTGAGGGGATCCGTAAGCAGCCAGTGACAGTTCGCAAAGCAGCAGTCAGCGTTGGAGCCTGGCCAGGCGCGGTTGGCAAGACCTGCAGCTGGTCTCCTGGAAGGAAGTCACAGGAGCTGAGGAAGGGCTGATGAAGACGTGCGAGGTTGCCTTCCACCCTCTGACCTCGAACCTGTTCAGACTTGTTCTGACTCCCGGGAGTTGCCATGGCAACAGGTACCCTCCAAGCCCACACAGTATCTCCCATTGCAGCCCCTGTGGACCTTCTTTAGTCAAGAGTGAGGGCAACCAGCCTGATGAGGGGAGAGTGTGGAGAAAGGATAAAGGCAGGTAGTCACTGACCCTTCATGTCCTGAAGGCTGAGCCTGTGTCAGTTGCAAAACTCCCGGATGTCCTGTCTGCAAAGAAGGCTCCTCTCTTTCCTCCTACCTCCTTTTTCATTTGTCCCCTCATCTTTTCACTGCTTGGAAGCTAAATCCAAATGCTTTACTGAAACTCAGTATTCATTTCCTGTAGAGAAAACTCTTTGTAGACCAGGCTTTAAGCTTCATGACAGCAGGAAGGAGTCAGGATTCTCGGGAGAGGAGGCAAGTGAGGTGGCAGACATGAGTGTGCCCTGGAATTCACACTCCTCGAAAATCTATGGCCCTTGCTGTCTTACTGGGAGTCTCATCACTGCCCTAGACAGGGGGTTCCTGGACCCCACCTCAAACTTTTCTTTTTCTCCTTTGTGTAGTTGAAACAATTTGAGATGATCAAAAGACACTGTCCTCCCAAACTAAAAGAAATATAGGTGTAATGAAATAGCACAGAGTCAGATGTGCAACTGACAAGATTTGGCTTTATCACATGGATTCATTGACCAGGGCCAAAGCGTCTCCTAATCAAACAGGTTTTTCAACAGAAAATGTTTATTCTTTCCTCTCTCCTTCCTTGCTGCCTTTGGGGTTAGAGGTTGGCCTGGGAATCCCACTGACTGGACTCCTTCAGGGATGGGCATGGGGCTGGGGGCGGGCTGTGCCAGGGGAAGGTCAGCGCTCCTGCTGGAGGCGCCCCTCAGCTTGGAGGGCAGGAGCGGCGCGGGTGGGGGTCGGGAGCGCTTCCCCAGGACCCCCGCCCCAGTGACGTCACCACATCAGCCTCTGGAGGAGGAAGGAGCCCCCACCACGAGGGCGGTTAAGGGTCGCCACCCTGGGCTTGGGGTTTCCGTTTACTTTGAGGAAACTCCCTATTTCTGAGCATTAGTTACCTTTCCGCGCATGCGCGTGTAGGTGTTGTCGCTCATTTGTGTCCCACTCTTTGAGTCCTGGACTGTAGCCCGCCAGGCTCCTCTGTCCATGGATTCTCCAGGCAAGGATACTGGAGTGTGTTGCCGTTTCCTCCTGCAGGGGGTCTCCCTGACCCAGGGATGGAACCCAGGTTTTCCACACTACAGGTGGATTCTTTACCACTGAGCCACCAGGGAAGCCCCGTGAGAGGGTAAAAAGTACAGATTGTGGCGTTACAGATGTTTTAAGTTTTCGTTCTGTCTTTGTGATGCTCCGAGTAAGCGCTTCTTTACCTGTACTTCCAGGTGTGTTTTTATAAAAGGGAAGATTCCTGCCTGGTCCTTGAGGACACTTCCTGGGATATATTTTGCCCTAGATTATATATTACTCATAGTTCAGTTAGCTAGCATATCATCCACCTGATTATTTAAGCCCCAAACTTAGAAATGATCTGGAATAAAACATATCTCCAACCCATATATCTCTTCCATCCATCTCTTATCTTGAATCCACATCTTGCATCAAATCTTTTCTCCACAGATGCCTGTTAAATCCAACCCAAGCTACCATCATTTCCTGTTTAGCCTGTCACAACTGTCTCCTAACTCATCTCTACATTTTCTGCTCACTCCTGACCTGCCCGTTCTCTTCACAACAGCAAAGGTGATTATTTAAAAGGTAGTATAAAACCCATTAAGCTGCCCTTGTCCTTAAATCTCTCCAGCGTGTCCCATTCACGTGGCGTGGACTCTAATCCAGGCATGCAGGCTCGGGGCTGCAGCCCCTCCGGGCCGAGCCGATGGGAGCAGGAGCTGCCGCCCCGCTTCCAGGCTGGGTGTGGGCAGGCCTCCTGGTGCAGCCCCCTCCCGTCCAGCGTCCCCAGGACTCCTGGACGGTCCTGACGGTGCAAGGGTTCTCGACAGACCCCCGCTAGCTCTCAGGCTAGGCTCCATCCTCTCGAGTAGCCTCCGTGTGAGATGAAGGTACCATTTGACCCCCATATGCCTTCGTTTTGTCTTCTCTGTTCACTGTGACCATCTGCTGCAAGCCTTCACCCCATGATAACCACAGATAAGATTCTCTACCATTCCATTTCTAATTGTGGCATTTTGGGTACAAAGATTTCCTTTTACTGACATTTTAAAACTATTACATTGTTGAAAAGTAATGTGTTTTTTCCTCTTCTAGATAATTGTGTTGAGTTACTTTTCATGAGACAGTCTTAGAAGAGACATTTTTTTTAAAATCAAAGCATGATAACATTCTATTAGGAAATGGTATTTCTAGTGAGAACATTTTATTTCCAGGTCAAATGAAACCAAACAGAGACCTATGGAACACATTTTCTGTGATTTGTTATATATTCCAGTATTCTTGCCTGGGAAATCCCGTGGACAGAGGAGCCTGGCAGCCTGTCCATGGGGCAGCAGAGAGTCAGACACGACTGAGTGACTAAGCACACACACAGTCATTATAAAAATACAAAGAATATTTAAGAACCTTCCTGCTGATAAAAACATTATAATTGAGTCTAAGAAACAAGATATAAATCCATGATGAGTAAAATAACAATATATCACATGATTCTTTTTTAGACTCACTGCCAGATGAATTACTTTGACATTAATTGCTTTAGCAATGCCTGTGGAAGGACTCTAGGAGGAGGTAGGATTTGAACTACATTTTGGGAGGCAGTTCAAGGAGTCAGAAGTCAGAAGAGCATCCCAGGCAGGTGACCTGGCAAGTGGGCATGGGCGAGGTGAGGAAGATTCAGGTGCATTTATAGGGAAGAAAATAAACAGCCTTAGGATCAGACAAGGGGCAGAAAAATGACTCACTTGCTAGCAGAAGGAACTGGAAGGAAGTGTGGAAATCTAGAGTGAGTACCTAAGAATGCAAAATAGTGACTTTCTGGGTGGGATCTGATGCTTAAACAGGTGGGTAACCTGGAAGAAGAAGACGAGACCCCAAGATCAGAGGGGGCCAACATGCAACTGGGGAAGCTTGCTTGCTTGCTCATGTGTCAGACTCTTTGTGACCCCATGGACTATAGACAATCATGCTCCCCTGACCATGGGATTCTCTAGGCAAGAATACTGGAGTGGTTGTCGTTTCCTTCTCCAGGGAATCTTCCTGACCCAGAGATCGAACCTGCATCTCTTGCATTGCAGGCAGATTCTTTATCACTGAGCCATCAGGGAAGCCACTGTAGGTGACCAGTGGCAGATGCAAATGTTTATTCTTAATCTCTTCCCCCAGACGGAGTGTCTGTGATGACACCCACCTACCTATCACGTCTCCTCCCCAGGGTTTGTGACTCTGAAATGAGACAGTGCCTGTGAAAGATACTTTAAAAACCAGAAGTTGGCACACATAATTATTTATCATCTATAAACTGAGACATCAATAATATTTAAACCCAAGGACTTTGTGTTTAAACCAGTACTGGGTAAATACACTTGGATTCCTTTTGGAAAGGCAGAAAGGAGTTTGGAAGCCCTTCTGATATTCAGTAACACATCACAGGAGGCAAACATCTTTTTCAGCCTGGTGTTGGATATTCACAGTGTTAAATGTGTCATTGCAAGAATCAAAGATGTGGAAATGAAGTTATTGGGTGAAATATTACCATTGGGGAAGTGTGAAAACAGTTTGAAAGGCTTCTGATTACATGTTTATGCATCTTGGCATGTGTACAAATGAGATGTAGCATCAAACAGAACTGGCAGGCCTGCTCCAAGGCCACCCAATAACACACTCCCTACAGGGAGGAAAACCTGGAATAATTCTCCCTAGTGTGGCAGGAGTTGTGGGGGGGAGGGTAGGTGATTTAAAAATACAGTTACCAAACAAGAAAGGTGAAGGGGGAAGAATAAATTAGGAGTTTGGGATTAACATATACACCCAACTATATTTAAAACATAATCCACAAGAACCTAGTGTATAGCACAGGGAACTACACTCAATATTTTGTAATAATCTGTAAGTGAAAAGAATCTGAAAAAAAAGATACATATGTATGTATAATTGAATCACTTTGCTGCACATCTGAAATGACACAACATTGTAAACCAACTATACTTCAATAAAAATATAATAAATAAAAATATACTTCTAGAAAAATTTTAGAAGAATCTAGAGATGAGTGGGCTTATGCATTTTGTTCCTTTCTTTTTTTGGACCTTAGAAGCGCAGAATAGAGGTAACTGACTTCTCAGTCCATGACTATTACTGTCCTAACTTGCTCTGTTGTTCAAATTGTTGGCTCTGACATTTCTACTGGGTTCCTTTCATCTTCTGTTTCTCTCTTGGAGACCTTAATTCCTTTGCCGGGGCTCCTGTTCTCTGCATTCCTGTCCACTGTGTTGCTTGCTCACGGTGGCATGCTTGTGATGGCGGTTGTTAAGTCTTTGTCAGACGACTGAAGCATCTCCATTCTGTCTCTTTTCATGCGCTTTGAGATCTTCCTGCTTCTTGCTATGATGCATGGGTACTGACTGGAAACTGGGTGTTTTGGGCATCATGGAGTAAGAATCTGGGTGTTGCTGGCCTGTCCCAGCTGACGTCCCTGACACTTGCTGGGCGGTGGAGGGGCTGCTGTCCTGCAGCTGGGAGGCCAGGGGACAGAAGGGTGCCCACTCGCCTGGGAGGGCGGGTGGGGACTTCGTGTGGTGTTGCTGGAGCAGAGGTTCCTGTCTGAAAGGACTCTGTCTTGGGGCTCCTCCTGTCCTGACCCTTTCACGAGAGAGAGGGCTTCTGCTGGAGTCTCCTGGTGGCACCTGTGGTTGCCTGTCTCTCTTTCCCTAAGCCTGGGAAGCACAGGGACATCGCCATGTGTCATTCCTTAGGTCTAGAGGCCCCTGGGGGAAGCCTCCCTTCTGAGCCTGCTCATGCTTGTTTTATGTATTATGGTCAAGGTTATTAGTTTTGCTTGATGAGAGGAAGAGAGAAAAAGTATGTTTATTCCATCTTCCCAGAAGGAAAATCCTCCTCATTTCTTTTTTAATTTCATTTTCACATTTCTATCCTTTCAATTGAATTGAGGTTCTAAGAGAATTATGGAAAAGGACCAAGAACATCCAAATTGGGCCTCAGCCCAGTCGCGGCTTCAACCTGAGGGTAGACATATAAACATCAAAGACACCACTTCATTTGTTGCTGGGCTAATGCCCTGTAACCAAGGTAACTATATAATTTGTCATCTAAGCAGAGGTAGATAAGCTGAGACTTAAAAGGTGCTAAAAGTATTAAAATTATGTAATTTGAAGTATTTGTTTAAGAAAGAAAATATTATATATTCATGTACATTGAAGCAAAATATAAAAGGCTTGTTTATATTATCTGAATACTAAAAAACACTTAAGCAGAATTATTATTCTTATTACATAGTAACTTAATTTTAAAAATTGTTGGCTGTATCCTTGATGATCCTATATCACTCATACTTTCTAAAAATATATGCTTTTTATAATTTCATCTTATAATTTATATCTGCATAAAATATGTTTCCTTTTTAAAGTTATGTATTGTGGTTATACATTTTGACATTTTCAACACTTTTAATTGACCATAAGGAAAAAAACTTGTGATAGGGTGCAGAAATACCAAGTTTATTTAAAGCCAAACATGCTACAGTAGAACTTTTTTCAATTTTGTGTTTTTTCGTATTGAAATTGTAAATATTTTAGCTTGAGTATTGTGTTGGCAGATATTTTGTCCCCATGAAAAGTACCTTTTTTTGGCACTGATTTGTATGAAGCAAAATGCATTCAATAACTTGTCTCTAATTATAATTTTTAGTATTTTATTAAATCTAGATATTTCAAAGTCATAGATCTTGTCAATTTTATTCCACCTAGTATAGAGTAGCCATATGTAAAATTTAATTTTTCCAATTAAAAATGAGAATTCTAGCAAAAGAGGCTTTCTAGATTGGCCTGTTGTGAAGCATAGTTGCAGAATGCTGGATTACATCTCATCCAGTTGAAGCCGCGTCTCCACAGGGTTATTGCACAGATGTCCTGCCTGGGTGCCGTCCAGTTTCCATGGAGAAATCCTTTGGCATCTCTTCTCTTGAATTCTGGACTAACGGTTCCTAACTACAGCAGCATTCGTAGGACCTACTTCCCGAATGTTCAAGATCACTGCAGGGTCCCTACAGAGTCAAGTCTTCCGAAGCTCAAACATTTCTGCAGCCTGTTTGATGATGAGCTGCAGACAGAAAGTGCCAGGGCTGAGCTGCAGTGCTTCTTATTAAAGTCACTGTTGGCTCTGAACCAGTTCCTCTGTGTGTGTGTGTGTGTGTGTGTGTGTGAATTCTGACAACTGTAACTCTTTGGGACACGTCTATGAATTGTATGCCCCACAACAATGTCAAATAAAACTTGAATTCATGGGTTTTATTTTAGCAAGAACCTTGCTTTCACCGTGAGACTATATTGTACCAAGTTCTACATTTGTATTATTGTCACTCAGTCATGTAAACACTGGAGCAAGGAGCAATAAAGTCACACGCTTGGGACCCTTCCCCCACCACGCGGGCCACTCACGGTCCTGTGACAACACCCTGGGGGGCCTTCCCGCCCGGCCCGCCGCCCTCTCTCCCACCAGCAGGTGTCCCCATGGCTGGACAGGAGCTCTAGCTCACGGTTCTGATCAACTTCAATGTGACGCCGTAACTTCCCCGTACCATCCGTGTCAGATAAAAACCTGACCTAGTTTTCCTGTATTACGATGCGGGACTCAAGTTGTAGCAGTTAGATTGTTATGTTTGTTCTGTATTTCTCCTTTTGATCAGTGTATTTATATTTGTGTTGTACTCAGAGTTACAATGTTTACTTACACTGTCTGATGTTTAGTTCATTTTGAGTCTCAAATATTCATGTTATACTAGAACCCTTTATGTCAGATGTATTTATTATTATGCTTCCTGCTGCATTTAGGTTGGCTCGGAGGAGTTCGGTGGGTAGAAGATCAGGTGAAATGTGGGCACTCTGGGGCCTGTGCCACCAAGCCGGGGACCAGAGCTACCTGGGGCTGTCGGGGCATCGCCCTCACTCTCTAAGGCGCCTCCGGTCCATCCCAGCCCCGAAGCCCTGACTTAAGTGCAGTCCTTCTGAGATGCTCCCTGATCCCGGTGGGCTCTAGCCCGGGCGGCCGGGGCTGGCATCTCGCAGAAAGTGACACTTTCCTTGGAGGTGAGGTCAGAGCAACCCTGCCTTCTCGGGAGACTCCCTCAGGTCACCAGCCCTGGAGGACTCTGGACACTTGCTGCAGGGCCTTGGATGCCTCATAAGAAGCTGCGGACCGCGACACCATCCCGTGGCAGGACCAGATGGGGGGATGGGAACACAGTGAGATACAGAGGGAGAGGGGGAGAGTGAGGGGGAGAGGGGGAGAAGGAGATGGAGAGGGGGAGAGAGAGACAGAGAGAGAGAGACAGTGAGAGACAGATGGAGAGGGGGAGAGAGATGGAGAGGGGGAAAGACAGAGAGAGAGACAGTGAGATACAGATGGAGAGGGGGAGAGAGATGGAGAGGGGGAGAGAGAGATGGAGAGGGGGAGAGACAGAGAGAGAGACAGAGACAGTGAGAGGGGGAGAGAGAGATGGAGAGGGGGAGAGAGAGATGGAGAGGGGGAGAGAGAGACAGAGATAGAGAGAGGCAGAGAGAGACAGAGTCAGCAGGGAGATACAGTTAGAGATGGTGAGAGACGGAGGCATGGAGAGAGGGAGCGGAGAGGGAGAGAAAGATCCAGAGAGAGAGACAGAAATGGAGTCAGAGACAATCTGAGCGCCTGCAGGAACACGGGGTCCGCAGAAGCTGGGACTTCATTTCCCGGGATCTCTTTATCGGTGTCCTGAATAGGACCGGCCCGGGGTAGTTCCTCAAGCAACACAGGTTGAAGTGAATTTTACCAATTAAACAGAACTATGTGTTTCTTAGAAGGTAGTTTCACTGGTGTTCTGTCCGTCTCTACTCCAGTTGCTTTATCAAACTCCTGCCCCGCCCGGCTGCCCCAGGAGGAGGAGCCGGCAGCGCTGACCGCAGGCCTCCCGCCCGTCCCGTCGGAACCCGCGGTCGGGTTAAAGGCAGGGAGGCTGGGCGAGCGGCCGCGGGTGCCGCTCCCAGCCCCCGGGGCTCCGACTCAGGTGGGAGGTCTGACTGCTGGCGTGTCCCTGGGGATCTCTGAGAGCGGGGGATCTGGGCAGGGCGGGGCCGGGAGCGAGGCCTCGGCCCTGAGGCGAAGGTTCTCGGCGAGGGTGGTCCCCAGGACTCTCAGGCTTGTGGTGCCGCCCCGGGGAGTTACCTTGGCTTTGGCGGGATTGTTCCCTCCTTCTGGACAATCGTGAACTGACGCTCGATTTCCAGCAGAATTACAGCTTTACATGCTCTCTGCATGTTCCTGACTTTACATGCTCTCTGCATGTTCCTGAGAACTCCATTGGGACATTAAGAAAAGATGAGTCAAGCAATTAATTATGCAACACAACTCAGAAGTTCCTAAACTGATTTAAAATACTGATATAAATTACTCTATATAAAAGAACTCTCCAAACACTCCCCTAATTTAGCGATGACTCCATCTATTATGGTTCTAGTTATCTATATTAATCTATATCTGTTTGTACAGAAGTCTTCCCTGGTGGCTCAGTGATAAGAATCTGCCTGCAACGCAAGAGATGCAGGTTCGATCCGTGGGTCAGGAAGATCCCCTGGAGAAGGAAATGGAAGTCCATTCCAGTATTCCTGCCTGCAGAATTCCCATGGACAGAGGAGCCTGGAGGGCTGCAAACCATGGGATCTCAAGAGTTGGACACAGCTTAGCAACTAAACCACCACCACCATTTGTACGGAAAGACATGCACATCAATATATATGCATATAAATGTGTATAGATCCGTACAAATATCAATATCTCTCTGCATGTATAAAGAGAAGCTTTTTTGGCAAATTAGTATACTGAATTTCCCAATCACTTGTGTGGAGATCACAGACTTCCTGTAACAGAAATCTGCAGGAAACAGAGAAGGAGAAATATGGTTGATATCCCTTATATTTGGAATCTAAAAAGAAGTGATACAAATGATCTTTGTTACAAAAGAGAAAGAAACAAGCTTTGGTTGTGGCAGTGGGAAGGAGGGATGGTGGAGGAGTCTGGGACGGACAGGTACACACTGCTGTATTTGAAATGGATGGCCAGTAGGGACCTACTGTACAGAGCAGGGAGCCCCGCTCAGGGCTGTGTGGCAGCCCGGATTTGGTGGGGGGCGATTGGAGGGGAACGGATAGATGTACATATGTATGTATGGCTGAGTCCTTCTCTGTTTACCTGAAACTCACAACACTGTTAATCCACTTATCTTAATACAAAAATAGAAAGTTGAAACTAAAGCAGAAACCTGTGGGATTCTGTTTGCGAAGCATTAAAGGAAGCTGGTCGTACCCAGGCCGGCTCTGCCCCCTGCTGCTCCTTCCTGGAACCATCCGAGGCACGCTGCAGCTGGAGGCAGCCTGGAGGAGGCTCAGCCTTCACACTTCCCCGAGGGCTAGACCGCAGAGATCCTTGTTCCTGATCTACAGCAACACAATTTAGTGAGAACTGGAGAATGAGTGGGGATTTGAGGCTTTTGTTTTGCTTTTTAATAAGGAATATTGACTATGGCTTGGCTTATATTTGATTCTTTCCCTCTTTAATAAGAGAAGTTGCATAGGAACTAGCTGCCAGAGGCAAATGACACCGTTGTTGGAAACATGGATTCCCACACACTCCTGCCTGGTCCCCCCACCCCTGGAACTTAGAGAAGACACATGACCCCTCTGGGCCTTGCTGTCCTGTCTGTAAACTGGAGACAAGAATGAGAAAACTTCAGGGTTTCTGTGAGGATTAAATGCATATAACCAGCCTGGACATGAAGAATAAACATTAAAACAGAAGTTTTTTTTTTTTTTTTTAAGAAAAGTATAAATTTTAGCTACTATTTGTGATTGTCTGTTGGGAGTTGAAGTCGTCACCATGTGGTCAGGTGAGGTGGTCGGGCAGCAGGGATCCCACCAGTCCTGCCCCAAGGCCGTGGACCCACTCGAGTGTGGTCGTGTGAGTGTGCATGGGTGTGGTGCAGCCCGAGGGCAGGGACAGATGGGGATGTGTGAGCACCTTCCAGCCAGGTGGCCTGGGCTGAGTGACAAACACGGCTCTTCCTCACAGAAAGCCATCCATCCGTGTGGTCTGGAAAGTGCAGAAAGATGAGTCATGACGTAGCGATGACAGAGGTGAAGCTAGCAGAGTCTTTGGGCTCTGTCTGCAGATGCCGCCCACCCGTCCTGCCCCGCTGGGATTCCTCCAGTGCGAGCAGCGCCCCCCAGGCTCCTCAGGCACGGAAGGGATGAGGTCCATCAACAAGTGGTACCCTGTGAGGGGTGGGACACCTGCTCACAAAAGGAGGCTCTGATTGGCTGCTTAAAACAAAGATGAACCCACCTCCTTGTCCAGCTTCCTCCTGCCTGAGCATCACCCCCGGAACACGCAGAGAGTGGTAAGCGTGTTATCAGAACTTGATTGTGACCAGTTTGCTAGGAATAGCTCATGATTTTCTTCCTCTGAAAAGATAATAGGACTGTCCACAGAGGATGCCAAATTTAGACTGATTTACCCCTAAACAGTCTCAGCACAAGGGGATGAGGAAGGGAACCTCAAGGAATGGTTTTAAGTGATTGACACGATCCATGGAAGGTCAGGACCCCAGAACCGGAGGGGAGAACAGGGTGGGAAAGTACCCACGCTTTGGAGACAGGTTCTGGCCAGTTATGGTCTGGCCATGTGGCCTTTGACCACTCCGTGGCCTCTTTGAGATCCTTCATCAGTAAATTGGAGATAACAATATTTACTTCCAGCCACCGGAGCACCAGGAGGACACCATGGAGCCAGTAAACTGATGCTTGTAAGGATTACTTTTTTATATATTACATTTACATAATATATGTGTTACATCTAATAAAATTTATACACTATATATAATAAGATTTCACCAATGTAAAATCACATAAAGAAGGGTAATAAAGAAGTGAATTCAGTCATGGAGCTATTAATAATAATCTTCTCTTTTCAGTATTTTTACAAAGTATATTAATGTTTTCTAGTATAAAATGAATACCCGGGACCCAGAACTTCAGGATCAAAAATCTACTTGATGAGTGAGCCATTCCTAGTCCTCAGGATCATATGAGTTCCCTCTAGTAAAGCTCCAGCTTTCTTCCCATTGTGGTCCAGAGATGACAGCATTTGTCACTGAGGGTGTCCTCCGACTGGCCTGTGTGTGAGAAATGTAACCGAGGCCAACGCAGGCGGCGGGGACAGCGGCCCCAGCCGTCACGGGCCACCCCCCTGCAGCTCTGCAATGATGAGGGTCTGGGGGCTACTGTTGCCTTCCACTCCTGAGGCTCACTCTGCTTTGGGGGTGTGATGGTGCTGTAGTTTGCAGAGCCTGTTCTCATTTGTTTTAATGTTACATAGTCCACTTTATCGAGGTTTGGAGGACTTGGCATTTATCAAAGCACAAATTCGGAATGGTTTTGTTTTTCAGCATTCGTCTTGTGAGCACTGCCAAGGTCACTAACAGGGAGCAGTTGTCTAAACAGAGCCACGGGTGGGGACAGTTCACGTCCCCAGTTCCCTTTCCGTCAGCCTCTGAGCGAGCCTGGGCTTGGGGCACTTTATGGACATGAAAACTCTACGGAAGCACGCTGCCGAGCCTCCCTTCATCCTCAGCAGCTTTTCTTACTTGTAGGAAGCACTGGCCCCTCAGACAGAGCAGCAGTGGCCGCCGGGCTCCTAATGGGAGGACACACGCTGAGTTCGGGGTTCGCGTCCCCACCATGCTCGGGGTGGGTCCCCACCAGACCCACGTTCCCTTCCTCCTGCAGGGCTGGAGATGGCGCTCGGAACAGGGTGATGTGGCTCAGATTATTCTAATTGTGGGCTCTGCTGCGCGTCCCTGCAAACCCATCATTTCAGAAAATGTACTTTCTATGGAAAAAAGTAGGGAAAACCACTAGACCATTCAGGTATGACCTAAATCAAATCCCTTATGATTATACAGTGGAAGTGAGAAATAGATTTAAAGGACTAGATCTGATAGACAGAGTGCCTGATGAACTATGGACGGAGGTTCATGACATTGTATAGGAGACAGGGATCAAGACCATCCCCATGGAAAAGAAATGCAAAAAAGCAAAATGGCTGTCTGAGGAGGCCTTACAAATAGCTGTGAAAAGAAGAGAAGTGAAAAGCAAAGGAGAAAAGGAAAGATATTCCCATTTGAATGCAGAGTTCCAAAGAATAGCAAGGAGAGATAAGAAAGCCTCCCTCAGCGATCAATGCAAAGAAATAGAGGAAAACAACAGAATGGGAAAGACTAGAGATCTCTTCAAGAAAATTAGAGATACCAAGGGAACATTTCATGCAAAGATGGGCTCGATAAAGGACAGAAATGGTTTGGACCTAACAGAAGCAGAAGATATTAAGAAGAGGTGGCAAGAATACACAGAAAAACTGTACAAAAAAGATCTTCACAACCCAGATAATCATGATGGTGTGATCACTCACCTAGAGCCAGACATCCTGGTATGTGAAGTCAAGTGGGCCTTAAGAAGCATCACTACAAACAAAGCTAGTGGAGGTGATGGAATTCCAGTTGAGCTATTTCAAATCCTGAAAGATGATGCTGTGAAAGTGCTGTACTCAATATGCCAGCAAATTTGGAAAACTCAGCAGTGGCCACAGGACCGGGAAAGGTCAGTTTTCATTCCAATCCCAAAGAAAGGCAGTCCCAAAGAATGCTCAAACTACCACACAATTGCACTCATCTCACACGCTAGTAACGTAATGCTCAAAATTCTCCAAGCCAGGCTTCAGCAATACATGAACCATGAACTTCCAGATGTTCAAGCTGGTTTTAGAAAAGGCAGAGGAACCAGAGATCAAATTGCCAATATCCGCTGGATCATCAAAAAAGCAAGAGAGTTCCAGAAAAACATCTACTTCTGCTTTATTGACTATGCCAAAGCCTTTGACTGTGTGGATCACAATAAACTGTGGGAAATTCTTCAAGAGATGGGAATATGAGACCACCAGACCCACCTCTTGAGAAACCTGTATGCAGGTCAGGAAGCAACAGTTAGAACTGAACATGGAACAACAGACTGGTTCCAAATAGGAAAAGGAGTACGTCAAGGTTGTATATTGTCACCCTGCTTATTTAACTTATATGCACAGTACATCATGAGAAACGCTGGGCTGAATGAAGCACAAGCTGGAATCAAGATTGCCGGGAGAAATATCAATAACCTCAGATATGCAGATGACACCACCCTTATGGCAGAAAGTGAAGAAGAACTAAAGAGCCTCTTGATGAAAGTGAAAGAGGAGAGTGAAAAAGTTGGCTTAAAGTTCAACATTCAGAAAACTAGGATAGCATCTGGTCCCATCACTTCATGGGAAATAGATGGGGAAACAGTGGAAACAGTGTCAGACTTTATTTTTTCAGGCTCCAAAATCACTTCAGATGGTGACTGCAGCCATGAAATGAAAAGACGCTTACTCCTTGGAAGGAAAGTTATGACCAACCTAGACAGCATACTAAAAAGCAGAGACATTACTTTGCCAACAAAGGTCTGTCTAGTCAAGGCTATGGTTTTTCCAGTAGTAATGTATGGATGTGTGAGTTGGATTGTGAAGAAAGCTGAGCACTGAAGAATTGATGTTTTTGAACTGTGGTGTCAGAGAAGGCTTTTGAGAGTCCCTTGGACTGCAAGGAGATCCAACCAGTCCATCCTAAAGGAGATCAGTCCTGGGTGTTCATTGGAAGGACTGATGTTGAAGCTGAAACTCCAATACTTTGGCCACCTGATGCGAAGAGTTGACTCATTGGAAAAGACCCTGATGTTGGGAAAGATTGATGGCAGGAGGAGAAGGGGATGACAGAGGATGAGATGGTTGGATGGCATCACAGACTCAATGGACATGAGTTTGAGCAAGCTCTGGGAGATGGTGAAGGACAGGGAAGCCTGGCATGTGGCAGTCCTTGGGGTCGCAACGAGTTTGACACGACTGAGCAACTGAACAACAACAAAGCCCACCCGCGGATGCTTCTGAGAATTCGGAGCTCAGGTTAACAACCCTGTGAGCAGTAGGAAAGACAGGGCTTGCTATTGTTCCCGGCAATCGTGATGACAGTCGTATGCAGTTACGTAAATCTGTCCCCTGATGGTAGATGAGAGACATTCTAGGTGCCCAAGTTCACATTCACAACTATTTCCACGTGAGATCTGACCTATGTTTGTATTTTACTGTGAGGCAGTTGCGTTTATCAAGAAGGTTTTCTGCGCTGCTGATGTAAATCCTATTACACATCCATAAATATTGATGAGTGTCAAAATGAATGTCCTCTGACACCCACAGAGCTTACATCAAAGCAAAAATCCATTGTTTCTGAAGCCTTTGGGCATTAAGATGTATCATCATAAACTGCAAGAATTACAAATTTTTATAATTAAATTGACATAAATATACAATATGTGATTCTTGGCTGCATCTCCTGGCTGGCTTTGTCTTCATGTCTAAAAGGATGTTCTGATGCTTGGCCACTGTATCTGGTACCCACAGCTGCAAACATCACATAATAGACATTTGTGTTATGAGCATCCTCAGATACTCAGTGGCTTCATCAGCCATCACCCCATGGGGCTCAGAACCAGGCTGGACTCTGACGTTTGCTCCAGCTCAAGCATCCGGGGGTCAGATGAGGGTCCTGGGGGCCCCAGAGGCCAGCACAGCATCCTGTCCTCCAGATGAAGATGAAGGTCAGAGAGCAGAGTCCATGGCTCATGCTTCTCCAGGCGTAGGGTCTTGTCTCTCCCAGAAATTTACCAGAGCAGAGCACCGGTCAAGCTCAAAGCTAAGAAATGGGGAAGCACATTGCTTTTCTTCAGTGGGAGGAATTGCAAGGTCACACGTCAGGGAGCATGAACACTGGGGGACGTGGAAAATTGGAGCAGCAAACTCATCAGCTGCAGTGACTCACTTACGAGCATCCTGTCCACCAGGAGCAGAAAGCCAGTCCTTCCCCGAAGAGCTGGTGTTCACAAGGTCATGGGCAACACCCTGGTCTACACGAGGACCTGCTTCACCACTGGGTCATTTGACATTCATCGGTTCTCTCTTGTTCATCCTCCTGCATCTCTCCCTATATTTCTCTGAAACAGTTATAAGCCAAAGTTATTCCTGGATTCATGTTGAAACACCTGTTATGATCAAAACAAATTAACTGGTTCCTTCTGAGAAGCCTGAGAAAGTTCACCTGTGCATCATGATTTCACAACAGTAGGGATCTGTCTTAACATGCACGGTTCAAAACTGAACCTGAAGGGCTTCATGTTAAAGACAAGTTCGTTGTTACTTTCATTGTTTCCAGTGTTTAGTTAGCACAAATTTTTACTCATGGGCTCAACCATCGAATAATGATGAAAACCATTTAACGTCTAGATTTAACTAAGACCTAATGATAGAATCATATGTTACATACTTCCTGGTTTTCATTGAAATTGTGAAGAGCCTCTTGATGAAGGTAAAAGAGGAGCATGAAAAAGCTGGCTTAAAACTCAACCTTCAAAAACTAAGATCATGGCATCCAGTCCTATCACTTCATGGCAAATAGGTGGGGAAGCAATGGAAACAGTGTCAGACTTTATTTTCTTGGGCTCCAAAATCACTGCAGATGGTGACTGTAGCCATGAAATAGAAAGACATTTCTCCTTGGAAAAAAAGCTATGACCAACCTAGATAGCATATTAAAAAGCAGAGACGTTACTTTGCCAACAAAAGTTAGTCTAGTCAAAGCTATGGTTTTTCCCGTAGTCATGTACAGATGTGAGAGTTGGACCATAAAGAAAGCTGAGCACTGAAGAATTAATACTTTTGAACTGTGGTGTTGGAGAAGACTCTTGAGAATCCCTTGGACTGCAAGAAGATCAAACTAGTCCATCCTAAAGGAAATCAGTCCTGAATATTCATTAGAAGGACTGATGCTAAAGCTCCAGTACTTTGGCCACCTGATTCGAAGAATTGATTCATTGGAAGAAATCCTGATGCTGGGAAAGATTGAGGACAAGAGGAGAAGGGGATGGGAGAGAACAAGATGAATGGATGGCATCACCGACTCAACGGACATGAGTTTGAGCAAATTCCAGGAGATGGTGAAGGACAGGGGGGTTTGGTGTGCTGCAGTCAATGGGGTCACAAAGAGTCGGACATGACTTAGTGCCTTAACAATGAGAGGAAAATTGTAAAGCCTGTTACCTGAAGCCTCCTGAAACTTCACCCGGAGTGCTCCCGCCGTGTAGCTAACGCTGAGCTTGTGCTTGTGTTCCCTGCCTGTCCTCTGCCTACAGTCAGCCTCCGAGCACCACTCAGAGTGGCCCGGGCGCGTCTTGTGGGTCGTCGACAGGTGAGGAGGTGAGTGCGCAGGAATCCTCGGTGAGGTCACCTCGGTGAGGTGAGAGTCAGACGGACTCTGGCGCTGTCAGTGCTGAGACCGAGCCACAGATCACAGGGCGGGGAGGGGTGCTGTCTCCGTCGGCGTCTTCCACGGTTGCAAAAGGCCTTGCTCCACCTGCAGCCCGACCGCAGGCTCCGTTTCCCCGTCGCCATCACTGCTCGGCCCAGGGTCTTCTGTACTGCGCCTCCCGTGTCTGCGTTCTTGTGTCTCTGCTCTTTCTCCATAAACACGCTGCTCTGAAAATCAGCCCAATAAGATTTTGACTGGGCTTTCAAAGCCTAGCTCAGACCCACGTTGCTGTTAACTGCCACAGAGAGTGGGAGCTGAGTTTCCCCTCACTGACCACTCCCACGGGGTCAGGAACGTGGGGCTTCATTCCATGGTTGTCCATTTCTCTGCAAGGCTTCGAGTCCTGGAAGGGTAGGAACAGACCAGACATGGTCCTGCACCTTCATGGAAACCGCGTCCGTGGCGTGGTGTTTCTCGCACACGTCTACCGCTGTTCGGCCACTTTTCCATTTGCATGGGCATCACTGTCCGCATGCCTTCTCTCGGCTCCCAGGGAGCAGCCCCCCGGTCCCGTCTGCCCCAGGGCCCCCTGCCCTTCTGCCTTTACTGTGTCCTCTTCTTTCCGACCAGTCCCTGCTGAGGGGATCGAGGGCTTGGGACCCTGCTTCTCTCTCTCTTTTCTTGACCAGGTCCTTCAGTCACTTGATTTTAAGTATCATCTGTGCAGTAATTGACTCTGAAATGTCTGTATCCGGAAAGGTCGCCATTTCCCGGAGTTCTGGGCTCACATATCCAACGGCTGTAATGCTTGGACCTCAAGTGAAGTCCTGGGTCTCAATGCGGCCAACACAACTATCGATGCCCTCAGCTCCCTGTCCATGCATCCCCTTTCCTGTCCAGTGAGGGGCAGCGCTGTGCATGCCCTTGCTCGGACCATAAACAACTTCTGATTTCCTCTTATCTTACCTCCCATCCAGTCTGTAGGTAATTTCTTTTAGCTCTGACTTCACCATATATCCTGGTTCCCACTGATGTTTATCACCTCGACTGCAAATGAAGCCGCGCCCAGCTTGCTCCTTACTCCTCTAGAGCAGCCTCATGATGCTTCTCCCTGCCTCCCTGGGGTCCTTCTGGAGCCCCCTCCTTCAGCAGGGTAGGGGCAGAGAAGGCCATGGAGCACGTGCAGGGATGGGCTGTGAGCGCTCAGCTTCACAGAAGTTACTCTTTCTTCGTGGTCACTTGAGTGTGTCCTCTGCTTTCCCACCTCTGTCCCTGTTGCTCTTACAATCACTCTTCTCTGGCTTTACAAAAGAAAGCCACACCCCCACCCTCCCCAGATCTCATCGCCAAACGTTATCCCACCATGAAAGCCCTCAAGAAACCAAACAAAGGAACAATTGTAAAATGAATTTTTCCTGGGAGAGTTTCAAGAAAGCAAAGTCAAAACTAGCTGCAGTGAGAAATCCCAAGAAAACCTGATTTGGCCCATGTTATAAATTTATAGCAAGGTTTCTATTGTACCCACAAGTAGACAGATTGATAGGTATGGCAAACTATCTGTCAGTGTATCTATGGAGTCATCTATTCATCATAGAGCAAACTATTAACCAGAAGTGAGCAGGCAGCAATGCATGTTCATCTGGGCTAAGAAAACAAAGGGAGGCTTCATCTTGAGAAATCAACAAAGGCCTTCCAAGAGAGAGCAAAAGACTGCTCATTTAGAACTCAAGTAACTATCCTGGTTATGAAAATGAGAAAATACACAGAGTGAGGTCCAATATCTCCCTCAGGCCATGTAGCTGTAACTTATAAACTTGAGACCTGCACAAAAGTCCATGTGCGCTCTAAATCAGCCGTGTCCGACTCGTTGCGACCCTATGGACTGAAACCTGTCAGGCTCCTCTGTCCGTGAGATTCTCCAGGCAATAATACTGGAGGGGGTTGCCATGCCCTCCTCCCTCTTCCTGACCCAGGGGTCGAACCCGAGTCTCCTGCATTGGCAGGTGGATTCCAGTCTCCCGCATTGGCGTGTGGACTCTTTACCGTCTGAGTTACGAGGAAAGCCCCATGCTTGCCGTTTTTCAAAACTCAAAGTGGGAAGCAGAGAAAGTGCCTGGACATAGCTGGCTGCTGACAGGCAGGGAGCATTCCCGCCCCACCCCCCACAAATTACTGCTAAATGCCGCTAATAGACAGAAATCTCCTTCAACTATGGCATAAGGATTGGAACAATCAAAACCTCTTACCCTTGAAAAGCATCTTGCATGTCCTGAAAAGATAGAATTAAAAGTTGTCTCCCACATAAATCACAGCAGCTGTTCTTAAAGATTAAGTAAATGTACTTTTTTAGTGACAAAGAGTGTAGCATGTGCATTAAATAAATAGTGAAGGAAAGGGTTTAGCACATTTCTCCTGAGAGTAAATGAAAAGTCATCCCCTTCATGTTTATTTGGGTGTTTTCATGACAAAAGAAGATGACCATACAGTATCGTGTTCTAAAGAAAATTGTAATGGCCTCTTGTTTAAGTAAGAATAATGTGCCCCACGAATATCAATCCATTTCACCAGACACAATAATTGGGCGTTTGGAGACACATTCTTTAAACTTTATCTCCTGTCCCTACTCCCCATCCTTACAAAGTTTCAGAAGAAATACTTGAACAGAGAGTCAAGACTCCATTAAAACTGAAAGAAAAGAGAAAGAGTAACCCTATTTCAGCATTCCCTAAACTCTAAGACAATGCTATTACCTGGAGGACAAAGTGATAAACCCAATCTGCTTTTCAATTACCACCTTTAAATAGCTGCATTATAAATAACCTTCTCCACTCAGTGGCACAAGAAGTGACTTAAATGGTATTTATAGCCACTTAGATTAGTTCATCTTTAAGAGAAGAGACAAGGAACAAGCATATAATACTTTCTTATAAACATTTTTATTTTTTAAGTGTTTATTTGTGTGTTATCTGAAGGGTTTCCTTTGCTGTTTTTTTTTTCTAATGTTCTTATCATTTAAGGTAATATAATGTAAAAGCATAAATAGCCTAGGAAAATCCCTTAACTTTTGAAGACTTGATTTGTATAATGGATCCATATTTGCTGTGTCAGCTATCATAAATTTAATCATAAATATCATGATATTCTTCAATACATTATTAATTTAAAAGTGCCCATTACTTTTGCCCATGTAATTTGCATCACAATGGGCAAAAAACTGAGCAGAGCAGAGGTTGGTGAACTGAATGATTAAAGTGACAAATGTTTTATTTGCTGAAATGGAATAAACATGAAGGAAGAGAACTTGTTTACAAAAGAAAGCTTGTTGGATAAGATGGGTCATTTGGAGCACATAATAACGGCACATCTTTTTCCTATAAACAGCACACCTCTGCCCTAGGGCATTACCTGCCGCCCTGACTTACATGCTGTGAAGTCTTGGGGACACTCTGAGGATGTCCCAATAACTGCACATGTATAGATTCATTTTATTACAGACATAGACAAGGCAGTGTCTGCATCTGTGTGGACTGAAGCCTCGGTGTGGACATGCAGTCAGCAAGCAAAGCGCTCAGAACAACAGGAGGGAACAAAGTGTAAGGACTAAGCCTCGGGGTCACCTGTGAGGGTGAAAGAGATGTGGCTCCATCACCACTGAGGCATCTTCTTTGTTTATAGACTTAGAGCTCCGGACACGGAGCGGCTCTGCTTGGTCAGGGCCTCCTGCCCCTGACACAGAGCACAGAGCTGACCCCTTGCCGTGTCACTCAGCTCTGGACTAGGGGAGTCTGGCCCCGAGGCTGCTGGAACCTCCCCTCACCTCCTCTGCGCACTGTTTCCTGACCTGCTGGATGCAAAGGCCCGTGGGAGGACTTGGGGTGACCCAGTGGACGTGGGGTCACTAAGTAAGCAGCTTGGGTCACCTGGAGCGGCTGGGTGGAGGAGAATGGCCCCTCTTTTCCCCTTCCCACCATCAGTGCTGGATGGATATGAACTAGGAATCGGAATTGTGTTGTGTTTAGCCATTGAGAACCAGGAAATTATTTTAACAGCACAGAGCCTGTCCGGCCTGATACATACGCTATCTAATTGTTCTCCAGGTACTTTCATTATTATGCTCACGTCCTGTCAATGGGCGTTGAAATGAATGATTGTCTGACACACACTCTCTCTAAGGCTGCATGCTATTGAACTTTTAAAAACGTGCCATCCTTGTCCAACCAGGGCTGTTGCTGAGGTGTACTGTGGGTCTGGTTAGGGCTGATTTCCAGCATCCTTCCTGTGCTCACTGCCCATTAGACAGCCCTCTGTGAATTGCCTGCTTGCATGTTCCAGGGGTGATGCTGGGATGCTGGTAAGCAGGAGATGGAGACGCAGGTTCCCTGGACCTGTTCTGTTATGTCCCCTCCGAAGACTGACCACTGCAGAGGCTGAGACAGGTTCAAGGACCAGGGAAGGAGTCCTTTGAGAAGAAGGAAAGGGACCGCTAGAACATCTTCCAGCTGTCAGGATTCTGCTGAGGGCCCACTGGAGTGACTGTGGCTGGTGGCAGCTTTGCCAGGAAGAGAATCACAGTGAAAAGAGAAGCCAGCCAGACACACAGACCCCGTGGATCCTGCAGCGTGGCTGAGTAAGGCAGGATGCTCAGGCACGTCTGTTTACCTGTGCTTCCCTTCCACCCTACCTGATGGGTGTTCCTGCTGGACGGCTCGTCTCTCTCACTGATCAGAATATAATTTAATCTGTGAAAATTATTGATACTGAACTGTCTAAAATCCTGAAATATATTCCTGCAGAGTATGAACAGAAAGAAAGAGGAAACATCGCCCAGATTAATAATATGCTTTGCGCCTGTCATTGGAGAAACGATCATAGTCAGACTGTCAAGCACCGTCCAAGTGTTCCTGGAAACTCACACATAAAAGAAATGCTTCCATTAACTTTTGCTCCAAAACCACCCAGTGTAACGCTCTTCATGGGTGTGTCCCTCTTTACAAGGAATATTGGTTTTCAATTACCTTCTCTAACAAGTTGAGAGGCTTTTACTGGGGCTTAGTGTGTGTTTTTATCTTAGGTTATTCAGATGTGTTTAATATCCACCTAACAGAGCTTGGGGAGAACGTGCTCTATTCTGACAAACACCATCTCACACTGAAGGTCTGGTCCTCACCCCCTGAAGTACAGGGGCGAGATTTGAAGAGGAATCGGTCACGGAGCGTCTGTTGTCCCTGGCGTTTCTCCCCTCCTGGATGGAGGCGAGGGTCCAGGGCACTGAGGTTGGACAGAACACAGGTGCCTAAATGGACGTTATCCAGATCTTGACATATGCTGTTGACACCTCCCCACCCTCCTGGAAGAACCAGGAACCAATTTGTTCTTCTCTTTTTTCACCCCACTCTATCTAATCCACCAACAATTTCTATCAACCTTCACCCCCAGATGCATCAAAGCCATCGAGGTGCCTCCATCTCCTCCTTCCATCCTTGTTCAAGCCCTCCCCCCCCAGGTCCAAACCGCAGTGACCCAGTGACCTCCGACCTTGTTCCATGCATCCTCACCTCCACTCAGCAACCAGAACTTGTTTTATAGAGAAACTCTTCCTTTGTCCACTGGGACATTGCCAGAGACTTCAGCACTTTTCATACCTCTTAGAACAAGCTCCAAACAATTCCACATTTCAAAGTCCCCGCGACGTGGCCCCTCCTTCTAGCTGACGTCATTGTGGACCACCTCCCACTTCTCACTGACTCAGCCGCCCGGCTCTTGCTGGTCCAAAAGGACTCAGCTCCTGCCTGGTCCAGGCGGTGTTGCTGGTCTCCCCAGGGCTCTGTGCTTCCTTCCTGCTTCAATATCAAGGCTTTTATGCCATCCTTTTTTTTTTTTTGTCAGAGGGAGGGTGCTAACCACACAATGTAAAATAACTTCCCCACCACTGACTGGTCACACTGTTCACCTTCTGCATAGCATCTAAGGGGGCTCACATGTTAACTTACGTTGCTATTTACTGTTGATTTGTTTACTGTCATTCTGCATCCCCCAAAGTGGTTCCTAAGTTCTCCATAGGGAAGGGCCTCTCCAGTCTGAAGCTTATGTCTCAGTGCCTTGCAGTGTATTAAACACCTGGCACCATTTAATAAATGCACAGCACGTAAATGAATGATAAACCTTGTAGGCCTGGGGGGTTGCTTTCCTTGAGAGAGTTCAGACATTTTCAGAAATATATTATAATTGGGCTGAGAAACATTATTTCCAATCAATACAGTGAATAAGAATGAGATACGCTTATTTACTTTGTGTTTATTTCATATGGGCTAGAGCTGCAATCACTCAAAATAGATCTGTAGCTTGTAGCCAGTGATGAAGAGATCCTTTCTGTCATTGATAGGATTCTTGAGGAGAAAAATCAGTCCCAAGTCATCTGTGTTTTAATTGTCTTGGTGGCAGTATTTTCTCCACTTTTCTTGTGCATGCGCTAAGTCGCTCCAATGGTGTCTGACTCTTTGTGACCCCATGGACTGTAGCCCACTGAGCTCTCTGTCCATGGGAGTTTCCAGGCAAGGACACGGCTGTTGTCTGCCATCCATGCCCTTCTCTGGGGGGGGTCTTCCAGACCCAGGGCTGAACCCGCATCTCCTGCATTGGCAGGTGGTGCTTTTCCATTAGCGCCACCTGGGAAGCCCATTCTCCACCTTCTGCCTCTCGTAAATGTGCCATGTGCCCACATGGGGTCACCTAAGCGTAAGTAAAACATGATTTTTAGATCAGAGTAGGGAGATGGCCAAGGTTTCCCGAACTTCTCTGGAGAGGCTTCGTGCCTTCTGAAAAAGGTGTATGTTACACAGTTTTGAAAACAGAGAGTTTTCTTGAGATTGCACCTGCAGAGTGTGACAGCAAGGGGTATTCAGAGAAAGAAAATCACACGGCTGTTTCCATGGGAACTGACAGAGGTGTGTTTTGAATTCCTCTGGAGAATAGCAATTGTAAGTAAACTGTCAGTCTCCCAAGTTTACTTGAAGGTCATTGCTATAAGCCCCCAGCAAACAGCCCATGAGAGTCTGGCTGTCCGCACTGGCCGTGTCAATGGTGATCAATACCCATTGTGAGTGGCCTGACGCGCCAGACGGGTGAGACCATCACTTGATAAGCTTTCAGAGGGAGACCCAATCCAAACTGGAGGGTGGAATTTCAAACCGATTAATAATTAAGTATCTACTGGACTTTGTGTCCAAAGGATTGACAAACATGTAAAAGAATAAGCCCTTCCCTGAGTATACTACATTTGCCCATGACAAAATTTTTAATATACTTCCTAGGTTGGGTTTTATTCATTTAAACAATTATTAATGAAAAAAAGAACAGAATAAAATTCTGCACCATAGTGGTGGAATGTGATATTGTTAAACATCTGTGTATCTTATTGAGAGAATTGTATGCACTCATCTGGCATTTTTATTAGGTCTTTTATAGGTTGCTATAATAAATTTTTCTCAAAAATTTTTATTTCTTTCACAGTTCACTATGCACACACACACACACACCTCTATATACCTCATAATATATATATTATACACACACACACACCCCTATATACCTCGGAATACACTGTGATAGGCACTAACCATATTGCAGTGAAAAAAGAGAGTTCCCGCACCCATGGGGTAAACGTCAGTGATTGTACTTAATCAGGTGTTTTGCTTACAGCTGTCCCTGTTTGTATTTCAAAGGACTCTGTTTATTTTCCATCCCAAGTACCACTTCTTGCAATTGTTCTCTAATTTCCCATGGAAAAGGTAATTGTTAGCTCTCTGAATATGGTGGGACAGCCCATTTTTTGGCAGGTAAATAGTTACAATGCAGCAATAAAGACTGAGCCACGTATCAGAACACTTATCTGCTTTATTTCTATTTTTATTCTGTGTCTTCGCTCGCACAAACTTACAAGGAAAATCAGTGTTTCGAATTGCTATCATCTTTACAATGAGAAAGAACTATCTCATACTCTTTTTCAGAAGGTGGTTGTGAGTTTCAACAAGATGCTCTGTGGTGGTGCCTTGGGAGCTACAGTGGTGCTCACACTCATCCTTGTCACACACACGGTTATACTCGCTCACCCTGTTTAACAGCCATCATGGGCAGTACCCAGAGCCTTGGGACAGATGACAACTGCACATCTGTTGTGATGATGAACTTTGTGGGGCTTCTCCTTTAAACTGACACTTCGCAGATCCCCCAGGGCAGCTGGGCAAGGTCTTACTTGAGGGTCGATTTCTTGGCTTATATTTGCCTTTTCTCCTCACCTGCATCTATGTTGACTCTGAGCTCCTGCTGCAGTTAAATATGCGGCAGGTTGCAAAACAGAAAGAGCAAGGTTTTTGGTATTTGTTCTCCAAAAACTTCCATCTAGAAGAAGGAGATTAAAAAGCGTCACTAAATTCCTTGGTCAAGAGTTTGAAGGAGACGACGGTTTCACTGAGACTGAATGAATGATGTGATGTTTACTCCCAGACAGCTTGTGGTGGCATTTAAGTGAAAAAAATTTTACTTACAAAAATAAATATTCATTGCAAACCGCTCAGCAGCAAACATGAACAAATGGTGGATGAATCTCCAGGGAATTGCACTAAGTGAAAAGAGCCGTTCATAGAAGTTGACACTCTGCATGATTCTGCTCACACAGTATCTTGAGACGACCATGTTATATACATGGAAACACGTGCGTTTCAGAGGTTCCAGAATGGGGAGAGGGGAGGAAAGGCTGAATGGCTACAGAAGGGTGCCCTTGTAGGCACGATAACATTCTGGATTTTGCTTGAACTAGTGTCAGTCTTCCATTGTGATGCTGACCACAGCTTTGCAAGACTTCACCAGTGTGGGGGAGGCGTGGGGTCTCTCTATAGTATTCCTTGTAACTGCATGTGAATCTGCAGTCATCTAGAAATAAACAGTTTTTAAAGTATTTCTTGCACAATTTGCATTCGGCTTGCACACTTGATACGACTTTCCACTAACTCATTGAGCAGATGTAATAAAAACAGCAAAACTAATAATAACAGCTTACCGAGGCCGCTAATACCCTCTCATAACTTTTTCTTCTCCATTCCTATCGTAGGCAGCATTCTGGAAAGCTCCCTCAAATATCCATCCCCATGTGCGGTATACACATCCTGCCTGCAGTTGCTGGGGTTGGTACTGTGCTTGGATGTCATCCCCAAGTTCAAGTTTATTGAAAGGCACAGTTGGCTGTAAAACAAGGAGAAGAACTGGGTGGGCCTGACCTTGTTGCAGGAACCTCTTAGGAGTTTTCTCCGGCTGATTGCAGAAGGGGAAGCCAGAGATGCAAAGTGTGGGCGGGACCCATGTGCCAGGCTTGAAGATGGAGGAGTTGGGTGGTAAGGGGTGTGGGAACCCCTTCTCCCTGACAGTCAGTCAGGGAATGGGGACATTGGTCTTAAAGCCATAAAGAATGAATTCTTGCAACAGTTGTGAGGGTTCGGACAGAGCTGCAGCTGTGGGTGAGATGTGGCCTGGGTGAACTCTTCTCTCAACCTTGCAGTGCTGCTCAGAGAACCCAGCTGGATGTACATCCCACTGAACTGTGAGCTCTTCAGTGCTGTGGTTGCAAACTGCTTTGTGGGTCATTTGTTGTTCAGTCATATCTGTCTCTTTGCCACCCCATGGCCTCTGGCCCACCAGGCTCCTCTGTCCATGAGATTTCCCAGGCAAGAATACTGGAGTGGGTTGCCATTTCCTTCTTCAGGGGATCTTCCAGACCTGGGGATTGAACCCATGTCTCCTCCATTGCAGATACTTTGTTTACTGCTGAGCCACTGGGGAAAGTCTCAATGGGTGATAATTTGTTACGAAACGAAAAAAAACCAATGCAATCCCACTGCACATGGCAACTGCTGGAAACCACCGGGAGGAAGGCGTGTGATGGTGGCCTGAGATTCTCTGGCTGTCGGGGATCCTGATCTCCTTGAACAAAGCTCTGCAACAGAGCAGAAAGGGTTCTCAGTTTGGGGGATTTGATTATTCACAGATGTAGTTCATAGCCTCACAGCGGCAGAGACCAGGGTGTGGGGAGCAGAGACTCTCTTCTGGGTTCAAGAGTATTGCCCTTGAAGGCACTCTGGGGATGCATGCGGGTTTCGTTGGAGACCATCTCAGGTCTACAGGATGCCAGCGATGGGTAGAAACACACCCCTAGGGGCTAGTGTTCCAAGGGTTGACGGAAGCACCTAGCATAGATCTCATATGCCAGGCTCCTTGTTCACTTGTGAGTGGACTGAAGAAAAGCACATTCAGCCAATCTTACTGCCAGGAAGCAAAGTTAGCACCACCCCAGGCCAAGAAAGCCCAGGAGATGACTGACTGCACTCACTAACCCTCTGTCAAGTGGAACCCGATACGGCGCATCAGGAGGCTGAGAGGAAAGCCAAGAGGTAGGACCAGAGATGGTTCATGGAGATGAAATAAGACAGCAAATGGTGGTTGAAGACATGGTGCTCATTTCCATCAGATTAAAATCTGTAATTAAAATCTGTAATCATTAAAAGAGTGCAGTATTGATGCAAACTTCGTTCAATGGAGCCAATTAGAGAACCAGAAATTAATCTCAGCGTACAGAAGGATTTAGTGCCTTATTAAGGAGACACAGACATGAAAGATTGGATATTACCTTTTCAAGAAGGGATTTAATTGACTATATTTACAGATAAGGTTGGGATTCCCTGGTGACGCCCATGGTAAAGAATTGCCTGCCAATGTAGGAGAAGCAAGAGATGGGTTCAATTCCTGGGTTGGGAAAACCCCTTGGAAAAGGAAACAGCAACCCACCCCAGCGTTCTTGCCTGGAAAGTCCCATGGACAGAGGCGCCTGGAGGGCCACAGTCAATGGGACTGCAGAGAGTGGACACAGTGAGTGCACTCCTGACTAACTCTGGCTGAGGCTGGATTCTCACTCTCACAGAAACACTAAGATCACAGATCTGCAAAGAGATGCAGCTTAATCTTCCAACTTCAACAATCAACAGGCATTTTGGCAAGCTTGGTTATCTAGCCCCTCACCTGTGTATTGTGTTTTTTCCAGCAAATCTGTCATGCGATTTTCACCCCTAAACATGTCTCCAGTGTGCATCTCTAACTGATAATGAAGGAGGAAGCAAAACAGGCTCCACCTTGAAAGCAGGACTCCATCTCCGGCCGGACTGTGGACTCTGAGCTCTATGCCCTGTATCTATGGAAACGACACACCAACTGGAAAACCAGGCCCCGGGAGGAAGAGTCCCATACCTAGACCATACCTAGACTCTCCGTCGCCTAAAAGAATACCCTAATTATCTGTGTAACAGTTATTATGCTTATTGGGGTATGACCACAGGCCTATTGATAATTGTCCGCTGTTAACTACCTAGGCTTAAGGCATATGAATCACGGGTTAACTTTGGTTGTATCTTTCTTTTCCTTTGTTCAGACTAGTTTCAGGGATTTGGGGAGATGGGTTTGGGCACATATACTTAAGGTATGTAAGGTTTTCACAAAAACTGGTTGGGGTCCTTGGCTAAGAGGAGACTCTGCTTTGGGCCTGCCAGTGTAATAAACTGCACCCCACCATCTGCATTGTCCTTCTGAGTGAGTTTGTTTCCCAGAATGCATGTCTACAACAATAAGAACTTTCAAAGTTGAACCCTCCACCATCATTTTACCTAACAAAGTAAAATAGGCAAATCTTTTATATGGAGATACTGGAGAATCATTTAAAAATGCTTTCTACAAAATATGCATAGAAACGAATGAAAATGAAAACACAACAACCCAAAACCTATGGGACACTGTAAAAGCAGTGCTAAGGGGAAGGTTCATAGCAATACAGAGTTACCTCAAGAAACAAGAAAAAAGTCAAATAAATAACCTAACTCTACACCTAAAGCAACTAGAGAAGGAAGAAATGAAGAACCCTAGGGTTAGTAGAAGGAAAGAAATCTTAAAAATTAGGGCAGAAATAAATGCAAAAGAAACAAAAGAGAACATAGCAAAAATCAACAAAGCTAAAAGCTGGTTTTTTGAAAAGGTAAATAAAATTGACAAACCGTTAGCCAGACTCATTAAGAAACAAAGGGAAAAGAATCAAATCAACAGAATTAGAAATGAAAATGGATAGATCACAACAGACAACTCTGAAATACAAAGGATCATAAGAGCCTATTACCAGCAGCTATATGCCAATAAAATGGACAACTTGGAAGAAATGGACAAATTCTTAGAAAAGTATAACTTTCCAAAACTGAACCGGGAAGAAATAGAAGATCTTAACAAACCCATCACAAGCATGGAAATTGAAACTGTAATCAGAAATCTTCCAGCAAACAAAAGCCCAGGATCAGATGGCTTCACAGCTGAATTCTACCAAAAATTTAGAGAAGAGCTAACACCTGTCTTTCTCAAACTCTTCCAGAAAATCGCAGAAGGCAAACTTCCAAACTTATTCTATGAGGCCACCATCACCCCAATACCAAAACCAGATAAAGATGCCACAAAAAGAGAAAACTACAGGCCAATATCACTGATGAACATAGATGCAAAAATCCTTAACAAAATTCTAGCAAACAGAATCCAACAACATATTAAAAAGATCATACATCATGACCAAGTGGGCTTTATCCCAGGAATGCAAGGATTCTTTAATATCTGCAAATCAATCAATGTAATACACCACATTAACAAATTGAAAGATAAAAACCATATGATTATCTCAATAGATGCAGAAAAAGCCTTTGACAAAATTTAACATCCATTTATGATAAAAAAAAAACTCTCCAAAAAGCAGGACTAGAAGGAACATACCTCAACATTATAAAAGCTGTATATGACAAACCCACAGCAAACATTATCCTCAATGGTGAAAAATTGAAAGCATTTCCCTTAAAGTCAGGAACAAGACAAGGGTACCCACTCTCACCACTACTATTCAACATAGTTTTGGAAGTGTTGGCCACAGCAATCAGAGCAGAAAAAGAAATAAAAGGAATCCAGATAGGAAAAGAAGTAAAATTCTCACTGTTTGCAGACGACATGATCCTCTACATGGAAAACCCCAAAGATTCTACCAGAAAATTATTAGAGCTAATCAATGAATACAGTAATGTTGCAGGATATAAAATTAACACAGAGAAATCCCTTGTATTCCTATACACTAACAATGAAAAAACAGAAAGAGAAATTAAGGAAACAATACCATTCACCATTGCAACAAAAAGAATAAAATACTTAGGAGTATATCTATCTAAAGAAATGAAAGACCTATATATAGAAAACTATAAAACACTGATGAAAGAAATCAAAGAGGACACAAACAGATGGAGAAATATACCATGTTCATGGATTGGAAGAATCAATATTGTGAAAATGACTATACTACCCAAAGCAATCTATAGATTCAATGCAATCCCTATCAAGCTACCAATGGTATTTTTCACAGAACTAGAACAAATAATTTCACAATTTGTATGGAAATACAAAAAACCTCATATAGCCAAAGCAATCTTGAGAAAGAAGAATGGAACTGGAGGAATCAACCTGCCTGACTTCAGGCTCTACTACAAAGCCACAGTCATCAAAACAGTATGGTACTGGCACAAAGATAGAAATATAGATCAATGGAACAGAATAGAAAGCCCAGAGATAAATCCATGAACTTATGGACACCTTATCTTTGACAAAGGAGGCAAGGATATACAATGGAAAAAAGACAACCTCTTTAACAAGTGGTGCTGGGAAAACTGGTCAACCACTTGTAAAAGAATGAAACTAGAACTTTAGAACTAGTATGAACTAGTTCTAGAAACTAGAACTTTAGAACTTTCTAACACCATACACAAAAATAAACTCAAAATGGATTAAAGATCTAAATGTAAGACCAGAAACTATAAAACTCCTAGAGGAGAACATAGGCAAAACACTCTCCAACATAAATCACAGCAAGATCCTCTATGACCCACCTCCCAGAATATTGGAAATAAAAGCAAAATAAACAAATGGGACCTAATGAAACTTAAAAGCTTTTGCACAACAAAGGAAACTATAAGCAAGGTGAAAAGACAGCCTTCAGAATGGGAGAAAATAATAGCAAATGAAGAAACAGACAAAGGATTAATCTCAAAAATATACAAGCAACTCCTGCAGCTCAATTCCAGAAAAATAAATGACCCAATCAAAAAATGGGCCAAAGAACTAAACAGACATTTCTCCAAAGAAGACATACAGATGGCTAACAAACACATGAAAAGATGCTCAACATCACTCATTATCAGAGAAATGCAAATCAAAACCACAATGAGGTACCATTACATGCCAGTCAGGATGGCTGCTATCAAAAGTCTACAAGCAATAAATGCTGGAGAGGGTGTGGAGAAAAGGGAACCCTCTTACACTGTTGGTGGGAATGCAAACTAGTACAGCCACTATGGAGAACAATGTGGAGATTCCTTAAAAGAACTGGAAATAGAACTGCCATATGACCCAGCAATCCCACTTCTGGGCATACACACTGAGGAAACCAGATCTGAAAGAGACACGTGCACCCCAATGTTCATCACAGCACTGTTTATAATAGCCAGGACATGGAAGCAACATAGATGCCCATCAGCAGACGAATGGATAACGAAACTGTGGTACATATACACAATGGAATATTACTCAGCCATTAAAAAGGATTCATTTGAATCAGTTCTAATGAGATGGATGAAACTGGAGCCCATTATACAGAGTGAAGTAAACCAGAAAGATAAAGACCAATACAGTATACTAACGCATATATATGGAATTTAAAAAGATGGTAATGATAACCCTATATGCAAAACAGAAAAAGAGACATAGACGTATAGAACAGACTTTTGGACTCTGTGGGAGAAGGCGAGGGTGGGATGTTCTGAGAGAATAGCATTGAAACAAATATACTGTCAAGGGTGAAACAGATCACCAGCCCAGGTTGGATACATGAGACAAGTGCTCAGGGCTGAAGCACTGGGAAGACCTGGAGGGATGGGGTGGGGAGGGGGTGCAGGAGGGGGAATCGGGATGGGGAACACGTGTGGATCCATGGCTGATTCATGTCAATGTATGGCAAAAACCACTACAATATTGTAAAGTGATTAGCTTCCAGCTAATAAAAATAAATGAAAAAAAATGCTTCCTAGTAACAGTGCAAAATATTCATGATGTGTGAAATAAAAACATACAATAATTTACTCTTGTATCTCAGAATCATAATATCATTAAGATACATATATATTTGCACAGAAAAATAGGGATTGGAAGAAATGAAAATGTTAATAATGGTTATTAACAGAAGTGAAATTTTTGGTCAAGTATTTTTATTCTTTCTGCTTTTCTAAATTTCTGGAAATAAACATATACTTATTTTGTTAAAATATTATTCATAGAAAGGACTTTTCTATAACTTCAAATATTCCATCCACAACAGAACATTATCATTGGCACAGACAAGGCATTTAAAAATATTTAGCAGTTGACATGAATATCCTTACATTTCCCTGAATTTCTATATCCTTTAGACATTTTCATTGTGTTAATTTTGCTTTAATTTTGTAGGTGCATTCCCTGGCAAGATTCTGTACCCGACGTCAGCGTGGGAGAGATGTAAGTGTTTTCAAGCTACATTAATTTAGTCTTTGCTTAGTGACGTGTCTGCAAAAGCAGGAGTTCAGTGCTGTTTAACAAGTAAATGAAGAGAGGAAGGGAGAGGTTCACAGCTGCTCTAGGCTGTTTAGAGGAAAAAGGGGTGATTGATTGGGGTTTTCGGAGAGGTTGCCTGGAAATAATAATGGGAGCGAACTGGCCAGAGGAGGCATCTTCAGGCACTGGTGTAACACTCAGGAGCTTTTCTTTCCTGGAGGAGACCGACATGTTACTGGACACCCATGTTCAGCCCTCCTAACGTACTGTGATGTTGCCACCCACACCAGCATCAAGGGCCCAAGCCGGCCATTCTGAGAGCCTCGTGTGCAAGCTTTGAATCGATTTAGACTTGTAACTGATTTTGTTTAATCTGCAAACATCTATACCTGACTTTGCTTACAGCTTGCTGATTTTCTCATCACTGCTGAAAATCCATATTTAATTCTGAGAAAGCATCACTTCAGTTTTCCTGATAACATTTGCTCCTACTCAATTTGGTTTCTGGGACAGAACAAATAAAATCTCCTAATAAAAAAGTATAACTCTAAGCCCAGCAAACTTCCAAAACTGCATGAAGTGCTGGCAGACAGGACAAAAGATTTTAAATGATCTTGTTTTAGGTGGGTCCAAGACAGAGTCTCCTCTTAGCCAAGGACCCCGACCAGTTTTTGTGAAAACCTTATATACCCTAAGCGTATGTGCCCAAACCCACCTCCCCAAATTCCCTGAAACTAGTCTGAACAAAGGAAAAGAAAGATACAATCAAAGTTAACCCGTGATTCATAGGCCTTAAGCCTAGGTAGTTAACAGCGGACAATTATCAATAGGCCTGTGGTCATACCCCAATAAGCACAATAGAATGTATGATTCTATTCGGTTACACAGATAGTCAGGGTATTCTTTTAGGCGAGGGAGAGCCTAGGTACGAGCCCTGGGGCTCTTCCTCCCGGGGCCTGGTTTTCCGGTTGGTGTGTCGTTTCCATAGATACGGGCATAGAGCTCAGAGTCCACAGTCCGGCCAGAGATGGAGTCCTGCTTTCAAGGTGGAGCCTGTTCTGTTTCCTCCTTCATTCTGGGTTGTCCTTCAAATAGTTTAACATAGCAGTTTGTGATATGATTTTCTTTAAAATCTTAATTATATCTTGGGTGGTTTTTCTTCAGATCTCAAAGAAAGCCTTATGAAGAGAGTTTTATCTATAAATTTAGAACGCAATATCCTAATGAGGCTGGATACACAAAGTAACACTCATAAACACTCCAGGTAAGGCGAGTTACATTTGTCCATTTTATCAGCTTTGGATCATAATTCAAAATACAAGGAAATGCTAAACTTTTTTATTCTATTAAATGTGTTTAGAAATGATTTTGATCTTATTAATCCTCAAGTGTATGAGGTAACCCTGTAGTCTTGATATTGCTGTCCACATAGAAGCGGGTTCTGTGCTTGGAAAGTTAGTCTCTCAGTCTTGTCTGAGTCTTTGTGACCCCAGCCCGCCAGGCTCCTCTGTCCATGGAATGCTTCAGGCAAGAACACTGGAGTGGGCTACGATGCCCTTGTCCAAGGGATCTTCCCCACGGAGCCACCACGGAAGCCCACTCATTAGAAAATACCCTGATGCTGGGAAAGATAGAAGGCAGGAGGAGAAGGGGATGACAGAGGATGAGATGGTTGGATGGCATCACCGACTCAATGGACATGAGTTTGAGCAAGCTCTGGGAGATGGTGAAGGATGGGGAAGCCTGATGTGCTGCAGTCCATGGGGTCACAAAGAGTCAGACACGACAGAGTAATGGAACAACAACAGGGAAGCCCACCCGGCCCCCCAGACACATACCGTTAACCCAGTTTTAGTGTTGAGTTACTTCCTCCTCTGCCTACTCAGCATCCTCCTGGCTCCAGCCCCGGGAATTACACTCTTTGCCGGAGTCAAAGTCAGAGGCAGGATAGAAACTGGAGGCTGCCTTTGGCACATGGTCCCCTCGGGACTGATGTGCAAGGAGCCCTTGTTGACGTGGGTGTGAGGGTGTGGGTAGGATGGACTTGAAGGACTGGAAGATGAGATAGCTGGGTTTCAAGTGCACGTTCATCTGAATGTGGTGACACTAGTATTTTCTCCGCTCACATCTGATAACTAAACACTGATTGTGGTGAGCAGTTTCAGCCTGCCCTCTGGTTCCAAAGTATCAACAACATGGCAGAGTTTTGCTACATTTTGAAGGGGAAAGCAACATGCCTAAAGCATTAGACATTATAATTTTGTTTTTCTTCTCATCTGAAGTTTAAATTCCTTCCTAAATGAAGAACGTTTTAAGATGATTAGCACCCAAATGGGTGAGCAACTTGACAGGGGGAAGACTAATACCAGGAGGAAAATTATATTCAAGCTCATTACTCTCGGAGCGCTGCATCCTTCAAATCACCACCCATTTCCCCAAGCTACAGACCCGAGGATGCGTGGCGATGAGAATGTGTCCTCAAACCGATTCAAGGAGCCCTAATGCGGTTCTCCCGTTTTCCACAACAGCACTGGTTCTCTGAGGAGCAAACCAGCTCCTGAGTGCCACTGAGTTGATTTGTGACCTCAGGCAAGTCTCATTTTTTTTCTACCACGTATTTATTCTCTGTAAAATGATAATGCTCTGTTTCCTCACATCTGCACACAAATGACAGTCTGTGTGGCTGCAAGGCACCATTACACTAAGCAGCGTCAAAGACGGAAAAGAAAGGACCATTCAGAACAAAGACAAAACGCAAACTTCACGTCTCCCCTGGCGGTTGTGCTTTAGGATTGCTGACTCCTGTCACTTTCTCCCCAAACCATCCTCAGAGTCAGCGGAAAACGCACTGACCGCATCTCAGGTGTGGGCGGGGCCTCGGTGTCGGGCACACCCTCCTGAGTGCCGGGCTCTCCTGCCCCCCAGGGCTGCTCTGGCCCCACCTCCTTCCCTGGTGGCGTCCACAAGCTGAGCCAGTTCTCTGAAGACACCTGCCTCGTCGAAGCGTGTGGTTGTGTACAAAGGCCCGCAGGGACTCAGGCCCATGACCACAGCAAGCAGGTAACCACGGAGAAGGAGTCACTGAAGACGAGCTGCAGTGACAGAGCCTGCTGTGTCTTCTGCCCCACTGTGGCCCCAGGGTCACCCGGGGACGGGACACGGACACAGAACCTCAGGTGATGCAAGAGCAGCCGAAGAGAAGCCCTGTGTGGGCCCAGCCCCTTCTCAGGAGCCCGTCCTGTCCATGCACCTTCCGCGGTCTCTGACGTTGTGACAGTCCATGACCGATCCAGGTATCACGCCCACTTCACAGGCATCAGGGCTGGTCAGCCCTGGAGAACTGCAGGTCACGTCCCTTTTACTGAGTGTGTCCTGGGAGCCTTCTGCTGCAAACACCTCCTTTGGTTGAGCATGTCAAAATCCCTGCTGCATGAGGGCACGTTTCCCCTGTGGACGGTCTGTGAGGTAAGACGGACGCACCGTCGGGGCAGCGAGCGCCCCGTGTTTACCTTTCCTAGACCCACCTGTCTGACTCTGAACCCCATCTCACTGTTGACTACCCAGACTGGAATTTGTTATCCTTCCTCTTCTGTCTGCAAACTAGAGATTGGGTGTAACTGCTTCTCAGATTGTTGTAAACACTACATGTAGGCTTGCAACTTAGAACAAACCTGAGGTCTGATCACCTCCTACCTGAAAATTATAATCATTGTCACGAACCTCAGAATGGGAAAAAGGCATTCCCCTTTCTTGGGTGGGGTCTCTTCCAGAGGCTGAGACTTGGCGACCAATCAGAAGCGCCCAAGCAGCCCCCGCGTCTTGTGTTTGCTGTGTAGACGCGTCTCTTTCCTGCTCTGCGGGACCCTGGCTGTTTCTGCTGCACCATGAGTGACCTCCCCTTCTCAGGAAGACCGGTTCTCGGCATTCAGTCAGCAGACCCAGCTCTCTGAGGCGCTGAAGTCCTGTCGGTAACAAGGAGGTCACCTCCTCCTTGTTAGCCAATGGCATAGCTCAGCTAGTTGGAAAGATCCAGTGCAAATTCTACCTTTCTTTTACATTTTATTATTTAAATCTGAGGAAAGATTAAAGGTTGGTCATCAGACACATAACTGGGAAGCCTCAAAGCCCTCCCAGGTGAGCCCGTGAGCCCTGAGGAAGCTCAGGAAGGAAAGAGCACCAGCCGTCTAGCAGCCACTAGGCTGCAGTCATTCCCTAAAGTGAGCCCAGCCGGAGCTCAGGACACGTGGACACAGGATGCTGGCCCCAGAGCAGAGGAGCATCTCGAAGGAATGGTTTCAGAGAGCCCGGACCCTTGCATCTCCACTACAGAGAAAAGCTCTAAGTTCCTTAGCTTGGGAGGTCTGGTTCTCTTTAATTTAGAGTAATCTTTTGATGGTCAGACTACCAGTCCTTTGCTGTAAAACTTCTATAAAATCTGGCCCGTCTTCTCCCCATACCTCCGCAGGGCAGTTCTCTCAGGGTCAGCTGAGATGCAGCCTCTGGGCTTGAAGCCCTAAAAATTCCCACCAAATGAAACATAGCTCTCAAGTTTTAGGTTGTGACATTTTTTTTTTTTTTCCAGTCAACCCTGCACATCTGCCCTTTATCGACCAGTCCTCCCTCTCAGCTGTCCCACTCTGCCTCACAGAGCCCGGCTCCATGGCAGGCACACTCAATGCTGAATGCCAGCCCAGCAGGCGGAGAGTGCACAAGTGCAATGGCTTGTTTTGATAGTAATGTGATTTCATGCAGACTCTCATGGAAAATACTGCAAAGTTAGATTAGTGGGTTTTAATCATTTAATTTTGTTCCCAGATAATGAAAAATGAAGAAAAAACAGACAACCATGCAGTTTGATTGGTGGCTTGTCTAGAATGTATCACTAAATGAATACATTAGGAAAGTGCACTGCAGTATAAATACTGAAGCTTTCTGGGAGAAGGCAGCCTCAGTTCAGATCTGATCACAAGTGGAAGTGGCAGCCTTTGCTCTAGAATCGTATGAAACTTCTGCCATCTGGTGGCTCAGAACAGCTGAAACAGTCACTTTTAGGTTTTAGCGAGCTTCCAGAAAAATCGAACCACAGTCCCAAACTGGGTGGCCTCAATTTACTTTTCCAAGAATGTGAACTTATAATGTATCAGAGGATATCCTAAAAATCACACATATATTGACTATACCTGCAATTTATTGATGATGGAGAAGCTACTTAGGATGTTTCTGTGGACTCAAGATCACCATTTTGAAACCCCTATTATCAAAAAGCAGCCTGAAATGTATTAAAAGAAATGACTTTTGATGCAATGTATTAAATGTCTTTAATATATAAAGTATTCAGCTCATTGAGTGCTTAATGTTTTATTTTTTAAAAAATTTTAAAGTTTTTTTTTTATGTGAACCATTTTTAGAGTCTTTATTGAATTTGTTACAATATTGCTCCTGTTTTATGTTTGTTTGTTTGTTTTTGGCAGCAAGGCATGTGACTCCCTGATCAGACCCACAGACCCCGGATTGGAGCTCAAAGTCTTAACCGTTGGATGGCCAGGGAAGTACCCCCGGCCCAGCATGATGTAAACCTTATGGTTAAGTATTGTGAAATATAACAGGACTCGTCAAGCACAGTCCACGTCCTTGTTGTTTGGAGAAGAGGGCTGGGAGCTGGGGCTCAGCCCGAGACCGAGATGCTCAAGCGGGGCGCCCGGCACCCTCTGGAGGGGTCTCGGCCACAGCAGGGGCTCAGGAGAGCGGGGAGTGGGACCTGGACCTTGGTCTTGGGGTCAAGGGCTGGGTGTCAATGGACGTTGGGGGAAGACGCCAGGAGGGTAGCGGAGAAGCCCGGAGGGTTAGCGCGTGGAGAGGCTCCGCCCGGGTGCAGGTAGGGAAGTTGCTGGGAGTAACACCAGGAAGGCGGGGTGGGGTAAGGCAGAGAGGAGCCCGAGAAGCCCCCCGGGGTGTTCAGGCTGCTGGAAGCTTCTGGGGTGAGACAGGCCTTCACTGGGACACAGAGGAGCAGGGTCACAAACTGAACGACGGGGGGAGGCAGCCTGGTCAGTCGGGAAGATTTTTGCCATTGTGTTCAGCAGTTTCCACAAGCGAGGTGATGTTCTCGGTGGAAGGAAGGAGAAGGAGTAAGCGGCCTCTGCTGCCCTCTGGGGCTCACCTCGCCCGGAAAAGGTGTGATAGATCAGCTACAGGACAGCACAGGAGCAGAGCGGGCACAAGGCCCAGAGAGGCCTCAACGGGTTCAGCTGGGGACGCTGGGGACCCTGATGGGGGCGGGAGCTGGACAAGGTGGTGGAAACGGAGCAGAGGCACTTCTGGCACAGGGGCCGGGGGAATGCGCTCCAGACAGGGCCCGGGCCCTGATAGGACCCTGGAGTCCTCAAGGGAGAGCCTGCGAAACAGCCTTGTCTGCTTGTTTGTTGTAACCGTGCCAGCCTGCTCCGCTCCTTCTGCTCCACGGATGGGATCAGACAGGCGGCAGCTGTGGGCGTCCCCTGGTCAGGCAGCCCTCGAGCCAGGGCCTTCTTTGAGCCCCACCCGATGCCAACCCTGTGATGCGCCCCCGTGCCGGTCTTACTGGGACCCTTCATGTTCTCAGGGTGCACTTGCCGCTCGTGACGATAAGTCAGTGACCGCACCTCGAGGGCCAGCTGTGTGCCGGTGCAGCGGTCATTCCATGTGAGACCAGGCGGAAGGCCCGGGCCTGCAGCCCCCTGAGGCCCCAGAGTTTTGGTGGTGAGTGGGGAAATACCGGACTCAGTTTAGTGGGTGTGAATGCTTACGAGGGACAAGAGGAAGGAAACATTTCAGCAGCTATACGGGTGACAGCACGGTTGCTGCTGACGGAGGTGAAGGCAGAGAAGCGCAAAGCAACGGGCCTGGATGGGCGACTCAGCAGCCCGCTGGCCACTGAGTCTGTCCGCATTTTCTCCCTCCCAACGCCAGCCTTCAACGGGCGTTAATTCTCAGGTTCCTAATATTAATACATCGTGATCTTGTCTCAGAGCTGTGGAAATGGGCGTGTTGCACTACCTTGGTCACATTTCCACTTTCAAGACTCAAAGCAACCTTGGATTCAACACTCCTGAAGCTGAATTCACCGTCTTTCCACCTTATTTCAGTGACCAGTGTCATCTGTCCAGTTTCTTGGTCTGGGGAGTTAGCGAGCATCCTTGAGACCTGACCTGTCCCCACCCTCACACCAGCTCAGCCCTGATTTGGGCTAATTTTTGCCTCCAAGAGCTCAGAATCCATCCGCCGCCTCTCTTCTCACCACACCTGATGGACACGGGCTGTAACCCCCTTTTAGTTGTCATGACCTGGTCTCTGACCTGGTCTCTCCCTTCCTACTTACCTCCAATCTGCTTTGCATTCTGCAGCTGTACTGATCATTATAAAATGATCTCTAATTGACTGTATTAGCCAGCAACCGTTGGAGGAAATGTAAACATCTAAGCTAAAAAAAAAAAACAAAAAACAAAAAAACAGAAAACAAAACCTACAAAACCCCATAATACAGAGATTAAGAGCTTTTAAGAATGTTGCAGACACTTGGGCCATTCCACCACAGCTGTGACCCAGATGTCGGAAAGCAGCTGCCCCCCGCCCCTGACAACCCGCAGGGGCCAGAGTCAGGTCCCCTGAGCTGAGATCTGCAGGAAGTGCCCAGCAGCTGGAGCCTGGGGTCCGGTCTTTGCAAGAGCTGACCTCCGCAGCCCCACACGCATGCATCCCCGAACCCCTGGCTAACAGGTTAGACAAGGAAATGTGACTTCTTGGTTCTGACCTCAGAGGAGAACGTGGAAGGAAGAGGAAGAGGATGGTGATTGCCACAGACATGACCCAGCACAAGCTATTTGCTTCTCAGAGTAACTCCGCACCTCCTAGCAAAGACCAGGGGATATTCTGGTGACCCCGACCAGAGCGCTTGCTTGGATGGTCCCGGTGACCTGGCTCACCTGTGCCCCAGCACCCCTTACACGTGCCTGTGCTTCTCTCTGGGTCCCCGTCTGAGGAACCTTCTTCCGCTGGGGCTGCTTCCAGAGCGGAGCTCTGAGGACCCGGTTCCCGAGGATGCCGGACCTGGAGTCTCCCGCGAGGTCAGAATGTGTCCCTCCCCTGGAACACCCCACTGCTGTCACTCTGCTGTTGCTCCGTTGCTAAGTCATGTCCGACTCTTTGTGACCCCATGGACTGCAGACCCCAGGCTGCCCTGTCCTTCACCCTCTCCCGGGGTTTGGTCAAACTCCAGTGCAAGGAGTCAGTGATGCCATCTAACCATCTCATCCTCTGTCCTGCCTTTCTCCTTTTGCCTTCAACCTTCCCCAGCATCAGGGTCTTTCCCAGTAAGTTTTCACTTTACATTGTATTTGGTGATTTCGCATCTTCCTCCCACTGAGAAAGAGGAAAAGGGGTGGGGGCGGCCTCGAGAACCCCAGCAGGACTCCCGGTAGGAGAGGACGCCGTGTGACTGGGAGTTGTAAGGCATGGTTCTGGCGAGGCAGAAAAGGAAAGACGACCTCAACAGAAGTAGGTTACCTTTATTTAGGCAAGGAGGGGCGACAGTCGGCCTAATGACCAGGCTGAGCGCCGAAAGGGATCAGGGAGGCTTCATACTTATAGGGAGGTTTGTGGAAGCGATAAGGGAAACGTCAATCAAGTGGGATATTTTGAGTATTCTTTTGTTGAGATGACACTTGTAGTTGGGCAGGGGGTGATAAGTCTTCTGGGCGGGTGTAGGGGGTGGTAGGTTTCCGGACAGGGGGTGATAAGTCCCAGATAGATGCAGCTGGCCTGGAGCATCAGGATGGAACTAAAGTTATGCTTTGTTTTCTCCGAAGTTAGATGATTCAGCAAGGGGCCTTTGAGACTGTTGTTCTCTTTTCTAGGCCCAAAAGACTCCTTCATTCTAGACCCTGAAATCATAAGAAAAAGGGGAAAAGGGCGCCGTATCTTTTTGGCTACCTTTTGCTGGATAGGGGCGACGGTTTTGGGTCTGGAATGGAGGATCGTCTTAGGGCCCACAGTCTCTTTTTTTTGAGCTTGAGGTGAGGCTCTCGAGAAGAAGAATGGTCTTTACCTGATCTCAAGAGATGGCCCGAATCTGTTCTTGGAGAAACCTTTGAAAGAGATTAAAGAGACAGGGTCTAAATAAGAGGAATAGAATGATAAGTACTAATGGTCTCAGGAAAGGGAGCAACCAAGGGAGTATCTGTTGGAACAGGTTTTGGGGAATGTAAAGGTTTTGTAACTCTTTCCTGCGGCGTTTAATTCTGTCTCTAAGTTCTTTGACTCGGCCCTGGACTATGCCCGTTTCATTAACAAAATAGGAGCAGTCTTTTTCTAGGAAAAGGCAGGTCTCTCTCTTTTTTGCGGTGAGAATGTCTTGAGGGGAGACAGTTATTAGGCCTATAGCAAGGATTAAGATTAGGAGTGCAGTTATGGTTAGAGAGACAGGGAGAGGCCAGTCAGGGTGAGGGGCAGAAGGCCCCGAGTTGGTGGTTGTTTGAATCTGAGGAGGAACAGTGCTCATTAGGATGTAGAATGATGTAGAGAATGAGAGTAAAGAAATCAATTTCGTCTGGAGTCAGGTTGTAGAAGGTTCCCTGGAGCCACAGTTGAGACACCAGTGTAGTCAGGTCTTTGAAGGAGGTTCCTGTCGGGGCGCTGATCTAGAGGTCTTGTAGTAGTTGGGTCAGGAACAGTTGTAGGTTGAAGAGAGTCCAGGTCATTCAGTGTCTTCTCTGATGGTTGACAGGGGTTGTCGCCGGGTGAATTTTAAGGAGGTGGGTCTTGTGAGGGAGACCTGATAGGTGTCATTTAAGGAGGGCAGCGCAGGATTAGAGGTGACCCATTTTAGATGAGAGAGGTGTACCTAGGAGGTGACCTTTTCGAGTTTAGCTGCAGTTGGGGTAAGGAGGATGACTTTGAATGGTCCCTGCCACTTTGGGGTTAGGTCACCCTGGGGATTATCAGACAGATAGACCATGTCCCCAATTTGTAAAGGGGGCAGGGAGGCTTGGGGGTCAGGGGCAGGCAGATTGTGGTTGACGTATCTCCAGAGGGCATTGTGGAGTTGCGCCAGCAGAGGGGAGTGTAGGAAGCTTGGTATGGGAGGAGGTTCGGGGGGGGGAGTCCAGGAGGGAGCACTGGCCTTTCGTACATCACCTCAAAGGGGCTCAGCCCCAGGGGCTTTTTGGGCAAAGCCCGTATTTTGAGGAGAACAATTGGTAAAAGTTTAGTCCAATCTAGATGTACCTCGAGGGTTAATTTGGTAAGGGTTTCTTTGATTATTGTCTTTATCCTTTTTACCTTTCTTGAGGACTGGGGACGGTATGGAATGTGAAATTTCTAGGGTATCTGTAAGAATTGGACAAGTTGTTGGGTGACCTTGGATGTAAATTTTGGGCCATTATCAGACTGTAGGGATGAAGGCAGCCCAAACCTGGGGATAATTTCTGTGAGGAGGATTTGGGCCACTGTGTGGGCTCTTTTGTTTGTAGTGGGAAATGCTTCTACCCATCTCGAAAATGTGTCTACAAGGACTAGTAGGTATCTGACTCTCCGGACCCGGGGCATATGAGTAAAGTCTATCTGCCAATCTTGTGCTGGGAGGCTGCCTCGCATTTGATGGGTTGGAAAGGATGTCGGTTTAAGGTTGGAATTGGGGTTAGTACGTTGACATGTTTGACAGGAGCGGGTAAGGTTATCTAAATATTGTTGGTCAGTATTGGATATGGGGAAGTGGTTACGGAGGAACTGCTGGAGTGTCTTGGATGAGGGATGAAAAAGTGAGTGTAGATAAGAGAAAATTTCTCTGGCGGTGGGAGGGTCAGATGGAGTCAGGGCTAAGATGACAGGGGACTGGAGGGAAGGATGGGACAGTGCTATCTCTTTTGCCTTCTGGCCTGCAGCATTGTTGTAGGCTGATATGAGACTTTTCTTTTGATGTCTCCTACAGTGGAGGACAGCGGCTTTGTTTGGTAAGAGTGCTGCCTCTAGAAGTTTGTGAATCAGGTCTGAATTAATAATAGGGGATCCCTTTTGGGTTAGGAAACCTCTTTTTTTCCATATTAGGATGTTTGAGTGAAGTATGTTATAGGCATATTTGGAGTCTGTGTGGATGTTAACCCTTAGATTTTTAGCCAGAGTTAAAGCTCTGGTGAGAGCTATCAGTTTTGCCTGTTGGGAGGTGGTGTGAGGTGGCAGCGGTGAAGCTTTAATTGTCTGGGTTTTATGATTGTGACGAAGGTCTCTCTGGATGATGGCATATCCTGCTGCAAACGGTGGGGATTTTTGAGAGCTGCCATCAACGAACCAGTGTGGGGTGTCTGGGTCTAGGATGGGCTGATCTGTTACATGTTGGAAGGGGTTTTGGGTAAGATCTACTGTTAGGCTGCAGCTATGTAGGAGGGAGTCTGTTGTAGGGGACATGGGTAATAAGCTGGCGGGGTTAAGGGGAGAGCAGGGGGAGAATGAGAGCTGAGGGTCGAGGAGAAAGGCATGTAGGACCTGTACCCTGGAAGGGGGAAGGGAGGGGAAAGCCCGATGTGACAGCAAGTCTCGGAAGGTGTGTGGAGAACAGACTGTTAAAGGGGCATGTCTAGAGAGTTTATTTGCTTTGGGTATGAGGGCTGCGATAGCAGCCATGGCCTGTATGCAGGGAGGCCACCCCTTGGTCACCATGTCTAGCTGTTTTGACAGATAGGCTATGGGAGCCCAGCTGTCTCCAGCCCGCTGACATAGAAGCCCCAGGGCCTGTCCTTGGCTGGAATGTGCAAAGAGAAAGAATGGTCTGGTGTGATCTGGCAGGTGGAGAGTTGGCACTCGGAGGAGGCTCTGGGTGAGTTGGTGAAGAGGATTGGCCAGCGAGGAACGATTAAAGAGGGGCTCATCTAGACATCCTTTAGTTGCCTCATAGAGCGGCTTTGCAATGAGGGAGAAGTTGGGGATCTAGATACGGAAAAAATTTAGGAGGCCGAGGATAGACAGGAGTTCTCTTTTTGTTTTTGGAAGTGGACAGTTAATTAAGGCCTGGATTCTATCTGGGGGAATAGTTTTTTGTTGATGGGATATGGAAAGTTCTAGGTAGGTGACTTTTGTTTGGACTATTTGGGCCTTAGATTGGGATACCCGATAACCCCAGGATCTCAAGGCCTCAAGGAGTTTGGCAGTATGTTGGAGGCAGAGTTTTCGGGTTGAGCTATAAAGGAGGAGGTCATCTACGTATTGGAGGAGATGACTCGGGGCTAGGTTGAGAGTCTGTAGGTCCTTTTGTAAAGCCTGTCTAAAAAAGTGAGGACTGTCTCTGAACCCCTGGGGGAGAACTGTCCATGTTAGCTGTTGGGAAACATGAGTCTCGGGGTCTTGCCAGGTGAAGGCGAAAAGAGGTTGGGAGAGGGGGTGGAGGGGGATAGTGAAAAAAGCGTCTTTGAGATTTAATACTGTGAAGTGGGTTGCAGTCGGGGATATGGTAGACAGAAGGGTGTAAGGGTTAGGGACTACTGGGAATGTCGGCATAATAGTCTCATTGATTTTTCTCAGGTCCTGGACCACTCTCCAAGAGTTTGGTCCCTTTTTTACTGCCAGAATAGGGGTGTTGTGTGGTGAATGGGTAGGAATTAGGATAGAGGCTTGAAGAAGACAGTCTATGATAGGCTTAAGTCCCTTGTGGGCCTCTGGGGTGAGAGAATACTGTTGTTGGGTGATTATAGTCGAGGGGTCTTTTAGGGTAATGTGGACTGGGGGATGATGTTTGGCTATTGAGGGGTGATCAGTGTCCCAGACTTGGGGGTCTAAGGCAGGTAGATCTAAGGGAAGGTCAGGGGTGAGGGATAGGGACTGTCCAGGTGCCATTTGCATGCAGAATATAGAGACTATATCGAGGGGGGTATGGTAATAAAGACCCCCAATTTGGATAACACATCTCTCCCTAGAAGTGCCATTGGGCACTGAGGCATTATAAGGAATGAGTGTATAAGGGTTGATTTTTTAAATTGACAGAGTAATGGAGGGCTGATTTTTGGCCTTAGGAGAACTCCAGAGACCCCCTTGATTGTGATTTCTGAGTCTTGAGTTGGGCCAGAGTAGGAAGTTAAGAGAGAGAAAGTGGCTCTAGTGTCTATTATAAAAGAGGTATTTTTTTTGGCCACTACCCCGTCTACCCTAAGTTTTGAGCCCGTGTTCAAGACATGGGCCGGGGGGCTGGAACCCGGGCCCCATCATTGGAACAATTCTTGTAGAGTTGGGCTGGGGTTTTGGGGAGAAGTGGGGATCTCTTCAGATGCGCCAGGGCGTCCCTGTGGACATTCCACTCTCCAGGTCTGGGAGGTGGGGACTTCCCCAGGGGTGCCAGGGCACTCTCGGGGACAGTCTATCTTCCAGTGTCCCCATTGGCCACAGGTTGGGCATGCTTTTGTCGGGGGCCGCGGGTTTGGGCATGCCTTTGTCCAGTGTCTTGACTGGTTGCATCGGAAGCAGGGTCCGGGGGGAGTCTTAAGACTCGTTCTGGGATGACTTGGGCCAGGCTGATTTTTTTTTCTTTAATTGCTGCTGCCAAAAGGGCATATTTAGCTTTTTTTTCACGTTCTTTTTCTCTCTTAGCCTCTTCCTCTCTATTATTGAACACCTTGAAGGCTACTTCTAGAAGGTCTCTCTGGGGGGGGTCTCAGGGCCCTTTTCTAGTTGGCGAAGCTTGCGTCTGATGTCAGGGGCAGATTGGCTGATGAACTGAACATGAAGGTACAGTAACCCAGCAGGGGTAGTGATATTTAGGTTGGTATACTTTTGGACTGCCTCTGTGAGGCGTGCCAAGAATAAGGCTGGATTTTCGTCTGCCCCTTGGGTGACTTCCCTGACTCTATCATAATTGACATGGATATGAGTATTTTTCTGCATTTCTTCTAGAATGCAGGTGATCATATGATTGAGTCTCTTGATACCTGGGTCACCGGGCTGGTAAGTCCAGCGGGGATCTAACTGAGGCACAGCCTCATCAGCAACTGGGCTGTTTCGGTCTTGGTTATGTAAATAATCAGCATGGGCTTTTGCCACTTGTCAGATACGGTCTTTTTTATCTGGGGTGAGAGTGGCATTTAGGATATAATATACGTCACTCCATGTGAGGTTATAGGCCTGGGAGAGTCTCAGGAATTCTTTTCTGTATCTGGTAGGATTTTTAGAAAATGATCTTAACTTTTTTTTTATCTGGCTCATATCTGACAATGAAAATGGCACATGGACTCGGGTGGGGCCCTCTGGCCCTGCGACCTCTCTTAGGGGAAACATGTGTTGGGTACGTGACCGTGTGGCAGGGGGGGAAGGAAGGGGGGAGGGGGAGTCGGGGAGATGGGGTAGCAGGGTTGAGGGAAAGTCAGGAGAGGTTTCAGTGCCAGTAGGTGAGTTGGATGAAGGGGAAGGAGAGGGGCGGCGGGGTGGCGGGTAGGGAGGGGGCTCGTCCACGGGGTCGAACTCTGGGGGTACAGAAGCTTGCGGTCTGCGGTTAGTTGAGGAAGAAGAGCCCTTTTGCTTGGGAGGCAAGGTGCATAGAAGGACCTCGTGGGTGGAGCAGGCCTGGCATAGGGAGGGCCTGCTCCGAAGGGCCCAAAAGGCTTGGGCATAGGGGATCTCTGACCACTTGCCATTCCGTTTAAGGAAGTCAGTGAGATTTTGGAGAATGTTAAAGTCAAATGTGCCGACCTCAGGCCAGCGGTCTTGATTGTCTAATTGATATTGAGGCCAAATCTGTGTACAGAGTTGCTTTAAGCGGTTAGCTTTGAGTTCAGTGAGTGAGAGTGGTTTGAGATTTTTGAGAACACAGGCCAGAGGGGAATCTTTTGGGACAGAGTGGCCAGACCCCATAATTGAAAGGCAAGCAGAGGCTCCTATTGGGAACTCGAGTCGTTACCCGCAGTCGCAATAGGAGTTATGAGAAGAGAGCTCTGTGTCGAGGTGGAGCGTCCCCCACCGTCGCCCACAGAGTGGCCCTGGGCCGGGGGTCCCTGGGACCCGGAGAGGACTGAATTCTAGGGCGCCTCTAGAACTCTGTCCGGATCGGATCTTACCTTAATCTAGGGGCCGGCTGGAGTGGAGTGTTGCATGTAGAGCGGTCGAATGGCAAGAGGTCCCTATTTTGGAGGTCGTCAGAGAGAGAGAGAAAAGGGGGTAAAGCCGAGGCCTGGGGGTACGCAAATCATCAATAAAGTCTTAGCACAAGACTTGCACCGCTCACGAAGGCACTAGGCGTCCCCGAGGGGGACTTAAGAGCCCTGGCAGAGAAGTGAGCTCGGAGGATGTTTGCGCTCCCAGACTCCGGGGAAAAGGGGAAAACAGTGAGAGGGAGGGAGAGTGAGAGAGAGTGAGACGAGTGCCTCGCCCCCTCCCGGGTTTCGGCACCAAAAATGTAAGGCATGGTTCCGGCGAGGCAGAAAAGGAAAGACGACCTCAACAGAAGTAGGTTACCTTTATTCAGGCAAGGAGGGGCGACAGTCGGCCTAATGACCAGGCTGAGCGCCGAAAGGGATCAGGGAGGCTTCATACTTATAGGGAGGTTTGTGGAAGCGATAAGGGAAACGTCAATCAAGTGGGATATTTTGAGTATTCTTTTGTTGAGATGACACTTGTAGTTGGGCAGGGGGTGATAAGTCTTCTGGGCGGGTGTAGGGGGTGGTAGGTTTCCGGACAGGGGGTGATAAGTCCCAGATAGATGCAGCTGGCCTGGAGCATCAGGATGGAACTAAAGTTATGCTTTGTTTTCTCCGAAGTTAGATGATTCAGCAAGGGGCCTTTGAGACTGTTGTTCTCTTTTCTAGGCCCAAAAGACTCCTTCAGGAGTAAGAGTCGGTCTTCGTCGGGGGCAGGTGGCTGCTGGACGAAGGGTAAGTTTGGAGAAGCAGCTGGGCTGGCCCTGGAGCCTCACAGGCTCGGTGCTGTGACATGTGGACCAAGTGATGAGAACCGTGGGAGTCCTCATGAGAACAGGAGGAGATAACTTTAGTGAGAAAAAGAATTCCACCCGCATCAAAGAGGGTAAATAAAGTAAGCCACCGCCAGAGGCTGGGCCATCAAGTAACACCTTTGTTTTTGACAACCCCAAGGAGAGTTCTGAACTTAAACTAAGACAGTGACAGGGAAGCGGGGGAGAAGGTGGGGCAGTTTGGAAAGAATCTGGGGAAATGAAATAAGACTTAGTATGTGTGAAAGTGAGGGAGGGTGAGAAGTGAGCTGATGCTCAGTGCTTCTCTTTGACTAATATCTGATAACGCAGGTGAGTGACAGCTGGAACATGAAAAGGAGGCAAGTTGGAGAGAAATGCATGCTTGGCGTGAGAACTCCTGGGTGGATCTTTGGAAAGCAATTTTGCTCTGATTGCCTCTGCACGGACCCAGCCACCAACAGGAGCTCTTAGTTTTTGGGCCCTCGGGGGCCGCCATTCCTCAGCTTGTTCAGTTGGTGTCAGTGTTGACATTGCTTCTAGAAACTCTTGGCAAAATATTTCTAAAACCCACTATACTTAAACCTTACTTCCAACAATTACAATAATATCTAATTTTCCCTGTGTTTCAGACGGCAGAGGATGGAGGAGGGAGGAGAGGAGATGTTTTCAGTAGTGAATTTCTGAGAAACTCCAGCAGGACTGCAAATTAACATAGAATGAGAAGTGGGTGGAGGCTTAGATGTAGCAGTTAGCCTGTGAGCTGTTAACTGTTGAAGCTGGGGAATGGATCCAAAGAATTTGGGTGTACCTTGGAAATTTTCCATGATAATGGGTCAAAAATAAATACATAAAAAAAATAGGGCAAAGCTTTAAGCAGGAAATTCAAATATTTGTTAAATAATTTTTAAAGGGTTAGAATGCATATGAGCTGAAGCTGAAGCTCCAATACTTTGGCTTCCTGATGCGAAGACCTTGATGCTGGGAAAGGCTGAAGGCAAAGGGAGAAGGGGGTGAGAGGATGAGATGGTTGGATGGCATCACTGACTCAGTGGACGTGAACTCTGGTGAACTCTCGAGACAGCCAAGGGCAGGGGGGCCTGGAGTGCTGCAGTCCGTGAAGTTGTCAAGAGTTGGACACTGACAACAACAAATGAGTGTCAGCCAGTAACACAGGAGACATGCCCTAAGTGTTCCCAGTGTCATTCACATCCTTTATCTTAAGAAAGAAAGCACCATCAACAGACAACTTAACAACTTAAAAATATATAAGAAAACTGAAGATGTAAACTTAATAGTTTTTAAAAGACCTTTGTCATTTATACGTTCATGTGCTACATCCACAGTATCTCATTCAAAATTAAACCCATTTCTATATCATTTACCCAGATTGGCATCAAATTCTTTGCTGAGCAAATATATTTTTGGTAAGGAAGATCCTGGGGCGGTCTCCCAAGCCCAGATTTTATGTTCAGAAGAAGTAAAATGGAGATTTCTAAAGTCTGGTAATTTTTTCCTGCAGATTCAGTTTTGATATCTTTGTTTCCACTAGAGGGCTCTGTGGATAAGAGAAAAACATTCAAATCTTAGCTTTTGAAGCCGTTTAAAATGTATGTCATTTTATCAGTCATGATCTCTTGGTAATTTTGGCCTATTATGCAGAGATAACTCATTTGAATAGAACTATGAGGTAGTATAATACGAATACCTTCAGATATTATTTTTCTCTGATTATTTGCCTGTGTCTGTAGTTGCTCTGAGAAATACTCATACTACATAAATCCTTACTGTTTTCTATTTTATTAGGAGTTACAGTTGGCACCAGGGCTTCCCTTGTGGCTCACGTGGTAAGAATCCACTTACAATGTGGAAGACCTGAGTTTGATCCCTGCGCTGGGAAGATCCCCTGGAGAAGGGCACCCCTTCCAGTATTCTTGCCTGGAGAATCCCCACGGACAGAGGAACCTGGCAGGCTATAGTCCATAGGGTCATAAACAGTTGGACACGACTGAGTGACCAAGCATAGCACAGAGTTGGCACTAATCATTTCTGGATGTGAAGTTCTCTGATTAGCCAGTGGTCTAGTTTGTAATTCAGAAGTCTGCCATCTCATAATTTAATTCTCCAAGGTTATTTTGAAAAAGTAAAAATCATTACTATCAGTATCATAACACAAAAGGGTATAAGTTATAGATGGGATCTCAGTTAGACAAATTTCAACAGTTGTAATGTTTACTTCTCATCTAATTTTAAAAGGCAGTTTTGACGTTAATAGATACTAACCTTTTACATAAACGTCAGCATGTCTTTATAAACATCCATGCATCTGAAACAATCAGGATTTACAGTTTTCACTTGTGGACTTACAGTTCCACAGAGAGGAAGGACAGTCAATATCCAGTGTGACCACATATGTTATCTAAAACATCAAGTTTCAATTAAAAAAAAAATATGAGATGTGCAAAGAAACAGCGGAGTGTAACCTAGACTTGTCAAAAATGCAAGTAATAGATACTGAGAGCAACCTGATTTCAGATTTGAGAACAAAGACTTCACAGCAGGACTTGTAAATGTACTCAAAGAATTAAAGGAATCCACAGTGAAAGAAATAAACAAAGAAGGTGTGATCTCAAGCTGACAATCAAGTGGAGAATATCAGTGTAAAGAGACAGAAATGATATAAAACACAAACAGATGAAAATACTGGATTTCAAAAGCACTGTAGCTAAAATTAAAATTTCACTAAAGGATTTAATGATTTAATTTGAGTTAGAAAAGTAATCAGCAAACTTGAAGAGAGGTCAATCCAGAGAACAGAGAGGAAATGTGAGCAGCGCCCCAGAGAATGTGGGCCCATTACACACCCCAGTCATGTGTGACAGGGGTTGGAGGAGAGGAGCAGGGAGTAGGAAAAAGTTCAAAAGTGTGGCTGAAAGCTTCTTGATTTGATGAAAAACATTAACCCACGCATTAAGGAAGATGAATAAACTTTACATAGACATATCCGAGTAAAACATTGAAAGTCAAACACAAAGACAAAATCTTGAAAGAAGCAAAAGAAAAATGATTTGTCATACAAAGGAACCTGGAGAAGATTAAGAAACGTTAGAGGTCAGAAAGCAGTAAGCTGGGAAGATGGTAGAATAGGAAGTTCCTAACTTTGGTCCCCACTCCCTTACCCTCAGTCCTAAAGGAAATCAGTCCTGAATATTCATTGGAAGGACTGATGCTGAAGCTGAAGCTCCAATACTTTGGCCACCTGATGCGAAGAGCTGACTCACTGGAAAAGACCCTGATGCTGGGAAAGTTTGGGGCAGGTGGAGAAGGGGGTGATAGAAGATAAACTGGCTGGATGGCATCATTGACTCAATGGACATGAGTTTGAGCAAGCTCTGGGAGATAGTGAAGGGCAGGGAAGCCTGGTGTGCTGCAGTCCATGGGGTCACAAAGACGGACCCAACTGAGCGACCGAACAACAACAACAGCTCCCCGACCCGAGACAGAGCAACTAGTCCTTCTCGGTAGACAAGAAGCCTTTGCAAAGATCCCAGAATGGAGTGGGGAGGAGGAGGTTCCCCTGGAACAGAAACGGAGAAAGCCAGGTGAGAAGGGTAAGGGGAGCAGATCTGCTTTGAGCACATCACTGTCCCCCAGGACATGCACAGCCACCTGGGGGGCGTCCCAGCCTGCTGTTCTCCACTGGGAAAGAAGGTCCAACTTGGACTTCCAGAGTCCCCAGTGGTGCAGGACACCTGCCAGGAAGCCCACTTCCATTGCGCCTCACAGAGTCCCTGGGGAATCGATTAGAGCTGGCGGAAGGGTGGGGTCACGGGTGGTGAGGGCTCAGATCCTTGCAGACAATGTTCCTGGAGGCAGACGTGCCTCAGGGAGGACTCTCAATCAGGGGCTGTGCTCCCCGGTGCCTGTCTCGCCGGAGATCTGGGCAGGCAGTCCTGCTCCCACCTGACTGCTGAGCCCGGCTTCCAGCGCTGCCCCACCAGAGAGCCTGGCCAGACGCGCCGGGCGGCCGCGGAGAGCACCCTACGGCCACCAGGACAAGTAAGCAGGCTGCAGGCCCACCCAGCTTCTGAGAAATCCTGGAAAGGAGTCCAGCAGAATCCTAGGGCTGAGACCCACCATGACTGAGCCAAGAAACAGCAGAAAACCGAACGGCAGACTGGACTGCAGAGAGAGAATCCGGGAAGCCAAAGACAGCTCATTTCAGGTTGTTGGAGAAGCAGAAAGAATGAAAAAGAATGAAGACAGCCTAAGTGAATTACAGGACACAAATGAAAGAAACTGGGGTCCCAGAAGGAGGAGAGGGAAGACAAGGGCAGAAAGCTTATTTAAAGAAATAATTGTCCAGAAATAAGCATGGTGAGATTTAGATATCCAAGCTTATGAAGTTTCTAGGACCTCAAAAAGTTCCAACCCCAAAAGATGTATTTCTCTAAGACACATTGTAGTGAAACTGTCTAAAATTTTAAAAAAAAAAAAAGTCATTTAAAAATCAACAAGAGAAAAATAAATTTCTTACCCCCAAGGGAACCACCATAACAATATTGATGGATTTCTTGACAGAAATCATGGAGGCTGTGTTCAAAGTGCTGAAAGAAAAAAAAGAAATAGCCCTCAGTCAAGAATATTTTCCCTGACAGAGTTATCCTGAGGGAGTTCCTCACTGCTGGACCTGCCTTACAAGAAATTCTGAGTGGTTCTTTGCGCTGAAATGAAAAGATGCTTAACAGTAACATGGAAGCACATTAGATATAAAATGCAGTGATGAAAATAGTACATAGTCAAATTTAGAATATTTGAAAACTGTAATATGGTGGCATGTTAATCATTTATCTCTACTGTAAAGGTTTTTTTTTTTTTCATTTATGTTTATTAGCTGGAGGCTAATTACTTTACAATATTGTAGTGGGTTTTGTCATACATTGACATGAATCAGCCATGGAGTACTGTAAAGGTTAAACAGTGAAAGTATGAAAAGTAACTATGTTCATTGTTGTTCAGTTGTTATGTCGTGTCCCACATTTTGCACCCCCATGGACTGCAGCATGCCAGGCCTCCCTGTCCATCACCAACTCCTGGAGCTTGCTCAAACTTATGTCCATAGAGCCGGTGATGCCATCCAACCATCTTATCCTTTGTCATCCCCTTCTCCTCCCATCTTCAATCTTTCCCAGCATCAGGGTCTTTTCCAATGAGCTAGTTCTTCACATCAGGTAGCCAAAGTGTTGGAGTTTCAGTTTTAGCATCAGTCCTAATGAATATTCAGGACTGGTTTCCTTTAGGACTGACTGCAGTCCAAGAAACTCTCAAGAGTTTTCTCCAGCACAAATACCATTCAAAAGCATCAATTCTTTGGCACTCAGCCTTCATTATGGTCCCCTTTATGGATCACAGCCTTGTCATGGTGAAGGGGATGGCATAACTCAATGAAGCTATGAGTCATGCCATGCAGGGCCATCTAAGATGAATGCTTCATTGTGAAGAGTTCTGACAAAATGTGGTCTACTGGAGGTGGGAATGGCAAACCACTCCAGTATTCTTGCCATGAAAACCCCATGATCAGTGTGAGCAGGCAAAAATAACTATAGCTGCAATAATTTTGTTCATGAATACACAATGTAAAAGTATGTAAATTGGGTCTGGTGTCAGATGAATGTATTATAGTCTGTTCTAACTATGACTCATCTGTGCAAATGACTTCAGTTTCTCTGAATTCCTGTGATCTTGTCTATAAGACACCGAAAATATTTATGATGTCTCATTGCACACTGGATGAAACGATGCTTGTGAAATAGGCTGTCTGCATATAAAGCAAACAGAAATGTCCTATTGCCATGTTAATTTCTTCAAACTTCTCCCACTTTTCATCATTTCTGTTTGCATGTTGACATTTAATTTTTATAATTCTCTCCCTGTCTCTTTCTCATTCTCTATCTCCTTCATAGTCTTTCCTTCTCTTTCTCTTATAGGTTGTCTTCTCTTTCAGTCTTTGGACAGAGTGCCAACTAGATATTTTCTCCAGAAAGCATCATCCTCTTACCATCCGTCTTTAGAAAATTCTAATGTCCACACACTCATGTTACATCCATTGCATAAGCAATGACTGGGAGACAGAGTCAGTTTCTTTCAAACCTCTTGGGACTATCATATAACCAAACACCGCCTAGTTATTTTTTGTTAGATAACAACAATTACCTTCTATGTTACTGTTTTCTGAAAATCACTGATTATCTTCTCTGCACCATTACATCTACTTTTCAGTACTGTCTGAGAATTATTCTTCCATTCCTTCTGATTTCAATTAAAATGTATATCTAGCAAACACTTGAACATTTCTTATGTGGTGGGGACTCTATTGGAAGACTATGCCTAATATTTCATTTTTCCTTCAAAAGAGAAAAAGTTACAGTCATTCCCATATGATTCCGAGGATGAAGCTGGGGCTCTGAGTATCTTGGCAACTTTCATGGGTGTGGTCATGGACCAAGACAGGAGTCTGGTCATCTGATTCCAGGAAGGCTCTTTCCCTCTTAGGAGGTGATCACACAAGAGATGGAAAGTTGGCAGGAAAATGTAATATTTCTGACAGTAAAAAGTGACCACAGGTAAATATAGACACTTATCTTCAGTAAGGTCATATGCAATCCTTTAGAGTATATGGAACACAAAGATGATACAAATATTTTAATGTACTGGACATTACTGACCTCTAAGTAAGGTGGCACATATCATCTGGTGACCAGGTACTTAGCATTGTCATTTCTTCCCTCCTTGTGGTGGGTATTATAGATCATCAGATCTCAAGTAATTACCCATGAAATTGCCGTGTTCTCTCATGACAGGTACTCAATAAAAGCACTTTGGTTTCCTAAAAGATGATTAACTTCTTCATGGAACCACCTGAATGTGGTATTTAATATATGACATAATATATACATGTATAACTTTAATACGTGTCTAAAAGTATTTTATTTGTAGGTCAGAGTTTGTCCAGTTGGCTCTCATGGGCCAACTGCGTTACTTGAAAATTTCAGCCCAAATTAAAAAATTAAATAAATAAGTAAAATCGTTATCTAAGATCATGTAGCTTTTACCCAGTGTACGGCATGGATATTCATACCACCCTCTAAGAATGTTTGGTCCCGATCTTTTTCCGTTTAATGAAGTTTGACAATTTGTGACAGGATAGAAGGGAAATTCATTATATTTAGTAATAGAAAACCTATTTCTCATTTTTCACGAACCAAGCAGCTCCGATGAAATTGCCTAAACCACTACATCACAATTCTCCACCTTTGTGGTTCTTAAGGTCACCCCCAAAGGTCTTCAATTTCCTTATGTTCACAGCTTGGCATCTGGTAATTTTCAGTATCAGAAAATATAAGGGGGCTATATGTTTTTTTCTGAAGAGAAATATTTCTGATTTGAGAAGAAATAAATCTGTCAAGAGGAAAATATTAAAAATAAAAAGCACGACTGTAATAATCACATTGGTGTCACAGGCAATTTCTCTTCTCCAGCTCGGTGAAGGAGACTCACTGCCCCCTGAAAGAACTGTCGGCGTAAGAGAGATGGATTCTTTATTTCAATAACCACTGCGGTTTAAGGGTAATTTATGTATAAGGAAGCACAACAGCTTCAAGAATCAAATTTCCTTAAAATATTATTTTGCATTCTCTCTGCTACAAAGCTTAGTGAAATTGATAGATCAGAGGGAAGAATGACTAAATTTGCTTCTCCAAGTTATAATTTAACACACACTGTGTACATGACTCAAATTGCCAGCCAAAGGATAGTGTTTCTCATTTTGTATGGGAATTACACTTTTAAAGTGATATTTCCTCAAATAATTCTTACAATTTTAACATTAAACATAGAAGAAATATTAATAGTATTAAAAATAGAAGAACAAATATTTGTTTGATCTCACTTAGAAGGGGCAGCAAACCTTCTACTACCTATCCCCCTGATATACATCAGATCTGACCTCAATCTCTCTTATTTTCATCAATAATCAATAAACCACTACACATCATTTAAGTTCTTTTTAAGTGAACATCTTCCCAGAGAGGGTAGAAAAAAATGCTCAAACATTTAAATAAGCAATTTAAATCCTTATTTCTTTCTAAAATGATCTGTGGCCACAACCACCACCATCTGTATTTAGGATTTTAAAAAGTAAAGAAAAAAGAATATATGAAACAACTAAACCAAAGTCTTCCTACTTATTCAGCTTCATACAGCAGATATTTATCACTCTCCAAAGAGCAGTTCTTCCCCAGCACGTCCACTCACTCAGGACGCATTCGCCGCATTTGTGGCTGTGAGCGTGTGATGGGTCTGCACGTGCGCCCGCCGCTTGGCACCGCTCCGTCCTCCTTGGCTGATGAGCAGCGTGTTTTCAAGGTGCTCATCTGGCCTTCTTGCTGTTGGATCACAGGGCTCTCTCTCTCTCTGCACATGGAATACTTTTCCATGACAAGTACCATTATTCAAAGTTATTGAAGACTGGTAACTATCTCAACATAACACATTCCCCAGAAAGTATCCATACTTCTACAAAGTTGATTATAGTTATAAGTATACTTATAATCATACAAAATCAATTTATACAAAGGAAAAGAATAGGCATTTGTCAATTTCCAGACTCCTGATCCCACTTAGAGGATATGCAATTTTAATTCTAGAGCAGACACTATGTAAAAAACAACTTGCTAAACAAAAGAAAGTAACAGCTTTAAAAAGAAAAAAAAAGACTTCAAACTTCAATTATGACCACTTTAGTTACTATTGAAAATAAATATTTGATTATATTTTGGGTTTGGGAGGATACATGGGATATGAAAGTAAAGTTGCGTCCAAATCTTTGCAACCCCATGGACTACACAAGGAATGGAATTCTCCAGGTAGCCTTTCCCTTCTCCAGGGGATCTTTGAAACCCAGGGATTGAACCCAGGTCTCCCACATTGCAGGCAGATTCTTTACCAGCTGAGCCACAAGGGAAGCCCAAGAATACTGGAGTGGGTAGCCTATCTATTCTTCAGCGGATCTTCCCCACCCAGGAATCAAACTCGGGTCTCCTGCATTGCAGGTGGATTCTTTACCAATTGAGTTATCAGGGAAGTCACATGGGATATGGACACATGGTAAATATCTGTCATCATAAACATTTATTTAAGATATCCTCATCTCCATGCATAATTTGGAGAAGCAAATTTAGTCATTCTTCTCTCTGAATCTATCCATTTCACTAAGCTATGTAGCAGAAAGAACACAACATAATATTTTAAAGAAAATTGAGAATGCTTGAGATTTCCAGCTGGGCAGACAGATCTCGTCTTGAGCTACTTTCTACTCTCCTAGAAACACTTTCACCTTGTGTGATGCTCTGAGTCAATATTCATCATCGTATGAAGCTTCATCAAAATATTAACTTGCATCATTCCTACTGAAAGCAATACACTTATGTAAAATTATATTCTAGAATAATCCATTGCTGCAGAAGCCCATAATCATTTTAAAGGTAGAAAGGTATAATTAGCACACCAAGAAAATCTTTTGGGAAAACGACAGCATATAATTTGAAATTGTTTTATTAACATGATGGGTTAGTAACCTATCAAACACAATGACTTTTAATTATGGATCAGGTGTTCTGAAACTATAACCAAAACTCTAGAGAAAAGCACTATAGCTTGTTCACTTTAAAAATAACACTAATTTTCATTGCATGGTAACCATAACAACCTTTCTTTCTTATCGAAATAATAAAGTAAATGATTTCCTAAGTGTGGAGAGAAAAAGGCATTGCACTTAGGAAACAAACGTTGATTGATATTTTCATAAGTTGATGTTTAAACATTGTCAGTAGGAATAATTTTATGGCAGTAGTATATTTTCTCTTCAGCTTTTATATTGGTATCAAGATTTAAATATTTTCTTTAGATTGAATAGTCTAAATATTTGTAATCAAAATGTATTCCTTAAAACTAGGTATTATTTTTAGATACAAAAACAAGCTTCAGTTGGGCAACTTAGAGGCAAATAACTCAGAATTATATCTGATACCTTTGATAATAAAATTTCAAATGTTAACTCTTCTTTCTTTTTTTTTTTCTTCTTTCACACAATTAAAGTACTGTCCATTTACAACATTAGAAAATAGATTTCCATCTAAATGATACTGTCTGCCTTTCTTACTATAAATTTAAGTAAACAGTAGTTCCAACTGGATAAAAGGTTAAAAAAGTCTAATTCTCTACATAATAAAAACAAACCAAAAAATCCTTCAGTACAGTTTTAGAATACTTTGTAGAACAGTGCACAGGCTTCCCAAGTGGTACAGAACCCTCCTGGGTCAGGAAAATCCCCTGGAGGAGGAAATGGCACCCCACTCCAGGATTCTTGCCTGCAGAATCCCATGGACAGAGGAGCTTGACGTGCTACAGACCATGGGGTCACCAAGAGTCAGACACGACTGAGTGACTAACAGCTGCAGCAACAAGAATAGAGCACAACACTTCTGGTGACCACATCATTTTTTGGAGGAGGAGGAGGGTTTTAGATAATCTGATATTGAGAATGCTGGAAAATTGCTGTGTGCTGGTAGGTCCTGGCAGGTCCTAAATTCCACCACTAGTGCCACCTGGGAATCCCGCTTTAGAATATACTAAGTTCTTTTTTGTGTGTTCATTTACCCTTCTTGTAATTTCCTTATCCCCTCACCTAGATTCCTTGCAGTTTCCATGTTCTGTTCTATTTCATTCTGAAAATGTCTGATAGACTCAATGTGTGATTTTTTACAATAGCGTGCCAATTTCAGCAGAATGCATGTCCTATTAAAGCCTCTTTTTATAGAATTTCAATCTTCAGTAGGATACAGTGGGAGGGGGTTTTGAGACAATGTCATCTTCAAGGATGACACTTGGGAGACAGCCTGCTCCCTACTCCATCAAACTCACTTTCATCATGTAGCATCCATACACATCTGGTGAATGTCTGATTTGTCAATAATTACAGATAGCAGAGGTTTACAAATACAGAAACTGTGTTTTAGTTAATTATTTTGTACTTGGAAGACGTTTCCATCAGTCTGAGAAGTCACTGACTCAGTGAGTCTCCAAAGTTAGGAAGTTAAGATGCAGTGGGGGATGAGAATGAATGCGACCCACTGGCCTGTCTTGGATGCCCTGGTCCACAGTTGTCATGGAGATCTGGGAGGCACAGATGCTAGAGCTATACTTGGGGATCTTCTCTGAGGTACAGTCAGGGCCTGGAGCCCAAAGGCATCAGCCAGCAGAGTGTCAGGTGTCCCGGGCTAGAGGGGTGCCCTGGCCAGTAGAGGGTAGCTTGCAGTGCCGCCCCTTCCCTCACAGGCCGTTTGGTATGGAGAGAGGGACAACACAAGAAATAGAGAGATACTGACAGCCCGCATGCATCGTTTCAATTGTTTATTAATTTCATTCATCAATGTTCTCATTAATGAGCATGGTAAAGGTAATCGACGTATGAGTGTTGATCTAGTTCTCATTCACTCAAATTGTGTGAATGATATTAAAAGCTCTATTAATTGACCCAGGAAACTCAAATTTCAAAGAACAATTGATGCCCCTGGTCCTCGACACAGGAAAGCCACCTGCTGTTCTGGACGCACTGAGTTCCTTAGCCTTTAGACAACCTCTGTGACAACCTACGTACTTTAGAGCTGTCTAATGCATTCAATTTGTATTTGAGAAAATAATTCATACACGGGAAGGCTTAGGTTTGAAAATCAGTTGAAGAATAATTTTCAAAATGTAAAACCACTGGGGTATCATGACCCTTAGCATTTTCTCTTTCTCTTTACGTATTTCTTTTCTAAATTTAATTTTTATTTTATGTTGAGGTATAGTTGGTTTACAGTGTTGCATTCATTTCAGGTGTGGAGCGAAGTGATTCAGTTATGTATACATACATAATACCTGTTCTTTTTCAGATTCTTTTCTCATCTAGTTATTACAGAGTATTGAGTAGAGTTCCCTGTGCTATACAGTAGGTCTTGTTTTTTATCTGTCTTATATATAGGAGTGTGTGTATGTTAATCCCAAACTCCTAAAATGTTTTCATCTTTGTTCTATTTTATGGCAGCTGATTTATGACCCGGTATGGTACTGAGCGCACCATGGGCTGTCTGTTAAGTTAGAAGACAGAGGTCTTGAAGGCCTAGAATGAGCTTAGTCGCTCAGTTTTGTCCGACTCTTTGCGACTCCACAGACTGTAGCCCACCAGGCTCCTCTGTCCATGGGGTTTTCTCCAGGCAGGAATACGGGAGTGGATTGCCATGCCGTCCTCCAAGGGATCTTCCCAACCCAGGCCTAGAATACATGTGTTTTTTTTTGCAATTTTGAAAATCTGGACTGTCATGTGTGTATGATACTTGTCGATTCAGTGGAAAAATATTTTTTAATAGGTCTTTTTAAAAACCCGTTTATTACTGGACGTGTGGACTTTGTTCATTTATCATTTTCACAAGCAAAAGCACAATATAAATAGGGTATATTAAAATATACTATCAATAGTGTATATTAAAATGTAATTGCTTTTCCTACTCTTTCACAGAACATCATCCATTTTTGCTAAAAACACAAATAAAACTAATCTCCATCCCAAACGCTGTGAAAATTGTTCAGGGTGCAAGAAGTGTGGGAAGTAACTTTTTCCCTTCTTCTCACCCGACCTTATCATGAGCCCAGCAGCGCGGGACAGTGATCGTCAGCACAATCCCAGTTCCTGCGGCAGATAATCGTATTTTTCTATGACATCTGCTGCTTCTGCAACCTTTGCCGAGTCTCCTGGGGTTGCAGGGGGCATCCCTGGGTGTCCTGAGACTGAGCTGGAGTCAGGGCCCCGGGGGCGCCTGGCTCCCCGGGATGTGGTGCTTCCGGTCCCCTCTTCCTGCTCCAGGAGCCGCTCCGTCACAGCTGAGCCCGGTTCCACTCACTTGACAGCCCAAACTTTAAAAATAACACTTAAAAAAATTATCTGCTCCAAAAAATAAAGCCCATTAATGGAAAAAGCAAAATGCCTCTTATCTCTGGGGCTTCCTAAACTGGTGACTTGCCACTTAAGGTAAGTCGAGTGTCCCTCGTTTAAGCAAGAGTCTGCATATCTCAACTTCACTGCATCCAACAGATAGGAGAACAATCTCCTATATTTTTAAAATAAAAGTAGAAAAGAATGCCTGTTTAAGAAAGAAAAAAACAAGTCTGTATAAATCTTAAAATTGCTGTCAGTTGATTTACGAACAGTGTTAAATTAGAAATTGCTAGAGATCACACTTTCAAAGCTACCTTATATTTTGAAGATGTTTTATTATCAAACATAAGCATCATATTTTACAGGTAAACTTTTATTTGCCTGCAAGTGTCCTCTAATATGGGCTTCCCTGGTGACTCAGTGGTAAAGAATTCTCCTGCCAAAGCAGGAGATGCCAGTTTAATCTCTGGATCAGGAAGTTCCCCTGGAGAAGGAAAAGGCAACCCACTTCAGTATTCTTGCCTGGAGAATCCCATGGACAGAGGAACCTGGCAGGCTACAGTCCATGGGGTTGCAAGAGTCAAGTCACAACTTAGCTACTAAACCACCACCACATTCTCTAATGTACAGTATTAGAACATTCTTTGAAAAGACCCTCTGTTAGGAAAGTTACCCAAACAAAAAACAAATAGCAAAAATCAGGTTATCTTTGAAAGGGTCTTTTCTTTTCCTTTCTTTCTTCCTGCCCCTTCCTTCCTTTTTCTTTCTTTTTTCCTTTCTTTCTTTTATTGAACATTATTACAGACAATTACGAGCTTCTCTGGTGGCTCAGATCAAGAATCTGCTTGCAAAGCAGGAGACCCAGGTTCGATCCCTGGGTCAGGAAGAGCCCCTGGAGAAGAAAATGTCACCCTACTCCAGTGTTCGTGCCTGGAGAATCCCGTGGACAGAGGAGGCTGGCGGGTTACTCTCCAAGCGGTCGCAAAGAGTCGGACACGACTGAGCGACTAACACACAGACAGACAATTATATCAACTTGTGCATTTAACTTGTACAGTGTGCAGATTCGATGCTTTAATATGTAACAATATGATCACCACTTTAGCATATTAGCTGATACGTCTACCACATCACTTAATTACTGTTTCTTTTTTTCTAATAGCAACAAGATCTAATCTCTTAGCAAGTTTGAAGTTTATGACACAGTATGAATAATGGGTTTTTCTTTCAATATCCCTTTCACAGATTTTGAAGAATATGGAAATTAATGACCAAAATATATGACAGTGAAGCAAGACTGTATCTTAAAATGTTGTCTAAGAACTTAAGCAGTTAAGTATCCCTTTAGTAAGTAAAAACTTTCATGGTATTAGTGAAAACTCAGAAGTTTAAACTGCATTGTTGACATATTCACTAATTTTCCACATGGAATTTCTCTATCTGATTTAAACCAAAGCTGGTTGTCATGGTGATTTTTTGGCACTGGTTTACCTTGTCCACAGTCTTGCTGGAAACAAAAGAAATATTTCCTTTAAAACCAGAAAAGATCGTCATTGTGGCAGCTAGTTCTCCACTGGTCAATAAAAGTGTGTGTATAAGCTACAGTTAAACCCAGAGGGCACCAGTTATGGATGCTTCACTGGGCACGGTGTACCAAACAGCCAAGCATCTACACAGCCAAGGAACGGACGTATCAGAGCACACTCTCCATCTGTCCATTTAACTCTTAAAATTATTTTTTATTTTATATTGAAATATAGTTGATTTACAAAATGTTGTGTTAGTCTTAAGTGTGCACCATGGTGGTTCAGTTATACATCTACATATATCTATTCTTTTTCAGATTCTTTTCCCATTTAGGTTATTATAGAATATTGAGGAGAATATTAAGAACATTGTGCTATACAGTAGGTCCTTGTTGATTGTCTGTTGTATATATAGCAGTGTGTATGTTTATTTTACATTAATCTCAAACTCCTAATCTATCCCCCTCCCTTTCCCTCTTTGGGGATTGTGAGTTTGTTTTCTATCTCTATGACTCTGCTTGTGTTTCGTAAACAAGTGCATTTCTATCATTTTTTGGATTCCACGTATAGGTGATATCATATGATATTTATCTTTCTGACTTACTTAATATGATAATGTTTAGGTCCTTCCATTTTGCTGCAAATGGCATTATTTCATTCGTTTTTATGGCTGAGTAATATTCTATTGTATATATATACATATATATGTGTGTGTGTATATATATATATATATATTTATGTATGTATATCTACCGCATCTTCTTTTGTGCAATATTTGTAGGGTGAAGATGGAACCTTAGAGTTAGCTGATTTTTAAAGTCAGAGTAAGCAGAGATGTTTTAGGACCCGATCTCTCTGAACCTGGAAACAGGGGATGGAAGCTTCAGTAAATAGCTCATTACTGATTTGCATAACAGCCTCATGACTCACGGCATCTCATCTATGTTGTGGATGGTGCTACAGGAGGGTGGGTTTACTCCCTCTCAAAGTGAGATCTTGTTTGTAGACTTCTCAGTTTCTATAACAGACTTTTCAAAAATAAGTTTTCATGTATTTTCCCAGTGTCCTACCACATATTTTGAGAAAGCTTGGGGACTGTTTATTTGATAGAAGGAGTTGCTCCCCATAGTTCTCTTTCTCTCCCTCACACACACACTCTTATACTCCCTCTCACACACATACACACTTACACTCCCTCCACACACATACACACGCTTGCACTCACACACACACACAGTCTTACGCTCCCTCATACACACATACACTCTTACGCTCCCTCACACACACACGCACACTATTATACCCTCACACTTTCATGCACACCCTTACACCCCCTTGCACACGTGCACACATTCTTACACTCTCACATGTGCACACATACTCTTACACTCCCTCACACACACTCTAATACTCCCTCACATGCACACATACACTCCCTCACATGCACGCAGACATTTTTATACTCCCTTGCACTCTCTTACACTCCCTTGCACGTGCTCACATGCTCTTACACTCCCTCATGCACACACACACTCTTACACTCCCTTGCACACATGCACATGCTCTTATACTGTATGCTCTTATACTGTATCTGCATGATATTTGAGATATGGAGATGAATAAGCTAGTCATGAAAATTAGCCATGGGGCTGCTGGCCCGTCAGCACAGGCATTTGCTCAGCACTTTGTAATTTTCACAGACGTTACTCACATCAGCTTTGAACAACCTCAGGGCAGAGGGCTCATCATTGTTCCTGTTCATCAATGTGAAATTACAAAGCGTTGTGGTGGTATGCTTCTCCCTCCGTCCCCCTTACTAAGGTCCTGTGGCCACTGTTCCCTCTCCTATCACTAAGGTCCTGTGACCACTGCCCCCTCTCCCCTCACTGAAGTCCTGTGACCACTGCCCCCTCTCCCACCACTAAGGTCCTGTGGCCACTACCCCCTCTCCCCTCACTGAAGTCCTGTGACCACTGTCCCCTCTCCCACGACTAAAGTCCTGTGGCCACTGTCCCCTCTCCCATCACTAAAGTCCTGTGGCCACTGCCCCCTCTCCCCTCACTAAGGTCCTGTGGCCACTGCCCCCTCGCCCATCACTAAGGTCCTGTGGCCACTGCCCCCTCTCCCATCACTAAAGTCCTGTGACCACTGTCCCCTCTCCCACGACTAAAGTCCTGTGGCCACTGTCCCCTCTCCCATCACTAAAGTCCTGCGGCCACTGTCCCCTCTCCCCTCACTAAGGTCCTGTGGCCACTGCCCCCTCGCCCATCACTAAGGTCCTGTGGCCACTGTCCCCTCTCCCACCACTAAGGTCCTGTGGCCTCTGCAGGGCAACATGGGCTCGGCACCCTGGGCATCAGATGCCCACTGCCCAGTGTCTGCACAGGAACCACATGCCAGCAGCGTCTAGACCCGAGCAGAGTGAGAGCAGAGCCCCAGGTGTAGGGATGAAGGAAGAGATGCTCTGACCGTCTCCAGACTGGGCCTGAGTGCTGGGAGCGACAACGTCCTCTGCCCACCTTGGCCCCCAGGCCACCACAGCTGTATTGAAATGTAGGGGAAACGCATCAGAGCAACACCTTCTGACTTTCTGATTTAATTTAGCCTTCCCTCCCTCATGGGAGTAACATTAATGAAACCATTCATTTAAATAAATTACCAGTCTTATCTACTTGTTCTGTGCAAATTATTATTCGTTTGAGACAACAGATAAGTGGCCTTGTCCAAAGTTGATTATGTGCAGTAAATGCCACGTTAATATTAATAACTTCATAGTAATGCGGTATTCATAGAATGCATGAGAATGAAGGCATACTCATTTTTAAATGATCTTGACAAGGATGGGAAAGACCTGGGAGCAAGACTGATCCTGACTGTAACTGCCCTGAGAAGGAGCAATACAGGAAGTGACGAGCAGAATGTAAACCTCCCTAACTGACTAGAAGAGCAGCAGCGAGGCGCCATCCAGGAGTGACTCGGGATCAGCCCTGAGCGCGAGCTGAGGGTGCCGTCAGTCACCAGGCTCCTGGAGACCTCCTTCCAGCTCCACACCAAGCAGGTGGAAAACTGATCTGCTGCATAAGAGCCCCTAGCAGCTGGGCGCGCTGCGTGGTTCGGGTGGGTCCCCGTGAGCAGCTTGGAGGGCTTAAGAGCAGAGTTTTTCTTTTTTCAGATCCAAATGTCTACAGAAATCAGGCAGAGAATAAAGTGAGACAGGAACCTTCTAGAGGAGTGGTACTGCTACTCAGCTTTTTTTTATTGTTTGAATTATGGTTAATGTACAATGTTGTGTTACTTTCAAGTGTAGAGTACAGTGATTCAGTTACACACACACATATATATTATTTTTCAAATTCTTTTCCATTATAGCTTATTGCAGGATGTTGAGTAGCATTCCCTGTGCTATATATATACACTGGGTCCTTGTTGGTTATCTATTTCATATATAGTCGGACATATATGTTAACCCCAAACTCCTGTTCATCCCTTCCCTTCTTCCCCTTTGATAACTTTCTATGTCTGTTAGTCTAATTCTTTCCTGTAAATAAGTTCACTTGTATGTCACTTCTTTAGATTGCACATAAAAGTGATATCACATGATATTCAACTCTGCAGAGCAACTGTGACTTGCAGAAACAAGGGTCTATTGTTGCTAAATTACCTGATATTTTATAAAGAATGCAGGAATCCAAATTGTCCTGTGTCTTCCTTGTCTCTTTAAAATATTGCTCCCAGCGTTACTGAGATGTAACTGACATGGAACGTTGTGTAGGTGTAAGCCTTGCAGATAATGACCTTATACAGTAATTGACCCCCACAATAAGGTCAGTTAAACATCCATCGCCTCATATGGTTACTTAGTTATCTTATAACTGAAGTTTGTACCTTTTCACCACTTTTGCCTGTTTTCCCCATCCCCAGCCTCTGCCAACCACCAAGGATGCTGGGGAGGAGGGGCTCTTAAGGGCGCCACACGTGGAGGACAAAGGAATTCCAGACCCCTCCAAGTCCTACAGGTATGAGGTCTCCACGCCACTCCCAAACTGGGAACAGGGGCACATTCAGATGGTAACCGTATTCCCCAGCAAGGTCAGCTGCAGGACCTGTGTGTGTAACAGAAGCTGTGCCTATACCAGGGATGGAGTCAGTCACTGTATTTCAATGACTAATTAAATGAGAAAAAAAACGCAGTCAATTGATTGATTGGCTTCCCCGGGCCTGTGTCTGAATTGACTGAATTCGTTTAAAACACTACGCTGAGGGCTCTGTGTAGGCACCATCTGGGCACAGTTGTGTGTTTTACCCTTTGGAGAGGTTGGGCCTCCTTGACTGTTGGAGAAAACTGAGAGCATAGAACGCATGGGGAACAGGGTCCTGCGTCCTGAACTGTTAGCTCACCGGTGAAACTGGAGCAGAGCCGGGAGAAGAAATGCCCAGAAGAGCATCTTTCTCCAGGGTTTCTGCGTAGCAAGAATGAGAAAAATCGGATTCGCCGGCAAAATGGTTTTTAACCTTTATTCTTAACATAAATCAAGAGGCTCATTTTTCAGTCTCTAGAATTCAATGAAAGGTCAGATTTGTAATGGAGATCCTAATTATTAATGTGTTGCTATTTTAATTATTAATTGGTTGAAATATTTGCATACTGGATAAAGAAGTAGCCCAAGAAAACTATGGTAGCCTCTAAGACTCTTCAAAATGTTCTATCAATATCCCTTTTGTTATGAGCTTCCACAATTCATTTAAAACTCACACATTTATTTAAAATGTCACCAGGGTGAAGCTACTGTTTTTACCATTCGATTAAATGAATCAAATTATACTGATTATGGTTCTGAAATATTTAAAAGAGATGATTTGTATAGAAATCACCAAGGAAAATTATAAAGATAGCATTTATTTTCTTATAATCCTAACATTAGTTTCTAAAGAATAATTTGGTTTAAGATATATTAACCACACCCAACTTTATTCTCCTTCATCCTGAAAATGTATTGAATCTAAACAACTTAATAAGGCAGAAACATGTCACATATGTGAGGTTTTTAACTATATGCTGTTGGAATTAGTTTTTCTGAATGAGATTTGTCAAAGCTTAAGAAATATCTGTTTCTGTTATTAATAATAAATCTCCTGAAAAAATTAGGTAGCAAATGTTTTAACAGATGATTGATATTATAATACTATCTATAAATTAATTTAAAGGAAAAAGTTTGCCTAGTTGTTCTTGTTTAAGTTATGGATTATGGAAAAAATATAGATTTTCTTTTAAATTTGAAGTGTCATTTAAAATTTATTATCAGTATAATTTGATTCATATAATTATAACTAAACTATGTAACCCCAAATATTGAGAATAATATTTTGTTGTTTATATAAGCATGTAAAAACTATTGGCCCAAGGAACCAATGAATTTCCTTTTTTTTTTTTGAAATTTCCTTTTTTAAAGAAGGAAAGAACAAGAATATTTTAGCTTCAGAGAAATAATTTATCTAGGGATGTTTGAGGGCAGAATTAGTGATACTGACCAAAATGAACTTTTCAGTAGCTAATGTGATATTTATTAGGGTTCAGTTTAACCAATGTTAGTAATTATAAGAGACACAAAATTCACTATTAATTAGCTCATCATCAATTATTTAAATATGCCTTTAAAGGATGGTCACTTTCAAGCCTGTTTTCTATGTTTGTTGTGGATTTCATTCCTACATTTCTTCACTTCAGTTCCTTTTCACCTGGTAAAAGTTTTACTTTCCTTGTCTATTACAACTATTAGCTTGAAGTATTTTTTTCTGAAAATTAATATCAACCTAAGAATTCTTATTTGGGGAAACATGATTCAAAAATTTATGCAGAAGAGACTTTAAAAACATTTTTTTTTTTTTTTTAAATTTGAACAGCTCCTAGTTAAAAATATCTGATGAAAATAGAGAACGTGATTTCAGGAGAAAGAATCACCAGCAAAGCGTCCCCTTTTGAATTAACTCATGGCATGGTGCTGAAGCCCATATTCAGAGATTTTTCTTTCTTGTTAATTAGCTAAACAAAAAGTGGGCTAGTGTGTCTATCACAAGGGCAGCTGTTTGACTGACTGTGTTTACACAGCCTTTCCCCCCATTCTCTCCAGTTTAACCAGGATAAAACTGGCATATAACAATTTATTCATCAACATAATGATTTGATATATGTATATATTGTGAAACGATTGCCACAATATTTCCTTAAAATCCACCAGCTCTCATAGTCACAATTATTTTTTTCTTCTGGTGAGAACTTGCAAGATCTACTTTCTGCCTACTTCTAAAAATACAACAGATTACTATGAACGACGGTCAAATGTTCTACATCATATCTCCAGGATTAACTCTTCTCGTAACTGGAAGATTCTGCCTTTTGACCAGCTTCACTTGCCGGGCCCATCGGCCCCCTACCTGCGTCTCACAGGCTCCTATTTGTTCTCTGTTTCTAGGACTTCATTTGTTTAAAAAATTTTAGATTCCACATACAGGTGAGAACATACAGTATTTGTCTTTCTCTGTTTGATTTCACTTAGTATAAGACCCTCAAGTTCCATCTAGTGTGTTACTTGCTCAGTCGCGTCTGACTCTTTGCAACCCCAGGGACTGTAGCCCACCAGGCTCCTCTGTCCATGGGATTCTCCAGGTAAGGATATTGGAGTGGGTTGTCATTTCCTTCTCCAGGGGATCTTCCCAACCCAGGGATTGAACCCTGGTCTCTCGCATTGCAGGCAGATTCTTTACCATCTGAGTCACCAGGGAAGCCCATCTATGTTGTTGCAAACTGTAAAATTTCCTTCTTTTTTATAGCTAAATAACATTGTAGTATCTATGTCTATATCTTAAGCTATTTTAATATGTAGATCTACTGGATAGCTCTGGTAGCTCAGAAGGTAAAGCGTCTGCCTACAATGCAGGAGACCCGGGTTCAATCCCTGGGTTGGGAAGATCTCTGGAGAAGGAAATGGCAACCCAATACAGTATTCTTGCCTGGAAAATCCCATGGATGGAGGAGCCTGGTGGGCTACAGTCCATGGGGTTGCAAAGAGTCAGACATGACTGAGCGACTTCACTTTCACTGGATAGCTCTAATAACGAGATCTAGATCTAGATCTATCCATCCTACATTTTAAATTTCTATTCATTTATGGATGGACTCTTCAGGTTATTTCCATGCCTTGGCTATTATAAGAAGTGTTGCAATGATCACTGGGGATACACAGATTCCTTCGAGACAGTGACTTTGCTTCCTTTAGCTGAATGCACAGAGGGGGAGCTGCTGGGTCACAGGGGAGCTCTGTTCTTCGTTTGTCCCCACAGTGGCTGAACCAGCTCACATTCCCAGCAACATGTGTGCTTACAAAGCTTGAAATCCAGATCGTCTATCGCAGCAACTCCCCCCAGCTTCTTCATTCGTCCCTCCGCCCAGGCATTCACACAGCATCTGCTTTATATGCACTCCAATGTGTCACAGTGCCCTTGACAACAAATACACAATACACAAATACACAATCAATGACAACCACACAATTAGATGCTACTGTTTCAGTTGCAAGGACAAAATGCAACAGGAAGAGATAAGGTCATCATAATGAGTAGAAAATGCTAGTAATTAAAATAAAATGCAGTCTTTTCATTTTAGGCTTTTAATTGATTAAATTTATCTATCTGCTTATTTATTGAAAGATCTTAGACTTATTCAGATAGATTTTTAAAATTCAGTAATATATCATGCTCAGGTGTACGTATATTGGAAAACATAAGCCAATTAAATGAGCATGTCCTCAATGATTCTTCTCTGATTAATTCCATGTTTTCCATCTAACATTCACCATGTGTGCTGCTCTTGAACCATTTCTTAACGTGTGTCCCAGCAATGTCTCTGAATATTGCTTCAAAAGTCACTGATGTGTACATATTCCTCAGTGTTAAAATACAAAACGACTTAATTTCAGCTACCTTAAAAAAAAAAAAAAAACCAAAAAACCCCCCAAATCCATGTCAGAAGTTCTTTTTTTTTTTTTTTTGCAGGATATTTGGAGTCTTGTTAATCATCTTCTCATTCCACCCAAGGAGCCAAAGAATAATTCCTGTGGCATTCTGCATTCCTCCATTTAGTCCCTCTTGGAAATCCACCACCAAGCTTGGGGACTTCACCCCAGTGAAATTGTAAGCCTTGTTAGGTTTTCATGTACAACTCTTGCTATAGCGTAGGTAGCTGTGATTGCTGAGTCAACTGTCTATGGCTACCAGTTTCACCAAGATTGTAACAGCAATTTTATTCTCCACGCAACAATAAAGCTGTGTTAGTAAAATCTTAATATTAAAAAAAGAGGTTTTATTTCAAATAGTCAACTCTGAATAACTGAAAGCAAGAGATGAAATTATCTTAAAGCAACAGTCTTTCTTTGTGTCATTCCTTAATGGCATTTTCACCATGTTTTAAGCTGAACCTTTCCATGTATCACAAATGGGGGATCATACGCATCTGAATACTAGGATGAAGCCCCTTTGACATCATAGTTCGATATCCTCTACTCACTTCTTCTTATTCACATTAACAAAAATGCAAAGCGAATGACTGTGTAATGCATATCCGTTATGATTCCAAGCAAGCCATTAATTAGCTCTGGAGAAATGCGGCTTAAACCACTCAAGGGATCGGATTCCGTGGTGAGCACAACTGCAGACCGCAGGTGTCCTGAGATGCCAAGGTCTGTGCAGAGGTCAAGGTCAGGGAGAGAAGCAATAGTTCCAGAAGGAAAGAAACTCTTATCCAAAGAGGAAAGTTTATTGATAGCAGTTCTTGGTTGGTTTAATAGCCAGCTGTAAAGCTCAGAAAATTCAATTTAGTGTTGTTTGGAGGAAATGAGAAAACAATATGAAAAACACAAAACTAGAGGGTTTAGAGTCTCAGATGACAATGCAGTTTTGTCAATTGTATGAATCAATTTAAACATGTTTACTTCAATTTTAAAAAGTCATTTCAAGGAATAAAGACATCAAAGAGGTGCTCTCAAAATTCTCATTCCTACTGGTGCTCTCAAAATTCTCATTCCTACTGTTACAGCAAGCAACAAATCGACCTTACTCCATCCTAAGACACCCTTCTACACATTTCAGATTCTGAAATGTGGATTTGTCTGATAATCAAGGTCGCAATGGTTGTAATATTTCCTCCTACAACAACCCCTATTATTCATTTAATGACATATCTTATACTCAAGTGTTACTTAAATTTCATGAAATACAAAAATAGCAGACAGTTTTTTTGATACTTGGGACATTTTAACTTGACTTTTTATTTATTTTTTAGATTTTTTTAAAAAAATTTATTTATTTTTTTGATTGAAGGATAATTGCTTTACAGAATTTTGTTTTCTTCAGTCAAAGATCAACATGAATCGGCCATAGGTGTACACATGTAATTCAAAGAGTATATACAGGTGTGAAGCATTGCTTTGTGTTCATTATTGTGATAACCTTTATTGTACTTTCCATCTGTTCTTATCACAGTTTGTTGGTTGTAAGATGCAGAAAGCAGTCCCCCTCAGCTAGTGTTTAAAGCTGGAATGAGCAGAGCAATGCATTGGGGGGTGGGGGGGTTGGGCGGTCGGTGTCCGGGACCCCGAAGAAGAAGCTCAGTGACTTGCAGGCCTGGAATGCAGGCAGCCAGACCCTCTGCTTCTGGGCACCTCGTTCCCCATTCTGCATCCATTTCTCTTTACCTTCTGTCCTGTTCCTTTGAAAGAAAGTCTCAAAGTCAGCGCAAGTCTCCTCTGTCTTCTCTGACTTTGGGTCTCTGTAGCCTTTCTTCTTGTCACATAAAAGAATTGAGGAAACCAGATATGTGGCGGGGACATACCAGGATGGTGTGAAAACTGACTATGCAACTTCTCAGAATTCAGGGAGACTTTGTAAATCACTTGGATAGCCTCCTGGCTGTTATAGTTGATGAGAAAAGGGCCAGGATACTTAAAAGATAAGATCCAGAAAACTGCTGTGAGGTCAGTGGTCACCCAGTGGTCACTGGTTGAGGATGAATATTTAACTGAGAATGGAGAAAGCATGGTGAATTAAATTCATCTTCAAAACAAAATGTGAAGAAAAATGGTCTCGAATTAGGAGGTTTAAGTAATAGGAAGGTTTCAATAATAGCTGGGTATTCTTTTCCAGTATAAACAGAAATCATGCTAACTACTTGCAACTTGGTAGCTGGTGGCTCAGACAGTAAAGAATCTGCCTACAATGTGGGAGACCCAGGTTCAATCCCTGGGTGGGGAAGATCCCCTGGAGAACGGAATGGCAACACACTCCAGGATGTTTGGAAAATTCTGGAAAATTCCATGGACAGAGAAGCCTGGCAGGCTACAATCCATGGGGTCACAAGAGTCAGACAAGACTGAGCAACTAACACACACAGTAGTGAATATTCAAACATTAATTTACACACTTTTATTCACTCTGCTTCTAAAGCTCTTTGGAGTACCTGAAAACAAAGTACTTTCCTGTGTGTTAAATAAAAGTGCGTTCTTGTACTATAGCAACATAGCGCCAGGCGGAGCTCCCTGTGTGATACAGCGGTGTCCCACTGGCTGTCTATTTGGCACATGAAAATGCATATATTTCAATGCTTCTCTCAGTTCATCCCCCCTCCTTCCCCAGTGTGTCCACAAGTCCTTTCTCTGTGTCTGTGTCTCTGTTCCTGCCCTGTGATAAGCTAGAGGGGTGCGACCTGGGGGCAGGGAGGGAGGGTGTATATGTGTGCTCACAGCTGATACACATGGTCATGTGGCAGAAATCGACACAACATTGTAAAGCAGTTATCCCCCAATTAAAAATTTTAAAAAATGTAATCAGTTCAGTTCAGTCACTCAGTCGTGTCCGATTATTTGCGACCCCATGGACTGCAGCACGCCAGGCCTCCCTGTCCATCACCAACTCCTGAAGCTTGCTCAAACTCACATCCATTGAGTTGGTGATGCCGTCCAGCCATCTCATACTCTGTCGTCCCCTTCTCCTCAATCTTTCCCAGCATCAGGGTCTTTTCCAGTGAGTCAGTTCTTCGCCTCAGGTGGCCAAAACTGTAATAATATAGTTTAAAATACCAGCAGGCATTATAAATGAGTATCAGCTTTGCTTAGTTAAGGGGTGAGTAAGTTCCAAATGAACGGTGCTCCATTTTGCCAAGGAAATATACTTGATTGCTCATCTTTTCTGGTGGAGCTCTTTCATCAGATACAATATAAACAGGAAGGGGGAGCATTTCTTCCTCCATGTGTGTCCATGTTTACACGTGTGTGCAAATGCCTGCACTGCTTGAATTCTCACAGGTTTAAATTCTGCAGTTTCAGTCTTAAAATGTTCCAGTGGAAAGTTTAATTCTGTGACTGCCTTTGAAAAGTGACCAAGCCTCTTAGCCTCTAGCTTCTCAGTAGTAAAGCTTCTCAAAGCCCTGCTGAGAGCACAAATGGCCAGCTGTGTTTTGCAGCTGGAGCTTTTGGAAGATAAGTGCTAATTCAAGATATTTTGTCTAGTGTGAGGTGTAATACCATTTATGACCCCTGGAGAATAATCTTTAAAGCAAAGAAGAAGGCATATTCTTGCATATTCCATGAAGAGCTTGTGTCATGAATAAACTAACATAGAGGTAACATTAGTGTCTGAATGTTCTAGAAAATTTTATATATAAAAAGTCAATGTCATTTTCACAGAGAAAAATGTACAGGAAAAAATTAGAATGTTGTCAAACATTTATAGCCACCGGTATCACCACACATTGCATGAGTAGTTCAGGATTCTTAAAAAATGTTTGTGTTTTGTGACCATTTTCATCTCAACAGAGCCAATAAAACACATTGAAAAAGGCAAAATTGGAAAAAATGAAAAAATAAATTTGACATGTTAGTGAAAGCTGTGCATTTGTAGCATATTGAATAAATTTATTATTTTTCTTCCAGACTAACCTCCATTTAATTAACTGAATAAAATCAAAGTGGTTTTTAAAGATAAATGCTGATTTTTAAAAGTGGCAAATTATTTGATTTTAACTTTGAAAAAGTACATGGAAATTGAGATCATTAATAAATCTATCCATAACAGAAACTCTTCAGATAACTTTGGAATATTTTTCTATTTTATTTCATCATTGGCACAGTGTCCTAAGAAAAACATCATTTGCAAAGAAAGAAGGTAAAACAATAAATAAAATGATAAAAAAGGCATTTTTATTTAAAAATAAATTAAAAAATGAAATAGCACCCTGAAATCTTTCATCATATGCTTTTCTTCAATAAAATATGCTTCCAGTTTCATCATATAATAATAAAAAGGTATTAATACATTGTGTGGAGTAGTCAAAATGTATCTCTTTAAAATATTTGTAAAATTAACTAACTGTGGCTTCTGTTGTGTAAATTAAAGGGATTTAAAAATCTTTCATCCCTTGAAGTTAGAAATGAGGACACTTGTAAGACCATTCTCAAAGGCAAACATGGATTTAAAGAATTTTAAGGTATTTTTGGAAATTAACTTATTTAAATCTACTAAGCATTGCATAATGGAATATGATTACCATATAGCAACATTTTGGGGATGATTATCATATAACAACACTTTGGGCAAGGTATAGGAAGCTGATGATAGTTAACTTTTTTTTCCCCATTTCTACAAATAAGTCGATTTAAAAAGTATAGTTTGAATTGAAAGGGGAAAAATAAAACAATGTTATTTGAATTAAGAACTTCCTATATTACACTGCATTTTCTGGAAAAGATATGAGGCCCCTGATTCCCATGGAACTAAAATAAAATAAAATGAAAAGAAACTCCTCAAAAAAAGGTGATGACTTTCATGGACTGAATTGTCGATGACTTGATGAATGATTTTAACCACATCAACAAATCACTTCCAGAGTTAGTTCTCACCTGTCAATTAGTGTGCTTTGGTTGACTTAAGAAATGAAAAGTTCTAAAGTGTGTATTTTGGTGTAAATTAAGGGCATTAAATTATAAGGCTGAGGAAGAATTCATCCAAGTGTCCTGATGGAGCAGGAATTGAAGGAAGTGAATGTGCATCTCCAAGAATAGAAGCTGCTTCTCAAAAATGGAAAGACACCAACGTGGTGCCCAGTCGTAAGGAAAGACCTCCATAATTACAGATGGCAGCACCAGGATCTGACATAGTGCAATTAAGGACAGACTCATCCAACTCTTGCATAAAGTGCACATTAATAGGGCCATGTCCCCCAAACACAGCTAAGACTGACAGCCCCAGAGAAGGTCAGTGGAGGATGCTGCAGGAATCGCCGGGAAGAAGTTTCATTTTACTTGAAAGCAAATAGCCTATGAAGGGCGCAAGATGATGAAAACATGCATTTAGTTAAATGGAAACTGTCAAGTCACAATCAGAGACATCAGACTCTAAATATTAGTATTATCTAACTATGCATTAAATATGCATTAATGTTATTTCATCCTCTTGTTAGAGGCACCTGGAACTCATGGTGTTAATACTTCATGAGGAAAGTGAAGCAGGCCTTCCTTTGTCCCAAGGAAGACATTGTCAACAGAATTTTTAAAGTCACAATTTCAATATAGCAAACTTAGGACATGAATTTCAGTATGAGAAATGAATTGTTCATAGGATAACTGGCCAACCATAGATAGGTCTGTACCATTAATCTGGAACATAGATCTTGACATGGATACAATGTGATTGATGGGTATGAGAACATATCAGATCCCATTAAGCTAATCAGAAGGGAGCACTCAGATACAGTGAAGTGCCTGACCGATCCAATATGCTATTTAAAACAGTTTTTATTTAGCTAGCGGGAACATGCCTTTTCCACAATTAGATAGTGTATCATGTAAAACTGTATTTTTGTCTTGGACTTATGAATATTGGATTGTTACACCATTTTTTCTTGTCAACAAGTTGAAAAAAATTAATAAAAAAGGAACTGTGTTGTCCCCAAGATAGCTAAAAGAGCTCATCATAAATGGCTTCCATTTTTAGCAGTAAAAATGCAATGATGTTCCTAATAAAAAACTGAAGTAAAGATAGCTTTTGGTAGTGTCCGTCCCCTCTAAGAAAGGTTTTATCTTCTCATAAACGTTATCTTCATTACATAGCTGACTCTCAGCTTTCTTAAAATCAGTTGGGAAGTGACTGATGCAACTGTAGGAACACTCTCCGTACTCCTAACCCATGGAGATACCAGCTCAGACCTTACACCTGTATTTTCACGATGTGGGAGTTTTCCCTTGTGTCTTTAGCCCTGTAAACATGACCTGAATTGTTTTCATCCAGATTATTAAAAGCAATATATGAGAATACTTTTCTTCAGAGGAAGTAGGGCTCACTAAATTTAGGGGAAAAACTTAGGGAATAGAGTCACAGTATCTTTAAAGGGACATAAATTTTGAAGCTGATCTTTGTTGTTTGGGGGGAAAAGTCATTGAATAACAAAGACCTAAACCAAATTTAAAAAGTAAGTTGAAAGTGAAAGTCATTCAGTCGTGTCTGACTCTTTGCAACCCAGGAATTCTCCAGGCCAGAATACTGGAGTGGGTAGCCTTTCCCTTCTCCAGGGGACCTTCCCAACCCAGGGATCGAACCCAGGTCTCTTGCATTGCAGGCAGATTCTTTACCAGCTGAGCCACAAGGGAAGCCCAAGAGTATTGGAGTGGGTAGCCTATCCCTTCTGCAGTGGATCTTCCAGACCCAGGAGTTGAACCAGGGTATCTTGCATTGCAGGTGGATTCTTTACCAACTGAGCTATTAAGGAAGTCCAAATTAAGGAAAACTAAAATAATGATAATAACTTACACATGGTTGAAATCCTCATTAATATAAACAAAAATTTGGAAAATGGAAACAAAGAAGACTCCCTCTGGCATACTCTCTGCCTGGTTCATTAACTCCGTGAAGGTACCGATTGTGCCTGTATAAACCAGTAAAATCCAGATACTGTAACTCAAACACAGAATCTCCTAGTGAAGATGAGGCTGAGAGGGCCCTGCCGGAGTCATCCCTCTTGTTCTCTTCCTAAGAACTAATTTAGTTCCTAGTTTTCCATTTTTTAAAAAATTCATCATGTAAATAGGAGTATGACTTAAAGAGCTGGCAGAAAAATAATTGGTGGCAGCTTATAAAGATGGTGAGCATGGAAAAGCCATTTGCATATGTAAGAGGAGTTGTAAATATTGAAAATGATAAGAATTGGACAACCATTTTATTCTATCAGTGGCTCTGGAATTTTAGCAAGTGCCATTAAAGTGAACAAGGAAATTAGCATAAACAAAACACAGAAGTTGCAACAGCTAAGAAAAGATGAACTGGCCCCAAATTACCAAATTGACCATAAATGAAGCCTGGAGGCAGGAGGACGGGTCCTGAGAGATGAACACTTTAACACTGATGTTTAACTGTCAAAGAGTTAAGTCACTCTAAATTGCACACCATCCAGAAGACACTTTGTTTGGGGAGATAATTTTGCCTTTTGCTTCTCATGCAAGGAGGGCTCACACATATGGAAAGGAGAGAGGCGCCTGCTTCTCCTGCGCTCGCGGAAGCAGAAGTCCACTGATACATACGTTTCAGAGGTCGCAGAAACTCGTAAACACGCTTCCTTGACCTTATCACTGAGATCTTGTAGGTGAAAGACAATTGACTTCTTGACAAAAATTATTCCATCAGATCAGTTCAATCTGATCTGAACCGAGTAGGTATCTACAACCTCCCAGTGAACTCTTGAACTTGGGCTCTGCCTTTGTGGCGGGGAACATCAGTGGTGGAGGAAAACCTGGGACTTCAGCATCACCTCATCCTACCACCTGGACAGGTGTCATCAACGTCTGGGCACATCAGGGCAGGAGAGACGGCAGGAACACTGGGGGGCTGTCTTTCTGCAAGTGACTAGTTAAAAATTTAATTCTTGAATGTATCTTCAGAAGAAAACAAAATCCTGCAATAAGCATAACATATTACAACACTTATTCTACACAAGGTAAGGTTCAGTAATCCTGGAGGGTAATGAGATGTTCACCAGTGTCTCCTTTAGGTCCAAAAGCATGCATGTGCCTTCCATGTGAAAGAGAATTCAAGAGCTGCAACGTTGTTTCTGGATTTAACATAAAAGGTAAAGTTGAATATTTGGGGTTTGCGGGCAAGGTATATATAAAGGGATCATGCCTGCATGCTCAGCTGCTTCAGTCTTGTCCAGCTCTCTGTGACCGCATGGACTGTAACCTGCCAGGCTCCTCTGTCCATGGGATTCTCCAGGCAAGAGTACTGGAGTGGGGTGCCACACCCTGCTCCAAGAAAGGGATCATCTTGTTCTCTTAAAACACACAAACACCCTGCTACATTAATGAGGGTAGCAGAAATTTTTAAATCCAAGAGTACAGAAGTCCCCTTATCCACAGTTTTGGTTTGCATGGCCTTGGTTACCTGAGGTCACCCGCGGTCAACAACAGTCCGAAAATATGAAATGGAAAATTCCAGAAATAAACTATTCATAAAACTTAAGTTGTAGGATGTTCCGAGTTGCATGATAAAATCTCACACAGCCACCTAGGTCAGAAGTCATTGTCTCCCCACCTTGTGCCTCCGGCCCTCCTATTAGAATAGGACAAAACATGGTGTGCACAGGGCGTGGTATTACCTGCAGTTTCAAGTGTCCATTGGGGAATCTTACAGTGCGCCCTCCATGGATAAGAGGGAACTACATCACAGAAGTAGCATTTAGAAGCTTCCCTGGGGGCTCAGACCGTATAGAATCACCTGCAATGTGGGATACCTGGGTTGGATCCCTGGGTCGGGAAGATCCCCTGGAGAAGGGCATGGCAATCCGCTCCAGTGTTCTTGCCTGGAGAATCCCATGGACAGAGGAGCCTGGCGGGCTACAGTCAACGGGGTCGCAAAGAGTCGGACACGACTGAGCGACTGAGCAGAGCGCCGGTGGCTCGGATGGTAAAGGGTCTGCCTGCAATGCAGGAGACCCGGGTTCCCTCCTAGGTTCGCGCTCCTTCCTGGAGAAGGAAATGGCAGCCCACTCCAGTGTTCTTGCCTGGAGAATCTCATGGACAGAAGAACCTGGCAGGCTACAGTCCGTGGGGTCGCAGAGTCAGACATAACTTAGTGACTAAACCACAACAACAAAGACCTAAGGAAATCCGTCCTGAATATTCACTGTAAGGATAGATGCTGAAGCTGAAACGGCAAGACTTTGGCCACCTGATGTGAAGAGCTGACTCATTAGAAAAGACCCTGATGCTGGGAAAGATTGAAGGCAGGAGGGGAAGGGGATGACAGAGGATGAAGTGGTTGGATGGCATCACCGACTCAATGGGCATGAGTTTGAACAAGCTCTGGGAGTTGGTGATGGACAGGGAGGCCTGGTGTGCTGCAGTCCATGGGGTTGCAAAGAGTCAGACATGACTGAGTGACTGAAGTGAACTGAGCAAGGACCATTGTACTGAGACCCTTGCATCATCTGTGGAGCAATGCTGATGTAGAGGGACTCTGATTAATTAAAGATGCATAGTGCAACATCTAACCAATTTCTGAATCTTTAAAAGAAAGAAGTATAAATAATGTCAGGGTTGGAGATAAAATAGAATCATAACAATTAGTTAACCCAAGTGCAGGCAGAAAAAGAGAAAGAGAAACGCATGATGGATGGAACAGAAATGCCAGTAAGATGGTAGATTTTACTCAAACTGTATCATCAATCACACCAGGGTGAATATCTCATCATAACTGAAATCATCAGCTTGTGTTAAAAGGCAAAACCTGGCTATCAGCTTCCGCAGGAAACTCACTTGAGATACAAGGAAAGAAATAGTTTAAAAGTAGGAGGATGAGGGAAGATGGGCTGTGTGGACATTAACAAAGGCGGGAGTGGGGACTTCAATGCCAGTGTAGACTTGGGAACAAGGGAGATTCTCCAGTATAAGAGAGGACAATGTGTATTGAGAACAGTGACTAGTCTAGTCACCAGAAGTCTAGTTCCCTAGTCCAGTCCCCAGGAAGACTGAGCTTGAGCATCCGTGCAAGTCCATGCCAGGACTGGACCACTGCCAGCCTCTGGAGCCCCTCATTGCCCTGTCCTGACCACAGCCTGGTCTTTCCTGCGTGGAGGGTGGGGCCACGCCCCCCACCGCCAGGACTCGGTCCTTTGCTTCAGAGCACCAATCTCACTGAGCAATTATTCACTGTGGGGGAGATTATTACTTAGGTGTACTTTTCGTCAATGCTTTCTTAAACTACTAGCAGGATGACATCCACTTGCCCATTGATCACACACTTAACGTGTGTTTTAAACACACTTCTTACATGGGGAGGTGCTGGTGGAGAATCAAATACCTTGGTATGTGTATAGAACCAGCAGGAACATGGAGAAGGCCACGGCACCCCACTCCAGTACTCTTGCCTGGAAGATCCCATGGATGGGGGAGCCTGGTGGGTTGCAGTCCATGGGGTAGCAAAGAGTAGGACACGACTGAGCGACTTCACTTTCACTCATGCATTGGAGAAGGAAATGGCAACCCACTCGTGTTCTTGTCTGGAGAATCCCAGGGAGGGCAGAACCTGGTGGGCTGCCTTCTATGGGGTCGCACAGAGTCGGACACGACTGAAGTGACTTAGCAGCAGCAGGAACAGAAACACTGCCCTTAAAGAACCGCAGGCCGGTGAGAGAGGTGAGTGATTTTAGGAGAGTGTGAAGATGCTTCCAGGGAGCCCGGGGGCTGGGGGCCAGAAGAGCTCCATCAGGATGGAGGGGCAGGGGCGGAGTGCTCCCCAGGGGAGGGCGCCCTGAGCTGAGCTGTCAGCTCGGAGCAGACAACAGCAAGTCTAAGACAGGAGGAAGGACACTGCTGGAATGGGGAGGGGCCACGTTGATGGAAAAGAGTGCAGGGAGGGCGCAGTGGACTGAGGAAAAAGAGGAACCGGGACTGACTGACCGAGAGCTCTCTCTCTGTTTGCTGGGCTCCGTCAGGCTCCCAGGTTGCAAACCGTGATGGACTCGTCCGGGGAACGAGCACCGTTGCTGCAGTCTTCCGCAGCAGACGTCATGCAGCAGGCATGGAGGGTCCCCTCTCTGTCAGGCAAGGCGTTCATGTAGCTTCCGCCTGGGTTACAGCTGGCCTGTCTCAGGAGCCGGAGACGAGAGCCTGCCTCGGAAGCTGGGCAGCGCAGTGCAGCCCTGGGCGGGCTTGTTTCGTGCGTCAGATCCATCTCGTGCCCGTCAGCAATGGTAGTGCCTCTGGGCCCGATCATGGACGAGGGGGCGTCCCTGCACTAGAGGTGCCTGAACAGTGCTCAGGGCTGAATACGGAGGTTAAGAAATTCCACATTTTTAAGCAGAACTTCAAAAGATTGGGTGGGTTCATTTGCTCATTTAGATAATATTTATTGACATAGATTCTGGCAAGAAATTCCCTAAATTCTGTCGGTGCAAATTTGAACCCAAGTCTCTTCAAATATACATCATTGCTAATGTTTTCTTCTCATTTTCTGGGCCAAATCCTGAATTAAGTCATCCATCTCATCTCCTGTTAGCAACAACGTGCCCAGCATTCTGGGGGCCTGAGAAACCCTCACTTCTCGTCCTGAAGCACCTGTCTTTGTATGTCATTTCATATGAGTTACAGAGGACAGCAATGTTTTCACACAAACGTAATGATTAGTCAAAGTTTGGAACAGAAATCCATTTGAAATGTATCATAGTCTAGTCACTACTAACTTCTTTCTTTTGTCATTTTGCAAAATTTTTCATGGGTCAACACGAATTGCATTTTTAATATTTTCCCCAGCATAGTTTATGGAGTTAAACCTGACAATTAAACATAGTTATGCAACATACAAGAATAATTCTTTTGCTGAAAGCATTATCTCAATACAATTGAGGTATTAATATCATTCTTGAGACTTCTCAGTTGAAAGACAATATTCTCTGTGCAAGTGTCCAAATCTACATGTAAGAGAAAGGAAGATGAAATCAACTTCTATAGAGAAGACATAAAAAGACTTCAGAGGAAAAGCCAGGCGGAGAAGACAAGACTTAGAGCTGAGGGGGGCCCAGCTCTTTCTGACCTGAATGTAGGGAACCCCTGGCTGCACCTCAAGGAACATCCACCAGAGGGCAGTGGACACAAGATCAGAGAAGACAGGATTTCAGACCAGGACACGTGTAAATCCTTAGGATCATTTATACTGATCTTTACCAGGGAGCAGATCTACCATTTAAAAAGATAAAAATTACCACAAATAATTTCTTTATTCTTTTTTCAAAATTCTTGAAGAGGGACCACTAAATACCAGTTTGATTTCTTTTAGATGATTGCCTTTGAGGGGGTGGGCAGAGCTACATTGCGTTTTCATTTTTTACTATTTCTAAAATTATTTATTTTTGTCAAACATTACCTTTTCATTTTGTATTGCGGTATAGCCAATTAACATGTTGTGATAGTTTCAGGGACTCGGCCACACATGTACATGTCCCCATGCCCCCATCCCTCCCCTCCCCTCCAGGCTGGCACAGAGCACTGAGCAGAGTTCCTGGTTGCTTATCCACTTTAAATATAGTAGGGTGTATACATGTGCCTTTTTAGACACAAAGTTATTTTTGTATGCGCTGATTCCTATAAAGAGAAAAAAAACACACAAACTGTGTCTTCCCAGGAACAGTTGTACGCGTGTGTTGATGGAGGCTTATAAATGTTGTTTTCCCACTCTTGAATCACCTAAATAGAAATGCAGAAGGAAACAAAGGAATGCTCAGGCCTAAATAAAGCAGCCCACGTGTACCTTGCAATCAGCGCACAAATGGCTCGGCAAGGGCCCTGGCACCTTTGTGCCTGCTCCTTCCCTCTGCTGTTTGGGGCTGGGCCGCTGGACCACTCACAGCAGGGGTGGAGGGGAATTAGGAACGCTGATGAATGCTCACTTCATTTTCCCAGTGGTCTGGCACTAAGTTATTATTTAATATTTATCGCTGGTGTGTCTGCAATTGTCGAGCCCTGCAGAAAGAGCTGGACGTGCAGCGGCCCTCCTGGGCCCAGCTGTGCGGCGCTGGCCAGAACGCAGACCGCGGGAGGCGGGTCTGTCCCTGCAGCACTCTGGCGGAGGCTGGGCTGGTGGCTGTGCACTCAGGGAGCCTGTTTCCCAAGCATCTTCCCTGGTGAGGCTGAGCAAAAGCCCGGAAAATGGACCAAAGACGGCATTGACTCAGAGGGGAGGGAGACCAGGCAAGCAGAAGCCCCAGTGCCACATGGAAGCCAAATCAGGCAGGGAAATTGCTAGAGGGGCTTTTAATTGGACATTTTTTTTTCTTATTGAAAGCAATGCTTACTCCTTATGAAAGATTTGGAACATAGAGATAAGCCAAAAGAAGAAAATAAAAGTCATGAATGACTTCAGCCCTCAGAGATAACCCTCCTAAAACATCTTCTAAATTCTTCTATTCCTCAGATGTTTTAAAATTAATATTTAAGTTCAATATCTAACAATATGGATGACAGTTTCATGGCAGTCAGGCACCGGTGGAAAAAAATCCCTGTTCTCCAAACAAATACTGTAGACAGAAGGCGGAGGTCTGACCTGGAGGAGGGAGTTTCAGCCCTGAAGACCAGGTTCTGAAACCTGGCCTCCCTGGTCAGTAACTCTGTCCCCTCGCTCGAGGTGCTGAGCTTTTTAATGCAGTTTCTTTGCAGAGAGGAGATGAGTTATTTCCATATCAAAGTGCCTTTTCTTTTTTTGGTTGTACTTGATGGCTTCAGGATCTTGTTCCCCAGCCAGGGATTGAACCCGGGCCACAGGAGTGAAAGTGTTGAGTCCTGACCACTGGGCCACTGGGAGAATTCCCAACAGTGCCTCTGAGTGGATTGAGGCACAGCTGATGTAAAGTGCAGCAACAGCTTGTTTATACACGTTATCACTGAATTCAGATATTATATTTCTTCCTATGGGGAATACAAGGTAAAATTCAGATGTAACATATAAAGTAAAACGCAAATGTCTTTCTTTTTCTATTTGAAAAAAATGCCTTTCTGATAAATGAAATCTATGTCATAAATTTTTTTTTTTCACAGTGGACATATAGGGGAGGAGTTTTCTTGATGTACTTGGGGTTAAAACTTGCTAATACGGCGCAAGAATGGAAAAAGGACAGTCTGCAGTGCTAGTAACATTATTCATTAACTGGTTTTAATGGGCTCTTTGGGGACATTTTATCTGCAATATGTAACAGCCAACAGGGCTCCTGCTAAAGAATTTCAAGCAAGGTCAAGTGAAAACATTAGTCGATCAGTCGTGTCTGAGAGTTTACAACCCATGGACCGTGGCCCACCAGGCTCCCCCGTCCATGGGATTTCCCAGGCAATCCTGGAGTGGGTTGCCATTCCCTTCTCCAGGGGATCTTCCCGACCCAGGGATCTATCCTGGGGCTCTTGCATTGCAGGCAGATTCGTTATCCTCTGAGCCACCAGGAATACAAGCAAGGTCACCCTACGGAAATGGCACACACTTTGTGGGGTGCTGGCCAGGATGCCCTTTTGAGTTGATGCTTCATTCGTTCTACTGGACAAGACCCTAAAAGCACAAGAGAAGAGAAATCCACAAACCCACACAAGTGGAAGAAGCAAGCATGCATCTCAGCATGAACGCTGGACATACGAGAAAGCCGAGGCTGTGAGAGCTGGAACTGAAGGAGGTTTAGGACTCCCGTCTTGGGGTGAACAATGTCACCCCAGGTTCACGTCCCCACGGAGCCCTGTGAGCTTATGTGGAAACAGGGTCTTTGCAGATGTGACTGAGTCAAGATGAGGTCACCGTGGATTGTGGTCGGCTCTCATCCGATGGCTGGTGTCCTCGTGACCGGACAGGATGGGAGAGGATGCGCAGGGAGCAGGATGCAGGCCAGGACATGTGGGGCAGGATCTGCAGGTTCGTCCACACGCCGAGGACACGTGGAGGTGAAGAGACAGGGGACCGGTGGCCCTCAGAGTCTCTGAAGGGAATCCAGCCTGTGGACACCTTGAAGTGTTTTTTGGCCTCTGGAGCCATGAGGATGGCTTTATGTCCATGGAGGATGGATGTTGTAAGCCACTCGGTGTGTGGATTTGCTAGACAGCCTTGGGAATCCACCACGGATGCCGCTGCTAGTCTCCCAGGGAGAGAGTCTGTCTACACCTGAGGTACCAGGTTGCTCGTTAACCTCGGGAACCGGAGAAGATGAATTCAGTGTCTTCCCTGTAGAAGATGCTGAAACAGTTGTCAGCAGCTGAATGCTGTTTGAAAAGCATTTCAAAGTTACCCCTCTGTAACCAACAGCTTCTTGATAACACCCAGCAAACTGGATGACAGTAATTTCTGGAGAAGTCGATTGGACAGATTCCCGGATCTCAGAGCAGAAATGTGCTCTGGAGGAGGAGAAGCAGCGAAGAAACTGGGAGTAAGGAAGCCACTGGCGTCTAATGTTTCTTTGTGGGTAAATAGAGGCATTTTTGTGTCCCTGGACTCTGTATCCTGAGAAGTGCTGCCATGTTCTCCTGGCACATGTGAAGTGGAGCCCTCTTGACTTAGGCTGAGGAATGATGATGTTGACCATATGACATGTTTTTCCAGTAGGCATGTATGGATGTGAGAGTTGGACCATAAATAAGGCTGAGTGCTGAAGAATTGAAGCTTTTGAGCTGTGGTGCTGGAGAAGACTCTTGAGAGTCCCTTGGACTGCAAGGAGATCCAAACAGTTCATCCCAAAGGAAATCCGTCCTGAATACTCATTGGAAGGACTGATGCTGAAGCTGAAACTCCAATACTTTGGCCACCTGATGCAAAGAGCTGACTCATTTGAAAAGACCCTGATGCTGGGAAAGATTGAAGGCAGGAGGAGAAGGGAATGACAGATGATGAGATGGTTGGATGGCGTCACTGACTCCATGGACATGAGTTTGAGCAAACTCTGAGAGATAGTGAAAGAAAGGGAAGGCCGGTGTGCTGCAGTCCACGGGGTCACAAAGAGTCGGACACAACTTAGTGACTGAACAGCAACACAGTATGACAGCGTGTCCTGTAATTAAGTCACTTTTGCTCTTTTATTCTTTGTAATAAAGTTATTTTGGAAATGGCATCCTGGCTCTGCTATACTAAGAAAAAGGAAGTTTCCCCCCTTGTGTTCAGACTGTGGTTGAAAGAGTAGCATCTAGAGAGTTGGGCTCAGAGGAGCTCCTCATGGATAAGGAGGGGAGGACAGCAGAGGTCACGACTGAGAAGCAAGCCCTCCATCCTTATTCTGCATCCTCCCCACACACCCTCACCCACGTGGCTGCTATTACTTGAGTCTTCTTACCTGTGAGTAGAGAATAACGTACAATCCTTCTGAAATGCAACAGTGCATGCTTTCTTATAATTAGGAAAGACAGAAGAAAACACCTGGGTAGCTGATAACTAGCTGTGTTTTAAAGCTTCAGTATGAGCACTGAAGGTAAGTAGCTAATTAAATCCCTTCATTCTACAAAAATGTTAAAAAATGAGAGTGTGTTCTTTAGTTCTATGATCATAGAAAGGTGGAGCCATGCCTGGAAGCCTAGAGACACAGAAATTTCTCTCTAAAATTAGTATGTGAGATTGCATTAATAAAACTGTTTTTGAGAGGAAAAACTGGATATTTTATTTAAGAGATTTAAGTAAAAGAGTAAATGGAGAAACAGAAATAGCAAGTAAAGAATAAAAATAAATGATATTTATTTCTTGATGACCTATAATACCTAAGATGATACAGACAGATATTAATAAGTGCTCCTCTGCGAGAATTTTGAGATTTGCTGGAGGAAATGGTTCAATAACAATTTAGGTATGAGTTTTAAATGGTTTTGGTTTCTTTCTCTTAATAGCTTGAGTGCATTTTTAGGATATTAGGAACAGTGGCAGATATGTTTTCCTAAGGTGAGTTTTCAGGAACTTTGATACAGGCGTGCCTGTGACCATTCCCCGAGGCTCCCATCTCTGCCCATTTGGAGGATTCTGGGCCTGCGATGCTCGGCCTCCTGTAGGGCCCAGCTCCCCAGGGACCACCTCACTGTATGTCGGGGCTCTGGAGCTGCTTGGCTCATCTTCTCCTCTATCTGACCCTGATCTTTGCTTTAATGCATCTGCTTTGCACTAATAATGTGGACTCACAAGGAAGAGGTTGATTAGCTTTATTCGTTTTGCATTGGCAAATATTTTAAATTGAATGTTGGGCATTTTTTAATTAGCCTTGCTTACTGTGAGCATGGGATGCTGACTACTTTAAATAAATAATAATAATAATACAGGCAAGGATAAAATCAGCATGCTACAGCCTCAAAGACTCATATCTAAATGAGTCAAGAGAGTGACTACTTTGTGTCTGAATCAGGAATGTGGAACTGTTCGCTTGGAGGAATGGTGGACAAGGTCCAGGACATCAGGAAACCTTATGTATGTTTGCAATGGAGATGGTCCAGGATGCTCATCCTCCATGTAACTCAGTTCACAGCACCTATTACATGAGGGATAATTTCCTGTACCTCTCAGGATTGCAGTTCTAAGTGCACTGCTGGCTCTGACCCATGGAAAATTATAAAGTGATAGCGCCCACACGACCCACTGGACAGACACCTCCGTAGCCTTCCTCCAAACTTGGTGGGGAGCTGCCTGTGTTCCATTCAACGGAATCCACCATCCTGCTTTAGTGGAACAAAATACAAGCTGTGTTTGAAGAGGCAGCTTTTAGCTCTTCAAAATTATGCCTGCTAATTAGAGGCATGTGACCAGTGAGTTATCTTCCAGCTATAAATTTTAATCCATATTCATAGCTATGTGAATTTCACCTTCTATGGAGCAGCCCTTATGCAAACAGTAATAGTTGGTGTGTCATTAGAGCATATCGGCAATTAATTCTCAAAATGATCAATGGGAAGGATGTCCTTTCCCCCATCTCTGGTTTATTTATGGGTTCCCATTAATTATGCCTAATTTTCTGTTGGCACTTCTCTTCCTAATGTAATTCAATTTAAGCATATCTTTCTAGAGACTTATTAATAGGTAGGGTCATTTATATTGTGTAGCACAAATATTTTATAATCCACTAATCTTGACAAAAAGGCAATGCCTTCCTGATAAAAAATGTATGAGAAGTAATGGTTCCCTATTAATAACTTATTAGGTCAGATCACACAGTTTGAAGTGTCTATTACACTTTAATTTTATCAGATTTCTTCCTCTGGAATTTGTCACACTTTCTTTATCTTTTGATTTCAATTGTTTTTCGCATCCCCCTGCCTCGGTGACCCCAAACAGTCCTCCTCTGTGGCTTTACAAAGGCAGAGGTGAGTGAAAATCCTGAGGCTGTGCCTGAGGGTGTCCTGGAGAGGGAAATGGCCCTACGTGTCTTAAAGCGGGCTTTCTTCCTTTTAAGACATGTTAATAATCAATGGACTCTGAGTTATCTTTGGTTCACACACCCTTTCAAACATCTGATGATAGCAAACAACCTTCCTTCAGAAAAGACACACTTCAATAGAAAATTCAAGTCTAATTTCAGAGGCTTTATAGCAATGCTAAAATTAATCCACACACTTTTTAAGGATCAAAGAAACACAGCTTAGGAACTTTCCTTTGGCTAAAGTTCACCATGTTAATTATATCTAGATACTTTGACTAACACAGGCTTCTCAGGTGGCGCTACTGGTAAAGAATCCACCTGCCAATGCAGGAGATGCAAAAGATGTGGGTTCCATCCGTGGCTTGAGAAGATAGCCTGGAGTAGGAAATGGCAACCCACTCCAGTATTCTTGTCTGGAAAATCCCATGGACAGAGGAACCTGTCAGGCTTCATGGGGTCACAAAGAGACAGGACTGAGCACACAGCATTTTGACTAATAACATGAGCTGGATAGACATGATTTTCCCAAACCTGCCTGTCATTCGTTGCCATGGTGTGATGTAATGATATTTGATTTGCCCTTTTAAATTCTCCCACCTAGACTGAAAATGTTTTGTGGAATTGAAAAGGCTTTCCCGAGGTCCTGTGGGGGTATCTGCCCTCAGGTAACTATATCGGGAGAGAAAGATGAAATGTCTATAGGAAAACAGCAACTGGTGATGGATTTTCTCAGACAAGATATTAGACTTGACTAGATTTCTGTCTTCTCCTCTGTAAAGTTACTTAAAAGGCCTCTTCTGATGCTGATAAAATTATGCAAATGTGCAAAAGCAAAAAAAAAACCAAGTCGTGATCAGTGTACATGAGCAGAAATAATTGATGGTGAAGAGATGACCCAAGTCCTCCACAGAGAGGAGCAGGGAGGGTGGCTGCTGGGCGGGCATGTTTCTGGTGGCCTGAGTCCCACTGGGGCATGGAACAGTATTTGCACCATAAACCTGTTACATGATGGACAGAGAGTCTGTGTGTGCTAGTTCAGGAGTGGGTTATTTAAAACTACAATGTTAATGCAAATTATCATCTGGATAAAATGTGGTCCAGATTATTTTGCTCACAATGAGATTCCTCACTGGCAAGCAGGTGCCCTGGGAACTGCTTTTAAACATACCTGTGTGGGGCTACTAGCATCTTCAGTGACCTTTGAGGTTTTTGTAAGAAAGATGAAAAAGAACAGCCAAATTAGCTTAAAATGAAGATATCAAATCTGCACATCTAATTAATAGCTATTTGAGAAATACTATTAATTTGGAGGAATATGTTTATTAAATTTCCTTAGGAATATGGATTCAACTGATGCCATTACTAAATTAGCTTTGAGTTTTTAAAAATCATCATGAAATTTTACCCTTAGATGAAATTCTCCATTCTTTAAATATATTTTACTTTTGGTTGTTTTAGAAAACTTCTTCTAATATGTTTATTATTAATGTTTTTACTAGAAATAACAAAATTTATCTCTAAATTTCATGCTGTCTTGATATTCACATGAATAAAAGAAATTTGGATAATATTATATTAGGTAGCAATGTTATTCATTGCTGCTGTTACTGCTCATCTGCACTGAGATGATGGTTTCAACCTTCAGGGTAAACCATTTCTCTCCTACAAAGTGAGAGAGAAGAACATGAATGAATGAATTTTGAGGAATGCAATCGCTGGAGAATAAGAGGAAGGGAAGGCAGCTTGGGAGCCTGGACCCAGAGACCCTGAGCACAAGGGTGTCCGGATGGGACAGAGGGACCTGGGGGGCAGGGAGGGGCAGGAGGCGGGTGGAGGGCTCCAAGGGGCCACCGGGGGTCATCGAGGACTGTTACTGCGCTCAGGATGAGATTTCTGGTGGCCTCGGCAGGAGACTTGAAGAGAAAGACCAAGAGTCGGTCGGCTTGAGGTTAAGGACCGTTGGCTGGTGTGCAAATAAAAGCAAGACACGCGGCCCTTCGAAGACGACTGTTATCAGAGGGCGGGCAGCCGGTAGCGCAGCGGCAGTGAGGACTGGCGGTGTGTGTCCCCACCGTCTGGTCCGCAGGACCTAGAGCTGCAAAGGCAAGCCTGGAGGGAGAAGGCGAGGAGCGCACTGCAGACAGCTGTCAGCGCGCGCGGAGGAGGAGAGAGTGGAAGCACGCAGGGACGCAGGGAGACCGCAAGCTCATGACTTTCTCAGCCTGACAGGGACCACGGCTCCACTGCGGCTGATGGAGCGTGGGGTGACCCGGGTGCTGTCTGGGGTGACTTTCACAGGAGCTGGCACATCCGTGGGCCTCAGCCTGGCTTCCCGTCCAGCGAGGAGACAGGGCTGGCATGAGGGGGGCTTGGAGGAACTGCGTTCCCCGATGAGCGCAGACCTATTGTGCAGGGGAGAGGTCTCGCCGCGGGGTGGGGGGCTGGAGAGCTGTGCTTCGGGTCTCCGCAAGCCGAGGCAGCCGGGTTTGCACTATGGTCCAGGCGGAGAGGAGCCGCGGGAGGCGAAACGCCGGGCGGTTGTTGCGGGCATTGATTTAGTCAACAGGACAGAAGTCCAGTGGGCCCCAGGGCCGGGCCGTTATCTAGGATATTATTTAAGTAGTTGATTACAGCATCTGATTGGTGGAGAATCTATTACTTCTAGTGAGTGCTTGAGAGTATAGAGCACTTATAATATCCTTTATCTTGGAAAGTCAAATGTACCTACAGAGAGGCTAGTAGGCTGGGTGAGGTGAGCCGGGTTAGGTCATGGGAGATTCCAGGAAAACAGACGATTCCCAAGACAAGCTGGCTAAGGCTGTGGTCGGAGGTGGGAAGCGTTGGTTTGCGGTGCCGGCGGGCTGATGAGCCCAGTTCAGCGCGCAGCGGGTGAACCGGCCAAGCTGGAGTCCCTGGGGCCCTGCTATAGGGCGCCTGCCCGCGGCTGAGGAAGGGGTCACCGGCCAGCCGCGGGCAAGTGCCTTCTGGAGTGTGGGCAGGGAAGGGCGTGAGCGTCAGCCCGACCTCCTCGGACCTGGCCCTGAGGGTGGGCGTGAGTGTGAAGCCAGGCTGACGGAGAATCCGCGAGGCGGATGGGCGGGGCCGTCAGGGGCTGACCGGGGAGAGTCCAGCGCTAGCCCCTCTCCCCGCCCGGCGCCCCCCAGGGCCAGAGCGGGACCCCGGAGCACCTGCCGGGTGCCCGTCTCCCCCAGTCTCTGCCCTGAGCCGGGAGCGGGTGGCCACTGAGGGCCGTACCCACGGTGACCCTGGTAGGAGCGGCCACCCGGGGATGAGGAACGGGGCGGGTGCTGGGACCCCCGAGGGACCTTGAAGCGGTGGAGGCGGCGGCAGGGCCTTTGCACGGACCCGACCTCATGATGCATGACGCCAAACCAAAAGCCATCAAAGTCTGGAACTGGCTGAAACGTGTGCTTCAGCCTTGTTTTATTTCACTCTGGCCCACATCTGTGGTCTGAACTGAGAAGCGCTGTAGTGCTCCCCCAAATCATTTTATTTTGTAAAAGTTTTATTTACTTTTATTTTTGGCTATGTGGGTCTTCCTTACTGTGCAGTATGGTTCCTAGCTGTGACACGCGGTGGGGTGGGGGTGCGGGGGTGCTCTCTGGCTGCGGCGCTTGGGCTTTTCTCATTGCGGGGCTTCTCGGTACAGAGCAGGTGCTCCGGGGCCGGCGGGTTCAGCAGTCAGCTCCAGGGCCCTAGGGCACCGTCTCAGTAGTTGCGGCGCTCCGGCTTAGTTGCCGGATCCCAGGGCATGTGGGGGTTTCCCTGGATCAGGGACCAAATCCGTGTCTTTCGCATGGGCGGGCAGATTCTTTACCACTGAGCCACGGGGAAACCCCCAAGTCATTTTAAATAATGATCATGTTAGAGGAGCAGAGAAGAAATGGTGAGAACAGACGTGGAAAACAGAAAGCCTGCTCCGGAAGCCTCCACCTCAGTGTCTAAAAGGCTCGGCCTAGAGTGGGTGGGATCTCAGGCATCCATCCATGTCCTTGGGGTCGGTTCTCCAACTGATGGTCACTGATTTTCCAAATCCATGAATATTTTTATTCAAATTAATGACCATAAAAATATAATCCATGATTCCTGATTGCATCCTTCCCTGCCTATGTTTAAGAGCAAAAGAAGGGCACTTCCTCTTCTCATTAGGAATCTCATTCTGGGTTATCTTGTTAACTATATGTATTTTAAATTAATGTTTACTCATTCTATTTACTTTTATTTTTAATCAAAATTGAAGAATGTGGGTTTACGATATGAAAATGACTTCCTCACATGTTATGGGGCCCTGTCATTTTCCTAATATTTTTTATAAGATTAATCATTTTATCAGATTAATTTCTGCCTATAACCCTATATGCAAAACAGAAAAAGAGACACAGAAATACAGAACAGACTTTTGAACTCTGTGGGAGAAGGTGAGGGTGGGATGTTTCAAAAGAACAGCATGTATACTATCTATGGTGAAACAGATCACCAGCCCAGGTGGGATGCATGAGACAAGTGCTCCGGCCTGGTGCACTGGGAAGACCCAGAGGAATCGGGTGGAGAGGGAGGTGGGAGGGGGGATCGGGATGGGGAATAAGTGTAAATCTATGGCTGATTCATATCAATGTATGACAAAACCCACTGAAATGTTGTGAAGTAATTAGCCTCCAACTAATAAAAAAATTAAAAAAAAAATTAAAAAAAAAAAAAAAATGCTTGCCAATTTCCACTAGAGGGATTTTAAACTCAAACATATGCATGCTTGAATTGTGAAATACAGTTTTAAAATATAGGGCAAACTGTTGCCTGAGAAAGCTCCGGGGGACCTAGCATGGCTCAGCCCCTTCGCTTCCACGGAGTATAGCTCACTGTATGGAAATGTTCCCCCATGGTCTGCTGTTAATTATGAAATCTCAAGCGTGTTGTTTGAGCACTTACATTACATGGACACAACACTGTTCCCTCCTGACTCCCTGACCCCCTCCTCCCCATCCAGGCACCAGCCCCCTAAGAAGGACCTGACAGGACATCCTTCTGTCAAACACCAGCCCTTCCTCCCCATTGTAAGAAAATCAGACAGAAAATGGAAACAGCAAGCTGGAAATGACAGAACAGAATGGCCCTCCCACAGCTCCCGTAGGTGGAACAAAAGCCCCTTTTTGGCGTTTGCAGCCTCAGCAGCTGCAGGCTGATGTACTTGGCTTTCTGTTAAGTAGAGGCTGGAGTGTAAAAATAGGCGCTGCCACTGAGAGGGTAAGCCTGTTGCAGTTTTACAGATTTAGAAAGTTCACGAATTGCTATCAATTAAAAATCTCTGCCTTCTTGTTGCATGCATTATTCACAATAGTGCACACCGTCGTAGGGCTTCGGGAAATATTTATTGCAGCTAAATGCGGAAATAGTGAAATTCAACCTGATAAAGATAAAAAATGTGTTTTAACCTGTAAATACAAAGTGGCCATTTTAGCATAAGGATTGGAATATATATCATGTGATCAATGATAGGCATATGCTGTACAAATATTTCTGATCCCTGATGGACTTATAAAAAAATTTGATCAATTTCCTTTAGACTTCACTTAAAAAAATCCAAGAAATAAATTAAAAACCATCTAGTCAGCCATAAGTATGTAGATTTGTGCATCCACATATACAAATACACAAGGGCATGATTATAGCAGTGACTTCCCGTTTATTAATTTCTTCCATTATGAAGTCTGCATGCTCTACCAAAAATGAGAATCGGAAATGTCAAAATGAACTAATTGCTTTTGCTGAATCTGAATCTTATTGTTGTTATGTTTGTATTTTTTTGCAAACTTGTTGCGTCTGGTCACCATTTTGTGAAATGTCACTTGTGTCGCTGAGCTCTACCTCGCTCAGCGCCCTCCTCCTCCCCCACCCCGGCCGAATTACTGAGTCTCCTTGGGGACCGGCCGGGAGTCTGCCCCATGTGGCACCATCAGAGAAGCTGGGCTCAGGGTGGCTGTGTGTTGCTTGTACCTGTTTCAATAGGAAACTCACATCTTGCCTTTCTTTAACCTTCACACCAACCAGCATCAGTGAAGTGGTAAAAATTGCTCTGAAAGGGGAAAGGCAAATGGAAGAGAGCATTCAACAATGATAATCATGCTGTCATTAAAGATTGATGAGAACTTTCAATTAGGCCCCATTCCCAATCTGGAGCCGCTCAAGCCAGCCCTGCCTACTATGATCTAAAGCTTTGCAATAAAGATAAAAGGTCATTACAATCTATTGAATTCAATCATGACAAGTACATTTACCTGACGGCAGCATGTATTACATACAAAAAACTAAATTAAAATAACATTATGGGCTGACTCAAATCCACATGAAAAAGGAAATTTAGAATGAAGGACAGATCAAATCACAGGCTGAGAATAATTTGATTTATCGTCCCTTTTTGTTGCAGAAAAATACTTATTCTGTTGCCCACCCTGATTGACACTGTAGCTCTGGAGAAAGAGGACACTTTCTTACTAACCGATGCTGTTCTTCAATAGAACAATTATAATATCTGATATCTAATGATAGACTGAGAGACATACCATTTATCAAAACAATTCAGTAATTCTTGTGTAAGAAGAAATAGACACATATAATTATGCACATACATGGTGAACATTATTATTTTGTGAATTTTAAAAGTAGTCTTGAAGTTTGTATATTCAGTATAAGACAAAATATTTTATAAATATACTACCACTGATTTTTATCCCTTACATATTGTATTTTTGACTGGAAAATTAAACATATTTATGTTTAAGAATGTAGGCCACGTGTAAGAGGATATATTTTAGAACTAATATATGTATTTCTATGTAAATCTATATGGTCACCGAAAGATATATTTTCTGTGCTAATACTATTTACATCCATCCTATTTCTTAAGAGTCCCAAATCTAAGTTATCAATAACTGATATAGTTTTGAACTTGTCACTAATTGCGCTTCACTTAAAAAGTTAATTAATAAGGTTTTTGACTCCACAGTTGAGAGTTCTGTAACAAAATAAATTCGACAATGTGAAGAGACAGCAGTTTCAGTAATAAAATGTATCACTGTTTTTTTAAAGCAGGTTTAGGTTATCTTTTCTACATAATAAAATAAGTTACTGTCCACTTTTGTTAAAGATTATTTAAAAAACTTTACTTTTGTGAATATAAACAGAATAATCAGGGTCATTTGATCTGTTGTCACAAATGAGTCTCACTGTCACAATGTAAACCACATTTTGAAACACAAAGGTTCCAGCACTACTGATAAAATGCAAGTACCTATGCTTAACTGTTTTACAAGCCCAAAGCACATTTTAACTAACTTGGCTGTTGATGATGAAGAAAGTCGCTAAAATAATTTTTCAAGCATATTCTACCTTACAAGCAATGATTTATTTCTGTCCTCATTAAGGACGTTATTGCTATTGTCATCTTGACTCACAGCTTCTATACTAAGTTAGCCGTGGAGGGTAGAACTTTGAGTACAATTCCCCTAGAAATCTTTTTTAGTGCAAACTTAGTAGCAACTGATGTTTGCTCAATTTTGGCTTACTCTGCAATCATTTGAGAAAATGTTAACATTATATGTGCATACACAAGAAATAGCTTGACCTGTTCAAATATTGCCTTTCCTGGCAGCTCATACACACAGGGGAAGTGCTCTCACTAACATGATGGTCTTCTTCCTGCAGAAGACAAAACATGTGCTTGTGGGTGTATGCTTCTATATCTTTGGACCTGAAATATCCCTTTCATATAAGAAATTAATCTCTTTGAACGCACGTTACTAACTGCTCTGTGTAGTGATCTCTGATCTCTCCCATGTGGTGGCAGCATTGCACTGGTCCAGAAGGCTGGGCTATGACTTGCTTTTGAAATGGCAGAGATGGAAGTCAGCTAGGATTTCGCAGAAAGCATCATTGGTACACACAGGACAATGCCATAAAACATGCGCAGAGCTAAATCCATAGTGTTTTTACAACATAAATTTGGTCATCAAAACATGATTAACTTAGGAGTCTATTTCTAACCACTAAAAAAAAAATTTAGCATGAGCTATGCTATTAATAAAAAGATCACAATTTTATTCATATTCATCTCTTCTTACTCATAAATTATTTTTTATATTTTGAATATCTTATTGATGCACAAACAGGATAAAAATATAACAGTTCTCCCATCCTTATCATTTAGTTTATTCTAAGGACTAAAGTCATATAACCAACATAGAGGTTCAATAATATCAAATTTGCATTTTAGAAATCCTTGACCTCAGTTTTGCTGCTTATCAGGAATAATGTATATTGACTGGGAATTAGTTTTATATTAAAGAATAAAGATTATTTACAACAACTTAAACGTGCACATCTTACAAGTAAGAGTGAAGTTTTGTTACCTAAATTGCAATGCTAAATTCCCTCTTGAAATAGAGACTTTCAGTTAAAGATGCTCGGGTTGGGAAGATCCCCTGGAAGAGGAGATGGGAACCCACTCCAGTGTTCTTGCTTGGAGAATTCTGTGGACAGAGGAGCCTGGTGGGCTACAGTCTGTGGGGCTGCAGAGTCAGACATGACTGAGTGAGCACAAACGCTTCATGATATAACTTGACAAAAAGTGTCTCTTAAGAGTTTTCCTCAGGGTATGATTTCTGTTCCTTAGGCAGAATTGAAGGAAAAATAGTTATTACTAAAATAGTAAGTACAATATTATGAAGTTACCTTGACTGTACATAATCTATTGTCATAAAAAAATTTTCTCAGTGTCAGTTATAATTGCCCCTTATAAATAGTTAAACCCTGATGGAAACTATTTTTCACCTAAAGCAAACTGACTAGTCCAGTGATGAGATCCACACAGGACACGTAAGCGGCCCGGGTTAACACTAAGGGTGGAGACTCCGAGGCTATTTCAGTTCTGCTTCAGAGCATACCTCTGCCACCTGAGATATAGGGATCGAGATGCTGGTGGGGCCAGAGTCACAGCACCTACCTGCAGCAGCTCTGACGTTCCCCTCAGCTTCAGTCTCCTTCTCTCTCTACACGTTCACCAGCTTTTCCAGTTTCTTGGTAAAAGGAGAATAGAGAAACAGAAAATTCTTCAAAGCAAAATTCTTCAAACAATGCCTTGTCTTGAATAAGCCTGATGACAGTGAGAGGCATTGTACGGGAGAAAAGTGATCCAGACTTTCAAAATCTTTCCGTCTTTCGGTCTCTAGAATATCTTGCGTTTTCACTCTGTCTCAGTGATTTCATCTGAAAAGGACATTTATTCACAGATTTACTCACTATTTCTTTCAAAGACACATACTGGTTACCATATTTTAACCAGATATAATTCCAGTCAAAAGGGAGAAAGTTCTGTTCCTTTGAAAAGTAACAGATTTGGGTTTCAAGGGAATATTGTCATGTTTTGAATATTAAAATGATGTAAAGTATAAACATAATTGGAAGGAAAAAAGAAGCATTTTGAATTAGCATCTGATATAAAAAATACTTTTACAAATTCTAAGTCCTTGATCCACTTACTGTGGTTTATAACTAAGTCAAATAATTTTAATAGTAACTTACAATGAATTCCTGGGGGATCGATCTGTATAAAAATGCAAGCCCTTTTAGCCATAGGGACAAAGTGCTGGTTAAGAGTGCAAAAATCAGCAAATGCAGAAACATTTTTGTTCTTGTTGTTTTAGTCTCTTGTTGCTCTACAGGGTAGCTGGAAGACAGGCAGGGGTGATGCCCATGGAGGAGGGGTGGGATTTGGGGTGCTGCCTGAGGTCAGGGCCTCACCTGGGCCATGCAGGTGAACCCGCCCCCATGTGACCCCGCCCCCATCGCCTTGTCGGGGGGGTCCTCACACCATGGCATCCTTGCTCAGGGGACTCTTGACTCTAGCTGGCTGTTTGTTCGGTGGAATTAGATGAGCTAAGAAGTCAGTCAGGCTCTCACAGTAACTGCAGAGTTAACTAATGCAGCATTATTTTTCAGGAAAAACAGAAGGCTTTGACATTTTCTAAATTTCATATGAACTTTGCATTTTTCTTTTGGCTGTGGAGGCCCTCAATGGCCTAAATAGTCCCCTGATATATTTAGATTGTTTGTATGTTTGTGTGTAAATGATTTCCATCTTTTTTTTTTAATGTTATTGAAGTATAGTTGATTTATAGTGTTGTGTTAATTTCTGCTGTAGAGCAAAGTGACTCAGTTACACACACACACACACACACACACACACACACACACTTTCGTATTCTTTCCCTGATGGTTTCTAAGACACTGAATACAGTATCTGGGCTATGCAGCACGGCCTTGTCGTTTATCTCTTGTATATATACCAGTTTGCATTTGCTAATACCAAACTCTCTCTCCTTCCTCCCCCACCCTCACCCGTGCCCTGGCAAACAAGTCTGTTCTCTAGTCTATGAGCTTGTTTGTTTTATAGATAAATTCATTTGTGTTGTATTTTAGATTCTACATATGCATGATATCATGTGGTATTTGTCTTTCTGACTTACTTCACTCAGTATAATCATCTATAGGTCTATCTGTGTTGCTTCAAATGGCATTATTTCACTTTTTTTTTACAGCTACAAATTACTTCTATCTTGAGTGGTCTGAAGAAAAAAATTATTGGCTATGTATTATCATGCTTGATAATTTTTCATACTCTTTTGGCTGCATAAAAACTCCTTACCTGTCAGTTTTGCAAATGCACATTTGTTAGCTTGTGTAAAAAGTAAGTAAAACTATGATAAATAAAAATCAGTCATGTTTACATAAAGAGAATATGCTATGTATACAGGCATAGACAATATATTATAGGTTATGTACCCATATATGCATATATATATTTCTGGTCCTTGTGTTAGAAACTAAAGATAAAGTAATAAACAAAATGGTCCCTGAACTCATGGAGTTGAAACCTTAGAGAAACAATTATCAAATAAGTTCACAAGGAATATTTAAATATAATTTATATTTTTGATAATTAGCACAATGTATCTGTGGGCTTCCCTGGTAGCTCAGTGATAAAGAATCCACCTGCAATACAAGAGACGCAGGTTTGATCCCTGGTTTGGGAAGATCCCCTAGAGAAGGAAATGGCAACCACTCCAGTATTCTTGCTTGGGAAATCCCAGGGACATAGGAGCCTGGTAGGCTACAGTCCATGGGGTCCCAAAAGAGTTGGACACAACTGAGCGACTAAGCAACAGCAATATATACAATGTATAGATAAGAATCCTTTCTGATCAGTATCATATTGGAAACACAAACACTTATATGCAATTTGCTTTCTTTATTAAATACTTTGCATTACACTTTTAAGAAGTACTTGGATTAGCTCAGTTAAAAAAATTTGCAATAAAACTACATGATTTTAATTTTTAATTCAATTTTAATTTTTCTGTTTATATTATACAGCATCTGGGTAAACTTCTAAAATTTCAGACATATTTCAATAATACTGGGTGGACTAGAGCTTAAGAAGTAGTGTCACGATTGGAATGTTCTGTTTCGTGGGTATTTGACATTATATTATTAAAATTGATTATTTAGAAAACAATTTTAAAAATAATATTTTGGTAAACCTACAATGTCCCTTCCTTCTCACTTACTAACATCTTTTCCTATTTTCTTCTTTACTTCCTTCCTACCTGTGTTGACCAGAGGCAAGATCTTATGCAGAGGTAGGACATTTAAGGGCTTAATCTTCACAGGTTCTTAGCATTAAAATCATGTTGACCCGAATTCTAAATTACTGTTATCTTTCCTGACACACCAAATTCCCTTTTGAGAACTATTTTTTCGGTGGTGTGTTGTTCCTTGTGTCCAGATCCTTAATTGCATGACCATCAGGAGAGTGATATACAGTATATTTAAAGATCACGCGTTGTTGTAAATCTGGGGCTCAGTGATGTGGTTTATAAGGCAAATTACAACTCCACTGGAGTCCTCTAAAGTGAATAAAATTGCTCTTTTTGTTGAATCCTTTTGGTCACAGTAGGCAATGAGGAAAAAAATGTATTGACAAAAAACAAGCAACGGTGAAATAAAAGAAGTTCCAACATTCAGAGATGCACACATCTTGGATTTTGGTGACTTGACATAGGAAATAAGTAATATTCTTAACTGAGATTTCAACTATTGTCCTCCTGACTTCTTGCCTTTTATAAATAGGATGGAGCAGAAGTGAAGCCCTTACTACACCTGGTGCTTGTGTTTCCTAAAGGGCTTAGCGACCTCTGCCTTCCCGACAGCCTGGATGGGGTGGACACTGTCCTGTCACTGCCTGGCATTCACCTCCCACACAGACCACTATCTATCCATCATAGAGCCTTGGTTTGTTTCTTCAAACATTAGGTCTCAAAAGCAAATTTTATGGCCACTGGAAAACCCTGGGCGCATTTATTTTTTCTATTCCTGTGTTGCACTGTCTTCCATGAGCGCCTTACACAGACCTGTTGTGATAGACACAAATTCAGGACCTGAAACCGACAACTGCCCACACGTGGGCTCGTAACTTTGCAGATCATGACAAATTATCTAATACCCCTCTGATCTATATTGTCACAGGGCACTCTGCTAGACTGGAAAACACCAGAAGGATTTCCCGTGTACGTGGCGAACACAGTTTGGTTGCTCCCACATCCTAAAACGCAGCCTCTCTTCACCTTGACAGTCAGGTGAAACCTGCTCTTTCTGGATTGCCCACATTTTTTCTATTATATCTTGGATTTCTGGGCTATGTATGTTGTAAAGTTTGTTATTTCCATCACTAGTATATATCCAATACTTCACATTGTTACCTATCAGGAAAACAATCCATTTTGTGAATTTTCTATTTTGAGACCAATAAATGTATCTTGTTTTTAAAAAGGTTACCTCATTTTTGAAAATTTGAAATGATTGCATGTTTTATCAATAGGTATTTTTAAATCTGGCTTATAAATTCAGAGTTAGAATATTAACATTTAATAGTAATCAGCATTCTAACTATGGAAGAGGCAATTAGAATTTTAAGACAGACAAATTTGTGTTGTTCCTATTCTATTTCTTGATAAAAAGGGGCAATTAATTTTGATTAATTGAAATGGTAATGATAAATTGATTCTTTAAAAGATATGTTCATATAAAATAAACAATGAATGTGCAGTGTTTGTAATATTAAAATATGTCCTCTTTACTTCATTAGTAAAATGTTCTACAAAATTTCTTGATTTCTGTTAATTTTCCATTTCAATTCAAGATGAAAACTTTGATGATAATTGACGAGCTCAGTAAACAATGGACAGGAGATTTCAGAGCATCGGTCAATACTAACAGTGCTCTCCTTCAGTTTTCCTTAGGACCTCTGTAGAATAACTGATACAATTCATCATTGAAGGGATGTCACACACTTTTGTAATGGACGGACCTTCAGAAAGCAGTGGCATTTCTCAGGGTGAGTGTTTACATATGAGCTTAATGATACCTCCTGCTGCTGACTGCCAGCCTCCAATTGAATAGTTTTTTCTAGAATTTTACCTCTTATTCCATTGATTCCAGTAATATCAAGAGATTGAAATCATTATGGGTGTGTATATGTATAGGACTTCCCAGTGGCACAGTGGTAAAGAATCCACCTGCCAAATGCAGGAAATGTGGGTTTGATTCCTGAAAGCCATGACTAACAGGTTGACTCTCCATATCTATTTGAATGTTAGAATATATATATTTGTTGAATGTATTTTCTTAAGAAGTACCTATTTTCTTATTTTTTCAGACATTCATTCAAGAGCTATGCTATTGGGTACTTCTTTTGTTTCTAGAACTAGATTATATCTTATATGTCTATATAAAGAAAATCCTCAGGAATTCCCTGGCAGTCCATGGTTAGGACTCTGTGCTTCCACTGCAAGGAACACAAGTTCCATTCCTGGTCAGGGAACTAAGATCCCACAAGCCACCTGGTGTGGCCAAAAAAAAAAAAGAAAAAAAGAAATAAAAGGGAAGGAATTCCTTATAAATTTATAATTTATTTTTGACTTTGAAAGCTACAAACAGATGGAAGTGTATATATATATATTATATATATACACACACACACACCTCATTAGTGAGGTTTTCTTATTGCCAAATTCACACTTAAATTGAAGAAAGTAGGGAGAACCACTAAGCCATTCAGGTATGACCTAAATCAAATCCCTTATGATTTTACAGTGGAAGTGACAAACAGATTCAAGAGATTAGATATGATAGAATGCCTGAAGAACTATGGATGGAGGTTCATGACATTGTATAGGAGGCAGGGATCAAGATCAACCCCAAGAAAAAGAAATGCAAAAAGGCAAAATGCTTGTCTGAGGAGGCCTTACAAATAGCTGAGAAAAGAAGAGAAGCAAAAGGCAAAGGAGAAAAGGAAAGATATACCCATTTGAATGTAGAGTTCCAAAGAATAGCAAGGAGAGAGAAAAAAGCCTTCCTCAGTGATCAATGCAAAGAAATAGAGGAAAACAACAGAATGGGAAAGACTAGAGATTTCTTAAAGAAAATTAGAGATACCAAGGGAATAGTTCATGCAAAGATGGGCACAATAAAGGGTAGAAATGGTATGGACATAACAGAAGCAGAAGATATTAAGACGAGGTGGCAAGAATACACAGAAGAACTGTACAAAAAAGGTCTTCACAACCCAGATAATCACGATTGTGTGATCACTGACCTAGAGTCAGACATCCTGGAATATGAAGTAAAGTGGGCCTTAGGAAGTATCACTATGAACAAAGCTAGTGGAGGTGATGGAATTCCGGTTGAGCTATTTCAAATCCTAAAAGATGATGCTGTCAAAGTGTTGCACTCAATATGCCAGCAAATCTGGAACACTCAGCAATGGCCACAGGACTGGAAAAGGTCAGTTTTCATTCCAATCCAAGGAAAGGCAATGCCAAAGAATGCTCAAACTCTGCACAATTGCACTTATCTCACACGCTAGGAAAGTAATGCTCAAAATTCTCCAAGCCAGGCTTCAACAGTACATGAATCCTGAACTTCCAGATGTTCAAGCTGCATTTAGAAAAGGCAGAGGAACCAGAGATCAAATTGCCAACATCTTCTGGATCCTTGAGAAAGCAAGGGAGCCCCAGAAAAACATCTACTTTTGCTTTATTGACTATGCCAAAGCCTTTGACTGTGTGGATCACAATAAACTGTGGACAATCCTTAAAGAGATGGGTATACCAGACCACATGACCTGCCTCCTAAGAAATCTGTATTCAGATCAGGAAGTAACAGTTAGAACTGGACATGAAACAATAGACTGGTTCCAAGTTGGGAAAGGAGTATGTCAAGGCTGTGTATTGTCACCCTGCTTATTTAACAGAGTACATCATGAGAAATGCTGGGCTTGATGAAGCACAAGCTGGAATCAAGATTTCTGGGAAAAATATCAATAACCTCAGATATGCAGATGACACCATCCTTATGGGAGAAAGTAAAAGAGAACTAAAGAGCCTCTTGATTAAAGTAAAGAGGAGAGTGGAAAATTTGGCTTAAAACTCAACATTCAGTAAACTAAGATCATGGCATCTGGTCCCATCACTTCATGGCACATTGATGGGGAAGCAATGGAAACAGTGAGAGACTTTATTTTTCTGGGCTCCAAAATCACCGGCTGCAGATGGTGACTGCAGCCATGAAATGAAAAGACACTTACTCCTTGGAAGAAAAGTTGTGACCAACCTAGACAGCATATTAAAAAGCAGAGACATTATTTTGCCAGCAAAGGTCCATCTAGTCAAAGCTATGGTTTTTCCAGTAGTCATGTATGGATGTGAGAGTTGGACCATAAAGAAGGCTGAGCACCAAAGAATGATGCTTTTGAACTGTGGTGTTGGAGAAGACTCTTGAGAATCCCTTCAGCTGCAAGGAGATCCAACCAGTCCATCCTAAAGGAAATCAGTCCTGAATATTCGTTGGAAGGACTGATGCTGAAGCTGAAACTCCAATACTTTGGCCACCTGATGCGAAGAACTGACTCATTTGGAAAGACCCTGATACTGGGAAAGGAGTAGGTGACAACAGAGGATGAGATAGCTGGATGGCATCACTGACTCAATGGATATGAGTTTGAACAATGGACAGGGAGCAGATGACGGACAGGGATGCCTGGGATACTGCAGTGCATGGGGTCACAGAGTCCGACACTACTGAGCAACTGAACTGAACTGAGGTTTCCTTACTAGTTTTGGCTGTGCAAACTATTCTGATCTCTTAAAAAACAAAGGGATACTGGACAGGGAGGAGAATGAGGTTATGTTAATCTCTAAGTAGCTGAAATGTGTGGTTTGGCTGGTTACCATCTTCAGGACTACTATTGATCTCTGATTGGATCAGGTCTTCCTACCCCTGGAAATCTTGGGCTTCACACTGGCATTGGTCACTAATATGTCTACCCTTGAGATCCAAACGCCAAAGCTTCTGAAATGTTCATTATTCCTTCCCATTGGACTTACTAGAACTAGTTGGACAAGCTTTGTTCATTCTGCTTATAATTAGCTTCTTAAATGCAGCATCATTCGCTCTGAATGAGCCCCTGAGATTCCGCGTTGATGACTGTCTTGTAGTCAACAGCAGGGAACACAGCCCAGGCTGTATCCATTTCGGTGTTCACATGGGACTCCAGGAACTGGGAGTGAGCATTAAAGACCCAGGTCTCCTTCATAAAGGAAAAGTGAGCGTCTCACTGACTGTTCTGAGTCAAGTCCTCTGCAGAATTAGAACGGCACCGGCATGTGGCCTTCCCTGGTGCGTGGAGCCGCTGGCTTTGCAGCGCCCAGAGCGGGAATGTGTGGTGGATCCCTTTCCCGCACCAGTGGAGCTGGTGCTTGCTGGCCAGCTTCCTGCTTTGGCTGGCTCTTCCCACAAAAGGCCCCTTTCGCAGAGAAAGTGAGCGTTTTCTTTCTTCTGCATAGAGGTCTGAATTTAAAAATACCAGGACCACAACTCTCCATTTTGTCATGTAAACTTCAGAGCAAATGACAGGGTCTGTTAATAATAATATAGGATATTAGACCCTAGCTACACCTGCTTTCTGCTTCACAAGATATATTTCCATTTCAAATTCTTATGAGTTGTAACTTTGATGAGTCCTTGTTTTATGTCAGTTTATTTATCTCTTTTCTTTCCCTTGTCATTTCCTACTGCTTTGATCATTGAAAATGAGATAGGACTTGCACAATAATGGGAATGCACTTGGTGTCACCAAACTGTAGAGTTAAGTGTGATTGAAATAGTATGTTTTATATTATGTGACTTTTGCCACAATAAAAAGCATTAAAAATATATAGGTCAACAACAAAAAAGAAAATTAGATAAGAAAACTTCTGTACAGATTAATTCCTTACAGATTTAATCTAAGACCTAGACCCCAAGACAACTCCTATACATTATAGATCTGTATCAACATCTCTATCTGTATCCATACTCAGTGTATCTATATGTCTAGATCTCTGTGCTTAGTTGCTCAGTCATGTTCGACTCTTTGTGACCCCATGGACTGTATGTAGCCCACCAGGCTCCTCTGTCCATGGGATTCTCCAGGCGAGGATACTGGAGTGGGTAGTCTTTCCCTTTTCCAGGGGATCTTCCCAACCCAGGGAGCAAACCGAGGTCTCCCACATTGCAGGCAGATTCTTTACCATCTGAGCCATCAGGGGAGGCCATCTAGATCTCTATCTGTATTCATAAATATATCCTTGTTTTAATAGTGAAGTTACAGTTGACAGTGAAAGTGAAAGTGAAGTCGCTCAGTCGTGTCTGACTCTTTGCGACCCCATGGACTGTAGCCCACCAGGCTCCTCCGTCCATGTGATTCTCCAGGCAAGAGTACTGGAGTGGGGTGCCATTTCCTTCTCCAGGGGATCTTCCTGACCCAGGGACTAAACCCAGGTCACCTGCATTGCAGGCAGACACTTCACTGTCTGAGCCACCAGAGAAGTTAATACAGAGCACTTGATAAATTTTGTGAACTTTTTAATTAAATTCCCATGTATGCAGACATTTTTCTATTATTCATTTTTACTGTTTTATTATTTCATGACATTCAATATCATTTTACTATATATTCTCATAAAATTATTTCTGTCTTAGATAATGGCTTAAATCTTCATCTTTGAGTTAGGTTTTTGTTTGCTTGTTTTTTTGCTGTCAATTTCAATGATCACCAACATGTCTGTCTGCATTCCCCGTTCCTGGTTAACTGCAACGTGATCCCAAAAACTAACCAAAGATAAGGCTCCTGTTTCAGGAAGGGAGAATCTGGGTGGCTTGTGAGCTCCAGCAACAGGAAGGCCGGAAACAAGCTGCACTTGCTCAGCCAGGCAGCTTGCTGGTGTCAGGGTGCATCCCCCCTCCCCTCACTGACCCGCAGCTCATGGCCCGTTAGGTGCCCTCTGCCTGCACATCCACAGTTCTATCCACACTGCTGCCCCATGCCACAAGGCTTTCATGTTGCCCTGCAGCCTGCATTTTAATTCACATCACTTGCCTCACTAATGACCTCACCAATGATGCAAGTACTGTTTTCAAGGAACTCACTGCCTCTTTGGAGGGTGGAAGACTGAATGAAGTATAAACACAGATACACAAGTTGGAACATGGTGAATCCAGGGACACCACCTAGTCCATGAGAATCCAATTTCAATGCTTCCAGCTTGAAACCTGAATGAAGGAGGTGGAGATGGTGCCAGGTCCTCAAGGAAAACTGTGAATGAATGACTCGAAGATGGGAGATGGAGGGGAAGATAGTTGAAGCAGACAGGTAACATCAGAGTATCCTAATTATACAAAGGAAGTGAGTAAAAGCCTGATGTATCAAAAAAATTGCAAAGAAGTTATGGAGGCTGTGATACAACGTAAATGTGATGAGCCAACAGTCAAAGATTTGAGGGTGGAGAGGAGCTGGACTGGTCATGTATGGTCTTGACCATGAGTGTGTGCTTGACTCATGTAGGACATTTGGACAGTTAGTTGGTGTGTTCTCGCCTGCATGGATTCTCCTGGCTACTTGTGGGCTGTTTCAGGAATCCTGAAGTTAATCATGGTTTAAACTGGGATGGTGCCAGGGAAAGAAAGAACAAGGCAGACAGGTTAAAAATTCAGGAAGTAACACCTAAAGGATTGACTTATTAATTGTCTCCAAGTAATGGAAGCTCAATGATTAACATCAGTTTTCAAGTATGAGAGAATAGGTTGGTTGCAGATTCCAACCAAGAAGAGTGGAGCAGAGAAGAAGACCAGTGGAGGGGAAAACCAACTCATGCAAGGGAAAGCAGGTTGAGGTTGAATTCCTTGAGCTTGAAGTAGTTGAAAAATCTAGATGACAGTGACAACCCAAGAAACAGGAGGAGGAGCCTGATGCTTGGAGGAGGGTCCCAGCTGACTCTGTGGGCAGTCACCTAATTGGAGACAACAGACCCTGAGAGACAGACCCCAAAGAAGAACATCCAGTAGGAGTGGGTCAAGGGACAGGAGAGCTGATGAGTGGAGAACCAGGGGACCATGGCAGACTCAATCAAGGTCAAGAAAGTGGAACTGCAATGAAAGGTGACCAATATCATCAAGCCACAGACGTCGTGGGAAATGATATCTCAGAGTAAGTGTTGGGGTTGAGGATAATTGACCACCATGGTGAGAATAACCTTGGTCACATGGTGGAACTGAAAGTCAGTTACAGGATGTTGAGAAGCGAATGAGCAGCCTGGGGAGCCGGTGAGAGTTCAGCCTTGGAGAAGGTCGGATGGCAAAGGAGGAGAGAGGTTGGCAGGCAGAGTACCAGGCATGGGGTGGTTTTCCTTGGAGAGAGATCTGAACATACAGGCTGAAATTAAGGACCCAGGGGAAGGCACCATGGGGGTTCTAGAGAGTTCTCTTTTAGGACCCAGGTTTGGAAGAGACACAGGAAAAGGGTCAGCCTTGCTGTGAGAGTGATACAAAGAGGGGACATTCTAGATGTGGGTGCCTTTGTGGGTGGGAGTCTGAATGCATGGTTGCCTAACACCTTCACTTCCCTCAATTCAATAAGGGGCAAATAATTTTCTAAAAATGAGTGGTGGGTGGGTAGCATATGGGCTTCTGGAGAATTTTGGATTAGTCCTGAGAGAAACTGAGCAAGCTTGCCAAGCAAGGAATCCTGAGAGAACTAGCCTAAAATTGAAAGCTCGTGGACGTGGGTGAGCCAGTCACAGTTGGTGCAAATTGCCTGTGGCTCCAGACAACGTCCAGCAGAAGGCTATTCCATTGTGGGGACAGATTTGTGTCCCTCTAGAGGAGGTCACACCCTATTCCCTCATGTGAAGAGAAACTACGCCTGTGAATATGTCATCTTCTGAGACAAAAGGGGTTCTGAAGACACCATGGAGGTGGTTACCAGTTAACCTGAAAATAGGAGATTTTCCTGGATTATGTGGATGGGCTGAATGGAGTGACACAAAACCATAAAGTCAAGACAGAAAATAAAGTCAGAGCAATTTGAAGTAGGAGGCAGATTTGACACTGATTTCAAGGTGGTGGAGACCACAGACCAAAGAATGCAGGAATCTCTAGAAGCTATAGTTGAGCCCAGTGGACCTGAGTCCACAACCATATAGACACAAACACTGCCCACAGCCTGAGCTCAGGAACAGATTCTTCTCTAGAAACCCCAGGCTCCTGGCCAACACTGCAACTCTGTGTCCATGAGACCCTGAGCAGAGACTCTGCCTCTTCACCCTGGACCGTGGACATACAGAAACTATAGGATTATCAAGAAGAGATGTAGTTCTGCACGACTCTGCTTGTGCTGACTTGTTATAGCAGCAACAGACAACTAATACCTGCCTTTTGTGGAGATTTGTGACTATTATGTTAATCTTATGGTGGAGTTTAAAGGGGCAGGTTCAGTAGAGTCCAGGGGTCGCAAAGAGTCTGACATGACTGAACGAATTTTGCTTTCCCATATTGGGCTTCCCTTGTGGCTCAGCTGGTAAAGAATCTACCTGCAATGTGGGAGTCCTGGGTTTGATCCCTGGGTTGGAAAGATTCCCTGGAGAAGGGAAAGGCTACCCACTCCAGTAGGTAGCCTGGCCTGGAGAATTCCATGGACTGTAGAGTCCACGGGATCGCAAAGACTCAGACACGACTGAGCGACTTTCACTTTTTTTTCCCAGCGAATAAGCAGGTTCAGATAATCTGAAAGAGCAGCTGAGTGAGGTAAGGATGCCCAGCCTGTGGTCTGGATTGTGTAGCAAAGAAGGATAAGGTCATCTGGGAAGGTGGAGGACCTGGACATCCCAGGATGGCTGGCACCTGTTTTAGTGGAATTCAGGTCATCTTTCTGATTTAATTAGCTCACTCTCCTAAAGCCAACTGACACCTGAAAATCTTCACTGACTCCACTTCACCAAATCCTGTTTTTATTATTTATTCAAATACTGGAGATTTTTTCAATACCTGCTTTTAAACTATCCCAGGGACAGTATATTTACCATTTCCTGTGTTGACCTTCCCCTGGCCGAGGCAGCTGTGGTAGATATAACTTGTTTCTCATTCTTTACTCCTCTCTATTGCACTGTGGGGTGACATGATTGCCTTGGTCCCGTGATGGCAGAATGCATTTCAGGCTTGGCCGTGTGACTCGATTGGCCCTTGGGATTGGTGGGTTTCTGGAGAAGGGAATGGCAACCACTACAGTATTTTTGTCTGGAAAATCCCGTGGACAGAGGAGCCTGGCAGATTACAGTCACAGAGTTGGACGTGACTCATACACACACACACACACACAGAGGTGGATTTAACTGCACAAGTGGAAGCTTGGAATGTGTCTCCATGGTTGGCTGCCTTCTCGAACTTCTGTGTTTGCAATGAGAAGGAAATCCTTGAGCTGCCACAGCCAACCCCTCTAAACACGGGGTCCAGGGTCAGACTTGTGAAGAGAGCCACCCCAGGGTGAACAAGGAATAATTCTTGGAAGTGCATGCTGCTGAAATTTGCTGCTTCCTAGCAAAACTGTCTAATCCACTGAAAACACTTTAAGTACCTTCCTTCATGTTTATTCTTGCTTGTGACATCCTCACCCTCCTGTGTGGTCTGAATGTTTGTGCCCCCAAACTCACATGCTGAAATCCCAACCCCAGCGGGATGGTGCTGGAGCTTGTGTCCCTGGCGGGTGCTCAGGTCACGAGGGAGAAGCCCCTGTGGATGGAATTAGTGCTCTTATAAAGGAACCTTGGAGCAAATGGGGGTCACCCATGAGCCAGGAAGCAGGCTCTCACCAATGAGAGCACCTTGATCTTAGAGTTCCCAGCCTCCACAACTGTGAGGCTGTCGATGAGCAATCCAGGTTACAGCATTTTGTTTTAGCAGCCTTGACGTACTGACACCTCTTCTGTGCACAGGAGACTTTTCAGCTAGAAAAATCTCACCATCCTTCATGTACAGATCACACCTCTTATCACCCTCCTGAAAGGCATTTTATCACCAGAAGCCAGAGAAAATACCTTTGACTGCATATGTTGTTTCTCCAATAAAATTAATCCTTATGCATTATCTCATTTGACCATGAGACTGATTCTACGTGGATAAGCGGATAGATAACATTAGCTCCACTTTGTAAATAATGAGAAAATTAGTGCTCACAGAAGTTGTCACTAAATCTTATTGGTGCAACCAACGAGGGGCACAGAGAGAGTTTAGTCCAGAACCAGAGCCTTCGTTCTGCGCTCTTGCACACATTTTGGAGTCTGAGCCAAATCTTGAACTCCTGAAAGGCTTGGTCTAAACAAGCTCATTTCTCCTCATGTTCAGCATGGGGCTCTGCCCAGAACAGATGTTGATTAGGTGTTCATTTACTGAAATAACATGAAAGAAAGTGAATTTAATTAGATGCAAATAGCTCCACAGAGGATTTTTATCAACTCTACCCAATGTGAGTCTAGGACTGGGTTGCCCGACCCCTGCCTGTGCAGACTAGACCTTGATTCTCTCCTTCCTGATGGAACTGCTCCCAACCTTCCCCCAGAGAAGGTTTGCTTTGGATTTTCACGAAGTTGTGCTATTCCCAGTAGTGAAGGGCCCGAGGTTTGGTGACTTCTGTCTACCTGCTTCCACACTCTATGAACTACATAGATTCATTCTAATCAGTGCAGTCTCGTGGATTCCTCTGAATGGCACATGCTCCGTGGTCACCCAGTGACTATTACCTATTGGCTGATAGACTGACCAGCTGGCTGACTGACTGACTCCTGAATTCCGGGGCCACGAGGACCTTTTCCCTGTGATGATAGAAAAGAAACTGAGAGACGCCTGTGCCAGCACTAAATGCTGGAGCTCAATGAGCATAAATGCTCACTGATGTTGTGCCTATTCATGCCACTAAAGTGTTTTATTTTGTCCTTAGTTTTTTTTAAAATTTATTACTTCATTAAAATATAGTTCATATACTGTAAAATTCACACATTTGAAGTGTACAGTTCAGTAATAGTCAGTATATTCAGAGTCTTTCAATCATTCAGTTCAGTTCAGTCGCTCAGTCGGGTCTGACTCTTTGTGACCCCATGAACTGCGGCACGAGAGGCCTCCCTGTCCGTCACCAACTCCCAGAGTTTACTCAAACTCATGCCCATTGAGTCGGTGATGCCATCCAGCCATCTCATCCTGTCGTCCCCTTCTCCTCCTGCCCCCAATCCCTCCCAGCATCAGGGTCTTTTCCAATGAGTCAACTCTTTGCATCAGGTGGCCAAAGTATTGGAGTTTCAGCTTCAGCATCAGTCCTTCCAATGAACACCCTGGACTAATCTCCTTGAGGATGGACTGGTTGGATCTCCTTGCAGTCCAAGGGACTCTCAAGACTTCTCAAGACTTCTCCAACACCACAGTTCAAAAGCATCAATTTTTTGGCGCTCAGCTTTCTTCACAGTCCAACTCTCACATCCATACATGACCACTGGAAAAACCACAGCCTTGACTATCTAATTCCAAGACATTGTCACCACTACTCCCTCCATAAGAAGCCACTTTATCTGTGAATTCTTAGTCTCTGTGCTCACCTCCTGTTGTCCCAGACAACCATTATTCTACTCTCTGTCTTCAGGATTTGCCTATTCTGGACACTACATGCAAGTGGAACTGTACTACATGTGACTTTTGTCCAGTTTTTCTCATTCAGTATAGTGTTTTCAATGTTCATCACATTGTAACATGTGTCAGTATTTCATTCCTCTTTATTACTGAAAACACATCCAATTGTATGCTGAAGCCACATTCTCTTTATCTGTCCATTAGTGGGTGGACACTTGGGTTTCTACTTTGAGGCCACTATAAATAATGCGACTGTGAATATCTGTGTACAAGATTTGTGTAAATGTATCTCTTCATTTCTCTTGGGTAGATACATAGGAGTGGGATTGCTGGGTCACATGTTAACTCTGTTTAATATTTTGAGAAACTGCCAAACCGCTTTTCAAAGCAGCTGTGCTTTTCTACAATTCTACATTCCCGTCAGCAACGTATGAGGGTCCTCAGTCACTTTTTTCTTCAGTTTTGCTGACTTCTTTTGGCAGTCAAATGTTTTAATTGTTGAGTATTCAGCTGATAAATGATTGGATTTGTTCATTTATCTTAAGACTGTGGGGTAAATGCATGAACAACAGTAAGAGAACCTTCAAAATCCACCTGTCCACCTGGCTGTTCTGTTCTAATTCTGAATGCAGTTATCTTAGGCTTGTGAAGTAATTCATATGGCAGGTGGCATATGGGAGTCTGATTACAAGAAGATTTATTTAGTGGTTTCTTTTCCTGAAAAAAAAAAAAAAATCCAAGAAAAGAGTGAGAGTCATTCTTGTGGGTCTTTTAAGGTTCTAGATACTACATTTGAAACCTGATTAAACTGCCCTGTTAATTACAGAATCACTTCCCTAAGAACACAGAGGAAGTGCACTGCACCTAGACCTCCCACCTGCCACCATCATTACATCACTGGCATCAGAAAAATAAAAAAAGGACAGTGGGACCAAACTGCAGGGTATGAAAAGAAAACCTCCCAGGGATTCCACAATAGGACCCCTTGTTGGCAGATGTCTTAGTATAAATATGATTTAAAAGACCATCAGCTATAAATCACATTTTAAGGTAATCTCCCCCCTATATTCTTAACTTTCAGAGTTTCAGGTTCAAGAGGAAGTGAATATATTTTACACTGCAAGAGAAATTTGACAGTGGTGTCAAATTCATATTGGTTCAGAGGGATGAAATTTAGCCATTGATTGTTAAAAATAAAAGAAAGAGATACGTGTATAATAGAGGCTTTTTTAAAATTTTACTGAGAAGAAGTCAGCTCAAGGAATAAAAGAGGCAGACACGCAAACATCCTTGAGATGGGTCTATAGGACCTGATGGGTTGCTCCATTGGATTCATGAAATCCATACTGGCAAGAAACCTAAACGGGTGGTCATCCAGCTCAATTTCCCCTGGAAACATTCTTAAGGGTGTAACAACGTTTGAAGAGACATCAGGATCCATCAGGATCAAAGGTTTCGTCAATGGGAACGTTAGAACTGCTCTCCATGTATCTGTTAGCAACACTGCTCCCGCCTTCCATCTTCTCTTTCCTACTGACTGTCTTGCCTTTCCCCCCAACCTGTTTGCCTCTTTAACTCATCTTTCCATGCCGTGCTTCCTGGGATGCCATTTAACTGAACTGATGTTGGTAAACAACATTGAATTCCTTCACATTGGCAAGGATTACCTTGCAAAAGAGTTCTTCCTGAAATGGCTGACCCTGTTTCTCACTTAATAGAATGCGTTTGTTTCTTCTGTGTTCCTTGTGGGCACCCAGAACGCAAAAGGGAACAAGTTAAACTATATTTGCCTGCCACTGGAGGTGTTTGTTCGTCTTCCTCGTGGATGGCCCACAGCACTTTCGGTGCCATTAAACAGAGAACCGCAGCTCACAAAGGAAGCAGGATTCTTTTCAGGAGCATGGAGAAGAACCTTGCTCTTCACTCTCTCCAGCTCAGCACTGCCCTGGCAGGTCCTTCTCCCCTTGGAGGAGACAAGAAGGTAACATTTGATATAATACTTTCTTAAAAATCCTGAGTGAAGAAAGGAGTCTTGAGAGAAAGTTCCCAGATATGGATTACCTATAAAAAGAATAAAAGGGATGAACGTGGAAGATTTTTCATCACCGTAAACAAATAATTTGTGATCGCTCTGCACTCGAACCACAAATAAGACCAGGAATTAGAAGTGCCCCTAGCTGGCCAGCATATACATATATCATTGGTCTGGGGTAATGAAGATTACCTGATAAAGATCACAATATGACAGGTTTCCTTTTGCATTGCCCGCTGAACAGCCAGAAACGGTTTTCTGCGGCCGGCCAGCTATTGATCCAGCTCTTTCTTGTCAGTGATGCAGTTAATGGGAATTCCACAGGCAAATAAAAGCTACATTTTGTCTTCATTTTCATCTGAAATATGAGCTGGTCCTTTGTACTCTAGACAGTCATTTATTACTCATTTTCCTTTATTGATGTTTATGAGCTGAAGCATAAAATGATTCTCAAATGTAGTTTAATTGAGGCGGCAGTTGACACGGTAACCGTGATTACCGATGCGCCGTCGGAGGCATGAAGTCCATGAATCAAGGTTTGCTTTTCATTGGTCTTGGAGGCAGCGCAGGGGCGAGAATATCCTTAAAAAGCAACTGGGCTGGAGCTGCAGAAATATGTCGATTTATCTTCATAGGTGGTTGGGGGGGAAGCCAGCGCCCCATCCTTAGCAGCAGCCCCCGAGGTTTTCTCGTACTTGACATTCAAGGGCTGGTTGGCTTTCCTAGAAGAGGGGAAACTTCTTCTAAACCATTTCATCATTTTAAAAAGTGTTTGAGCAGATCCTTCTTTTGAAAATATTGAAGCTCAATGATTAGCCCTCCGAAGCGTCGGTGGGAGTGCAGCGGGACACGCCATCTACAGCCACACACAGCACCAGGCAACCCAGTTACTCAATTCATTCGTAAAATGGGAAGAACAATCAATACCGTGGAGAAGTATTTTTTTATATGCAGTTATTAACTCATAAGCTACAGTATATCTCATCTCATTTCGACAACAGCTGAGGTCTCCATCTCCCCCTGGAGACCCCTGCAGGTCCCATTATGAGAATCATAAATAATATGTGCTAATGAGATATGAATTGATTATGTTGGAAAAGCTGACATTTTCATCCATCATTCTAAATGATGTTTAACAATGGATTACCAGCCAGTAATTCCTCTGATATGAGATTAAATAAAATAGCCGGCTGTTTCAGCAGACTAGCTCAAGGAGATGGCAATAAATCTGCTCAATTACTGTATTACCAATCCGTTTTTCACTGCTAAGGATATTATTATTTCATTTAGACTTGTTCATGCATCATAGATTATTTTATTTCAGGCAGTCAATGGCAGGAATCGCAGCGTTCTCTCCACCGAGCGGTGGAGCGGTGGTCTTGGCCGAGTGCAGTAACTGCCCCTCTGTGCGCCCCAAACGCCCCCCAGGAGAGGCTGCCCTGCTGCCCCCCAGGGCAGAGCCTCCGCATGCAAGCCACATTTCAGAGAGACGCATTTTGCTTTCAACCTAATTTTCTTTACTTATCTGAAAAGTCTCAACCAAAGGATACCGCCTCAGAAACCGATCGATCGAAACGAGATTATTAGATCCTCTAAGATGATTTGGTCTTCATCTCAGTCCTGTAGTAGATTGAGAATTAGATCACGGAGACCATTCTTTGGCCTCACAAATTAGATTCCCAGCCCCTGCAATACAAAGGTGGCCTTTCTCCCTCATGCCAAACACACAGACAACTTATACACTTTATTGATGGGAAAATGGGATCGGCGAGAAGAATCCCATGGCACCCCTGGCATTGCTCGTCATCTCGATGAATCTGAATAAAGTCTGGGTTCTGAGCCCCATGAATGTCTGTATAGAAAAATAACAGTGGGATGGGTGGCCTTGAAACGAGGCATTTGTGAACACTTGGCTTCCTTCTCATAATCACCTATGTGTCAGTCGACTTGAAGATAAGATGGGCAGGGGCTCGAGGCCCAACCCCTGTGCTGTGCGGTTCACGTGGAAGACGGACACCAAGGGTGTCCACACGGGCTCCATGGACGCCTCCACACACACCCCGGGCCCCACCTGCCTGCCGGCTCCGAGCTGCCCCTGGCCCGCAGATGGCCAGCAGCAGACGGCCCCACGTGGCCCACGACCCTTCCCCTGAGCTCAGATCTGCCGGTGCTCACACCTGTTGCCTCCAGGAAGCTCGGCTGACATAGAGGCGTGAGGTGGGCCACCAAGGCACGCGCAGCCCAGAAGAGCCAGGGAATTTATGGCACAGGTGACAAAGCTCTGACGGCAGTGGGTCAGATTCTTCTCTCTTCTTACTCCTTCTGAAGAGGACACACCTTCTCCATATCTCCAGGAGATGGCCGAGCAAATCAGCGGAAGTAGTGACAGTACCCAGCAGGGAGCAGCTGGGTGAAGAGATCTTCCGTCACCTTTCCTCTTTCCCGGTTTTATTGCCATCCCTTCCTCCTGTCCCCCAGGATTGCAGCCCTGAAGAAGTTGCAGAGGAGGCCTTTGATGTGGTTTCTGGGGAACCCTGACAAAAACAGTGTGTGACATTGGAAAGCAGAACCCAGAGCACCCAGCTCTGACCCTCATCCAGCAGGGATGAAGAACCTGTTGGTGGTGGTAAGCAGGTGGTAGCCCCTTCCATGACAGTGCTGTAGAACCATTTCTAAGGGTGCTCCCACGGCAAGTCAGGATAAAATACCAGAAGGTGAGGTGCTTGGCCATGTGGTAGCTGTGGTTCTTGCATGGGATGGATCACTGTTAATTCCTGGATCAAGGACTGTGGAATGGATGGCCTTTGAATGTCTCAGCAAATGGAAATGAGAGGCTCAAAGGAGCCCAATGACACTCAGACTCTACGGAAGCCAGAGGCCTCCATGGTGGTGTTCCAGAAAGCCCATCTCCAGCCTAGAGCTATCTCCCTTTCCCATGGACTCCAGGGTGGCCTTACTTGTGAAGGTGTCTCACAGAAGAGCCTTGTTCTCCTCCAGCTCTGCCAGTTTGCTCAGCCACAACCTCCAGACCCACGGGAAGGTCTCAGTACTGTCTGTGTGGGGAAGCCCTGCCCCAGCTCCAGGAGGAAGAGCTCAGGTGCTGAAGACTGAGCCTACAAACCAGATGCTCCTGCGTGGTACCAAGTCGGTCCTGACACTGGCTCAGGCTTCCTAAGAGAATGGTAATCCATTTGGTTCCTATCAGTGCTTATGTGACTATAGAATATGGTCCTACTTGGTCCTATCCAAATATAACAACATGGTGTCAGTAACTGAAAAAAAAAAAAAAGAGCGAGAGAGCGAGAGAGAGAAATCATATGTGATTGCATAGCTGTCTTTAGAGATAAGAAATTTCTTAGTTTTATTCTGTAAAGTTCATAAAAAGGGAGAAATGGACACTAATTCTGTTCATCAAGTAGGCTTTAGGATCAGAGAGCATTAACTTTTCTTCCCTGATAGCTCAGTTGGTGAAGAATCCGCCTGCAATGCGGGAGACCTGGCTTTGATCCCTGGGTTGGGAAGATCCCCTGGAGAAGGGAAAGGCTACCCACTCCACTATTCTGGCCTGAAGAATTCCATGGACTGTATAGTCCCTGGGGTTGCAAAGAATTGGACATGACTGAGCAACTTTGACTATATTCACACAGGTATCAAATTATATCATGGATGGAATGGGATGTTTTAGTTTTAATTTATATTGAGCAACAATGAGTCATCTCTAGTATCAATAACAATAAGAATCACATTATCATTATATATGTTATTAAAATAATCAGGAATTCCAATAAACATAACCCTATGAACATCAGCCTGAGAGACACATTGGTGAATGAAATGCATAGAATGTTGCTTGTCTTAGGAGGATGAGAAAGAGCCTTTGTCCTTCCTAGAGGAAAATCTTGCAATCAAGTCCCAAGGTATTTCTTGAAGTCTATAAAAAATAGACAATCATAGTTTCTAATCTTCTGGTATAAGGAGAGAAGTGGTATAATCCAGGGACCTCATCTTCCTTCTAGAGTCTAATGTACTAGAGAATAAGTGATAAGACATGATTACTAATAGAAAATTCTACCTGAAGGCAGTCTATTAGCTCTGGCAAGTGGATTCATTGTAGGCAATGAAGAGAAAGGAGAGGAAAACTTTGTAGCTGTTGTCTAGTGAAAGGAACATGAAAAAGAGATTTTTGCCAAAATTGAGTACCTGAATCCAGAGCATCCTGAGAGTTCGCACGGTTGTCATGAGTGTTAGTTATGTTGATGATGACCATGAGCTAGGTGCCATCATTGTAACAAGTAGCAAGGAAATCTAACATGCTGTAAGGTACTAACTAAAGGATGTGTTTCACATGAGTCATTGAAGACAATACCATGATTTTCATATCAGCTTTTTTTCCAGAGATATCTTTGTTAATTAAAGAGTCAATAGTCAGCTTCATAAATAAATGGATGTTGGTTTATCTCTTTTTAAGAACCACAAAGCCCCACACACAATATACATTTCTAAAAAATATACTGGACGATGTTGAGACAAAATGAGAGAAACTTTATGGTAAAACTTATCATTTGTACAAATACAGGTGTTCAATATAAATCCAATTGTATCATTTTATATTGCCACAGTATAAAGAGATCCAATCTTTCAAATGATGGAATAATATGGTAATAATCACAATTAAATCAATGGACAATTTTACTGAATTTTACACTATAAAGTAGTCATTGTTACTACCCCGATTTTAAAGATGGAAGCCCCTGAGGATAAGAGAACTTCAGTAATTTAAGATCACACAGGCAGTAGGTAGTGGAGATAAAGTTGAAATTCATGTGTTTCTAGTTCAAAAGTCTACTGTTAACAACTAGTGTTTATAAGCTATTAGGTTTGGGAAATCTCTGTTTCCACTCAGTCTTAGTCTCTGACTTTATCTTAATTCACCCCACAATCAAATAGTTCAAATCAAAGCAAACCACAGAGAGTTCATTTAAATCTGTGTGCAAATTGATTGTAGGAATCAATGCAGCCAAAGGGATTGAACACTTACTGTATATCAGGTACTCTCCTAGGTGCAGAAGGGAAGGAGTGGTGAGGCGAGGTGCCCAGTCCTGAGGAGGTCAGAGGGGAGGAGGCCACTTTCGGGAAGGGGCCATCATGGCAGGATTCCAGGGAGCTGAGGGCTAGAGGGACACAACTGCCGCCCCGTCCTGGTGAGATGGGAGCTGTCTTCTTTCCTCAGGCCCCTGGGACCAGCAAGGGGCAGGGGGAGAGAGCGCTGAGGAGGAATGATGTAGATAAAAGGGAAATGACGTACATTCCAGAAACTGAAAGTGTTTGTATGTAGAGCAAACACAGAGGTCAGCATCATTCTTTTCACACTGTTTAGGTGATCCTGATGGAGTAGAGAGAAAATAAGTATTCAATATATTTTTTGGATGTTACAGTTTGGTTTGAGCTACTTCTGTATTAGTACAGATTTAGGTCAAGGTTCATATTTTTGCCTATGGCCATCAAATTGCTCCAACACCATTTATTTAGAGGCTATCCTCTCGCCTTCACATCACTTTTTGATCTTTGTCAAGAATCAGTTCGGCATGTTTGCACTATATATGTACAGTTTTTCTATCAAGAAGATACTGCCTTACAAGGTGAGTTGGAAAATCCCCTTCCATTCTGTTTTTGGTAGATTGGATAAAATTGCTGTTAATTCTTTATTTATTAAAGATCTCCAGTGTAACTGTATGGACATGGAGTTTTCTTTTCAAAAGGCTTTTAGTTACATTTAGAAGGGCTTCCCTGGTGGCTCAGATGGTAAAGAATCCGTCTGCAATGAAAGAGACCTGAGTTCAACCCCTGGGTCAGGAATCCCCTGGAGTCGGAAATGGCAACCCTCTCCAGTATTCTTGCCTGGAGAATCCCATGGACAGAGGAGCCTGGTGGGCTACAGTCCATGGGCTCGCAAAGAGTTGGACATGACTGAGCGCTTGACGCTTGCTTGCTTGCTTGGTTATGGGTCTATTCTGGTTAATATTCCTTTCTGGGTGAGGTTTGGTGATCTATGGTTGAGGTGTTGAATTTATGAGCATAAAGTTGTTCATAGTAATCCTGTGATATCCTTTTATTGTTGGCAGGATTTGTAGCAATTATCTTTTACTTCATTCCTGATATCAATAATTTGTGTCTTTTCACTTTTTATTTTTGTCAGCCTTCCTAAAGATTGGTTTCACTGATATTTTATTTTTATAAAGGAACCAGCTTTTTGTTTTAATTGATTCTCTATTCTTTCTGTTTTTAATTTTATTAATATTTATCTTTATCTTTATCATATTCTGTGATGCTCTGTGATTCCTCACTTTGCCAACTCTACTATACTATTTAGACCATTTACTGAGCTTCAATTTTGATCAATATATTTTTCAATTCCATAATTTCTTTATGGGTCCTCTTTCAAATTATATGTATTAATATTTGCCATATTATTTTTTACTTTTTAATATGATTGAAGATAGTTGTAATTATGTGTGTAACAATTTTATGATGACCGTTTAAATTATTGTTGGATGATGCCAGCATATGACTCACCTCAATGTTGGGCTCATTTGATTTTCTTGTCCCATTTGAGTTGTATTTTTCCTGTTTGTTTGTATCACTAGTCATTCTTCAATATGTTAAATATTTTAGATATATTAGGAGATTTCTGATTCTATTTAAGTCTTCTGTTTTACAGTACTCTATTTAGGCCCTGGATTATTTCTGTGATCTGCAGTTCCAATGAGAGTTTAGGATTATTTTTAGAGCCCTTTCAGTGTTGTTCGGGTCAGCTTCATTCTCCTGGTGATTCTGAAGCTCCGGAAGCTCTGCCAGTGCAACCTGGATGCTGGTGCCAACGGGTCTGACAGCATACCAGGCCTGGGCGGCTCTCGGTCACTGGGTGGAGGACCAGGATCTCCTGGGTCAGTCTCAGCAGATGAAGCCCCTGTCGCCCAGGGGTGGGGGCTGGGTCTCCCCTGGACTCTGCCAACGCTGGGCCTGGGCGTTTGGGCAGCTCTGGATCCTAGGCTGGGCTCCACTAACTCTGCCGCTGACCCCCTGTGATGGAGGGCAGTGGGGAGGAGGCTTGCTGTGTCACCGCTGCCCGGGTGGGCATCAGACTTCTGCTGGGCTGACCCTTCCCCGACCCTTGACTAGAGAGACCAGGCCTTTCATGGTTTTGCTGTGTGCTGGTTTTCTGTATCAGTTCGTGGTTCTCTGTTGGAGTCCTCTCCAACACACACTCCAGAAGACAACATCCAGGAATGTTCCTTCCCTGTCCATCCTCAAGTCTTGAGGCCTCTGCCAGTCTATCTTCTCCCTCCTTGCAGGATTTTCTGATGATTTATTCCAAAGGTACTCATAGTATTTAGAGGAGGATGAATCTGTGCCCTCTTGTCTCAGAGCTTAGACGCTTCTTGCCTTAAAAGTTTGGGATGCTCGTCCTTCATCCTGAGATTCTGTTCTGTTTCGTGTTTTGTATCAGGAGTTAACAAGCCTTTAACACCTTGTAAAGGGCCCAGCTCCAGAGAGTAGGTTGAGTTCAGAATGCTGGAGCTCTCTGTCCTCTGCCGTAGTGTGCAAGGGAGTGAACCCAAGGCAAGGACAGCAGCCCAGCTCCACTGGCTGGTCCAAGTCCAAGCCAACTAGAGAAGCCAGAATTGCAGCATGGAGACCCTGGAGCAGAGGCTGGGGCTCTGGGGAGTCGAATGTCCACCAGAGCTTGCACACTCGCCTCTGACACAGGGGTGCGGTTCTCTTCGTAGGAGACTTAATCTTTTCATATTATGTTAGTTAAAAGTAACTGCCTTTTAGAGTCCCAAGGGCAACTGATTAAAAAATAATGATAGGAAGTAATAAAGCTGAAACCACCATGAAATTGTCACGGCTGGATGTCAAAAATCAACATGTACCACTGAGTAAAAGTTAATCAGTGGCAGAGTTATTGGGATCAAAACAAAGCCAATACTTCTGCAGTGAGCCTAACTGGTCATGATGCTGATAAACAATATTTAGGGGACGGGATCATTTAGCACTTGCTTTGAGTAGTCTGACAGCTTTCACAACTGCCATTTCATTTTCCAGAGACATTTTTCAAGGCAAGTTAAGCTTCACCACATTATTTTTTGATGCTTTCAAACTGTGGTGTTGGAGAAGACTCTTGAGAGTCCCTTGGACTGCAAGATCAAGCCAGTTAATCCTAAAGGAAATCAGTCCTGAATATTCACTGGAAGGACTGATGCTGAATCTGAAGCTCCAGTACTTTGACCACCTGATGTGAAGAGCTGACTCACAGGAAAAGATCCAGATACTGGGAAAGATTGAGAGCAGAAGGGAGCAACAGAGGATGAAATAGTTGGATGACATCAAAGACTCAATGGACATGAATCTGAGCAAACTCCAGGAGATAGTGAAAAACAGGGAAGTCTGGCATGCTGCAGTCAAAGGGTCACAAGTGGTCAGACACGACTGAGGGACTGAACAATAAAAATGCTATTTTTATCTTATTTTGATAACCACACAACTTGCCCCAAGACCTGTGGGCTAGTGAGTCTAACCTGATGGATGGGACAAGTGGTACCCAGGGCAACAGTGTTCAAATTCCCCATTAGCTTCTCTGGAGGTCATGGCATGGCACCATGCATGTTTAGGGGTCAGTGTGATGGCCTTGTTGCTGGAAAACTGTTGGTTTTAGCCTGAAATCTACAAGAACTTATCGAAGTGTACTGACTTTCTTTTAAAATAAAAAAGTCATTCTTGAAGGTAGAAACGGAGGACATCCAGGCTCCATTGACCTGAAGAGCTAAAGGGAAGAAAAACAAAGTCCAAGGTTAGAGCCCCTGAAGCCATGTTTATTAGCAGCTAATATTGATGCAAGATTAAATATCGGTTTGGCAGATTTGAGACTATGGAAAATTTCAAGAATACTGGATATTCGAAAAGACTAGCTGATCTCTTTGAATCCCAAACCTGAATGAATAAAGTTTCTTTTTCATGTTGACATGCTATTGCAGAACCTACTAACTATTCAGGCTGCCAGATTTCATGGGCTATTCCAAGCAGATGAATATACGGCCAGCAGAGAGACAGGGAGAATAAACTTAAGTCACCTCTAAATAAAAATGAAGAGTAAAAACTAAGTGATAAGCATGTAGGTGAGAGTTTCTCCAAAAATTATTTCTCTCATGAATTTTATTGAACTAAAAGGAAACATTTAGGTACATTTCATATTCTGACTTTTCCCCCTTTTAGTCTGTGTTCAGTTTCCCAAAGTTTTGGGAGTCATCCAATACTTATGAAAATTTTTGTATCCTCAAATTTGGCAAACAAACCGATACTCACCTTTTATCTTAGATTATGAAAATAATAGTTTGCCCCCAATTCGTTGGGTCTTTAGAGTTATGTGATGAAGTTCACATGAACCTTGCAGTTCAGTACAGATCAACACCTCAAATTCCTCTTTAGAGACCGTGGCTTTGAGAAAACTATGGTTTTGAAATTTTGGACTTCACACAGCATATGATTTTCTCTGCAAAACTACAAGGACTATTAAAACTGAAAAAAGAAAACAGCCTCAAAATTTGCATTGCACTCGGCAAGCCAGTGTTCTTCAGCACACCTAGATAATTGAATAGGTGTCTGCTGCTGAATTGCTCCTGCACTCCAACCTAATTGGGACTCTGTATTTCCCCTGCCTATAAATTAATTTGGGTGGAACTTGACAAGTTAAAGTGTTACCAGCTGTAAGATTATGCCAGCTAACCACGCCAAGACCAGAGCCAAACTGAAAAGAACACACACGCATTGGGCAATTTCATCTGTCGTAAATGTGGTCCTGAATCTATCCAGCACACTGAAAGGGAGATTGAGTGAGTTACTGTGGGTTGTAGGAGATGAAAACTGGTTCCAAGGTAGCTACAAATAAAGCTTGAAAAGAAGGGTTTCTTTGAAAAACATGCAGAAAATAGGAAAAAATCAAAAAGGCAGCTCAATCAAATGGTCATAAATGTCCAAAAACCAAAACCAAGCTCCATATATAAGCAGAAGCAGTGAAAAAAGGAGGTTTAGATCTTGCCCCATCACCTCCTATGCATCTATTCCATTTTTTAAAATAGTTTCTATTGTGAATAGGTGTTTCATTTTGTCACATTCTTTTTTTTCAATATTTGATTTTTCTTTTTAACCTGAGTTTTCTTTCTTTTAATATGGTGGATTATATTGATTATATATTTCCAAACACTGGATCTACCTTGCATTTCTTGACACACACATTCAGGGTATGTAATTGTTTTTAATGTATTGCTGAATTCTTTTTGATAGTATTTTTCAATGGTTTTTTTCATCTATGATAATTGCAATTTTCTTTTGTTTATCTCACTCTGTCTCTCCCTCTTCCTCCTTCTCTCTGTTCCTCCTTCCTTTTTGCTTCACTGTCTTTTGGTGTCAGGGTAACAGCAGCATCATGAAATGAATTTGGATCTCCCCTACCTCTTCCCTGGTGAGGAGCCTGGGCTTCCCACATGGCTCAGCTGGTAAAGAATCTGCCTGCAATGCAGGAGACCTGGGTTTCTTCCCTGGGTTGCAAAGATCCCCTGGAGAAGAAAATGGCTACCCGCTCCAGTATTCTGGCCTGGAGAATCCCATGGACTGTATAGTCCATGGGGTTGCAAAGAGTCAAACATGACTGAGCAAGTTTCATGACCTCTTCCGGTTCTTGGAAGAGATTGTGTAGAACTGGTGTTAAAATTCTCTTGTGGTATCATCTTGGTCAGGAGATTCCTTTCTTGGGAACTTGTAAATTTTGAATTCCTTTCTCTTAATAAATATAAGCCTACTTAGATGATCTTCACTGACTACACTAAAGTCTTTGACTGTGTGGATCACAACAAACTGTGGAAAATTCTGAAAGAGATGGGAATACCAGACCACCTGATCTGCCTCCTGAGAAATCTTTATGTAGGTCAAGAAGCAATAGTTAGAACTGGACATGAAACAACAGACTGATTCCAAATCGGGAAAAGAGTATGTCAAGGCTGTATATTTTTACCCTGCTTATTTAACTTATATGCACAGTACATCATGTGAAATGCTGGGCTGGATGAAGCACAAACTGGAATCAAGATTGCCAGGAGAAATATTAATAACCTCAGATATGCAGATGACACCACCCTTATGGCAGAAAATGATAAAGAACTAAAGAGCCTCTTGATGAAAGTGAAAGGGGAGAGTGAAAAAGCTGGCTTAAAGCTCAGCATTTAGAAAACTAAGATCATGGCATCTGGTCCCATCACTTCATGGCAAATAGATGGGGAAGCAATGGAAACAGTGACAGACTATTTTTTTGGGTTCCAAAATCACTGCAGATGGTGACTGCAGCCATGAAATTAAAAGACACTTGCTCCTTGGAAGAAAAGCTATAAAAAACCTAGACTGTGCATTAAAAAGCAGAGACTTTACTTTGCGAACAAAGGTCCATATAATCAAAGCTATGGTTTTTGGTAGCTATGTATGGATGTGAGAGTTGGACCATAAAGAAGGCTAAACGCCAAAGAATTGGTGCTTTTGCACTATGGTGTTGGAGAAGACTCTTGAGTCCCTTGGACTGCAAGGAGATCCAACGAGTCCATCCTAAAGGAAATCAGTCCTGAATATTCATTGAAAAGACTGATGCTGAAGCTAAAACTCCAATACGTTGGCCACCTGATGCAAAGAACTGACTCATTTGAAAAGACCCTGATGCTGGAAAAGGTTGAAGGCAGGAGTAGAAGGGGATGACAGAGGATGAAATGGTTGGATGGCATCACTGACTCGATGGACATGAGATTGAGCAAGCTCCAGGAGATAGTGAAGGACAGGGGAAGCCTGGTGTTCTGCAGTCCACGGGGTGGCAAAGAGTCAGGCACGACTGAGTGACTGAACAACAAGAAACAAATGATCTATTTCACATTGGGTGAGTTGGGGTTGCTTGTATCATGAGAGACATTGGTCCATGTCACCCAAGTTGTCGTAGCCTGGCAGGGGTGTAGGTTGTCACTCAGCCCTTGGCCTTCCCTGACAACACTGCAAAAGGAGCCGGGTACCCTGTTACTGCCCAGGAGGTGGACGTCTGGGTTGCCCCTCAGCCTGGCAGCTCAGGTTTCAGTTTTCTTGTGGCATTGGTTGCCATGGAACCATTATTGTCTAAATGGCTTCTGTCTGGCTGTGTTCCCTCTTCCCTGGTCCTTTGGCCAGAGATTGATTTATTTACTCATTTAAAACTTTTTGCACCTTTTGGACTTTCCAGGTGACAGCTTCTGCACCAACCAGCCTGGGGCACAGGGAATAGAGTATGTTTGCATCATGGTTTAACCACTGCCCAGGTCTATGCCTACCTGTGTTTCTTCCAACCCAGCCTTTCAGGATGAACCTCTCTTTAATAGCAAACTCAGTCTCATTTACAACAGGGACCAAAAGTATCCAGCTATAGCTACACGTGAGGGAAATACTTGCAGCATCAAGAACTTGGAAGATATGAAAGTGATCCCACCTGCTTCTCTGCGAGCTTGATGATGTCAGAAACCCGCTGTGCTTTATCCTGCCACCTCCCTCCACTGCTCCCAGCTACAATTACCCCTTAGGAAGCCAAGTTGCTTACCTGGTTCTTTTCTGCAGGTTTTGGGCAGGTACTGAGTATTTCCATTCTGCCTGATTCAGGGTACCGGCGTTGGACTGTGTCTGCCTCGCCCCTTTTAAGGAGGCTCAGCCCACATCTCTTCATCTGCCTGCCCCTGGCTCCTCACAGCTTTAACTCCACTCGCCCTGGCTTTGAGCCACTTTCACTCCCAGCGTGGGGTGTTCTTACCTCTGCTGAGACAGGGTGCTAATTACCCAGGTGCCTACTATTAAAGGAGCTCCAGTGGAAATTTCTTTTTACTCTATCAAATGAAGCAAATCTTCCAGCTTTGCCTGTCATTCCCTATTAAATTCATTTTTTAAGTGTGCATAACATAGTGGATTCGTAAAGTGTGCTCCCCTGACAATTTTGGTTAAAAGTTGAAGGAGAGGGGTGGGGGCCCTGGAGAAATGTCCTCTTTATGTTCCTTTATCTCGTGGCGTTTTCTTGATCTTCAGTTCCTGCACAGTCACACAGGAGAGGCACCTGCGAGGCCAACTGAGTGATGCCGAGCCCGCTCCCTCCCAGACAATTAAATCAGAATCTCTTGGAGGTGGCATCTGGCAAAGGACAGAATCCTCTCTATCAATTCATGGCTCAGAAATGAAAGCCTATGCCTGCGCTTTGCCTATGAACTAGTAGGATTTCAGATACTCCTGGACTTTTAATGGGATTTGGCATTTCAACAACTAAAATACAAAAACATCTTGATTATATGTGTCTAGGATCATCGATACATTATTTGGACTTATGATGCTGACCTCATCAGCAAGATAGTGAAGAAGTGATGACCTCATTGCTCCTCATGGGGACTCAGCTGGATCCCTGTTCTGCCGAGTCCTCGGTGCCCTCCTTGGTAACTGGGGGTTTCTGTTCAGGTGGAGTGGCCCATCCTGAAGACACCCCTACTCCTCACAGACTTTCTCTTTTAAAGAACCAGGTGGATAGGAGGGTTGTTGTAGAGGCAGGGGATCAACCCCACAAGACCCTGAGAAGAGAGAGGGAGTTGCTTTCCGAATCTGTGAGCCCTGAACCTTCCACTTTGGTACCCACGAGAAGATGCTGAATTCTGCACAGAGGACGTTGGCATCATTGGCAGAGATTTCTGTCTTCTGTTTAGCACAAAGAGGGCTTGGACATGGGATTCAGCGATGCATCCTAGACAACCTGGAGGCCTTTCATCATTCGCTGCAGTGGCTGAGCCCCTGGCTTTGGATCCCTGGGAGACAGCTGTGCTTCTTGCTGAATAGACTCAGAATCAAAGTTGTTTTGAGTTATACAAATAAAGAACAACTCCTGCATGTTGGATACCATTACACATGCCTTATCACGTGTTAGTCTAAGGCTTGTGTAGTCATGTATGGATGTGAGAGTTGGACTATAAAGAAAGCTGAGTGCTGAAGAATCGATGCTTTTGAACTGTGGTGTTAGAGATCGACACCAACAGAGAGTCCCTTGGACTGCAAAGAAATCAAACCAGTTCATCCTAAAGGAAATCAGTCCTAAATATTCATTTGAAGGACTGATGCTGAAGCTGAAACTCCAATACTTTGGCCACCTGATGCGAAGAACTGACTCACTGTAAAAGACCCTGATGCTGGGAAAGATTGAAGGCAGGAGGAAAAGGGGGTGATAGAGGATGAGATGACTGGATGGCATCACCGACTCAACAGACATGAGTTTGAGTAAGCTCCGGGAGTTGGTGATGGACAGGGAGGCCTGGCATGCTGCAGTCCATGGGGTTGCAAGGAGTCGGACACGACTGAGTGACTGAACTGAACTGTGTGACCAAAGAAGTATGGGGTGAAATGAGATGCCATGGGCATGGGGTTCTGCACCCCACCCAGACATCCTGTCATTGTTTTTCTCATCTCTTCATCCCTGGGCAGGATGGTGGCTCCACTGTGTCTGACCCCTCACTCCCCATCCAGACAGATGCACACCTGTGATTCTTGGGTTTCCAGCAGGGGAGATCTGATCAGCACTCTGCTCCTTCTCATGAGTGTGGTTAGAGTAAAGGATGAAGCTGCTGGGGCACGTCCACGAGCCTTAGGCTATGATTCCATGAGCCTCCACTGCTATTTAGAAGGGGGCTTCTGAGGCGGCACAGTAGTAAAACCTGCCTGCCAATGCAGGAGATGAGGGAGATCCAGGTTCGATCCCTGAGTCAGGAAGATCCTCTGGAGGAGGAAATGGCAACCCAGGCCAATGTTCCTGCCTGGAGAATCCCATGGACTGAGGAGCCTGGTGGGCTACAGTCCACATAGTCGCAAAGAGATTGCACAACGGAGTGACTGAGCACACACATGTTGAAGGGTAAAGATATCAGCTGTTACAGAAGTACTGAAATGTTACTAATGGCGATGATTTGTTTCTTTGCATATTATCTGTGGGGTCTCTTGATATCAGGTTTGGTATTTACATTTTAATTGAAAGATTTAAGACATGAAAGTGTTCAACGGGTCTGAAGGTCCTTTCGAGCCGCTGGTGGCCACCTGTCGGCCCCGAGTGATGGAGCTAGGGAGGCAGGGACCCCAAGCTGAGAGAAGAGCAGGGGCTGCTCATTTCCTCACGTCATCGGTGTGTGGGTGGGGGGGAGAGGAGCCTCTCAAATGTCATCCAGAGAGAAGCTTATTGTTTTTCCACCGCTTCCTGTGGTTTTAATTAAAACCCCAAACCTTTTGTTCATCTATTTAAACGAAAAAAATAAATAAAAAGAAAGAAAACCTGGGCTCCCGGTTTTAATACGGTTGTGCCTTCTCTCAGGCGGCCCATCATTCACGCTCACTTTGGGGTCGCTTGGAATAAATTAAAACACACACATGCGTGCACACACACACACACACACACACACACACACTCAGGATGAAAAACAACAAAACTAAGTGCATAATGACTGAGCCCTTGCGTTCCTGTTCCCGTCAGTGACAGCGCAGTAGCAGCCAAGTGTGACAGCCAACACGTGTGCTTGACACCCGCTGTAAACTCTTGTCTTCCTTTACAGCTGTTTCTGTAAACACATATGAATAATAGTTCTCTTGTGCCTTAAGCCGGAGCAGGAGTTGCTTTTCTTGGAGCCTGGCCAGCTGCTAATGGAAGCTCACTCCCTGCGCAGAGATGTGCCTTTCTTGCCCTCAGCATGGCCCATGGCTCTGTCCCATGCTGCACACTCTCCCCTGGGCATCCATAGGGGTTAATGATTTTTCCTCATGGGGGATTGGAAGATTTTCACTGGGCAAGTGGGAAAAAATAGCAAATATTGCAATCAGCCCAGGATTCTTTATTCATTCATTTATTCATGCAGTAATTATTGAGTACCCACCATGTGCAGAGGAGGGCAGAGCAAGCAACATACTAAGTAAGATGATACAGTTCCAGGAATGGGAAGTGTCACGGAAAAAAAGCAAACAGCAGAGTGAGGTAGGAGACACCTACAGTTGGGAGCAGGAAGCAGGTATTTTAATGCTGTTGAGCTGTTGAGATGGTTTTCCACTTCCTGCCAGGTCCAGGAAGAGTAACTTTCATCCTGTTCCCTTGTGAGCCCGGGATGAGAGTTCATGGTGGGTGAGGCAAGTCTGTTTGTTTCATCTCGTTAACATTGTTGTTGATTTTCCCTATTCCTCATTCCTTCAACTTCATAGAATCAAATGCAACTCCTGAAAAGGCTAATTTAAAGAGCAAATCCACCCTAAAAAGTAAAAATCAATTCCCCTTTCACATAGTGAACCTGAGGGAATGGGCACGTATGGATTGTGGACATTGCTGTACTAGTTTTTGAAATATGTTCTAATGGGAAAAGATCCATTGTTTTCTCTTGAGAATGGATTAATGTAAGGACTAAGTAGCTAGAGGTTTATAGACTGTTTATCTATTGGAAGCAGGGCAGAAGTCACGGGGAGAGCCTGACATACACCATGCAGCCCGTTGGGCTGTCTGTTCCTTCTTTCCTAGAAAGCTCCAAGAAGAAAAGGAAAAACAGCCAGTGATAATGCCTTCTGATGGACAGAATCTAATCCTAAGAATTTGCTATAAATATTCAGAATTGGTGACATGGATTTAAATCATTCTTGAGAACTTCCGAGGGCAAGAGTCTGAGATGTGCTTAGTTTTCTTCCCATGCCTGAGTCATTTTGCCAACATGTTTCCTTAAATACCTATTTCCTTGCAAGAAAGTGCAATATAAACCATTCTTCATTAAACTTTACATGTATATATTTTTTAATTCTCTATTGTCCTAACTCAAGCCTTACCACTTGACCCTTGAATTTAAGGTCAATCTCCTAAGAGACTCAGTCACCTTGAGCCTTTCTGTCTACTTTCCATATCACTGCAAGATAATCTGTTGGCTTCACCAATTAGTACATTCACCATATTGTTAGCCTTCTTGGATGGGGATCTCTCCTATCAGCTCTTGAGAAATACTTGTAAAGGTTTCCGTGTTTATTCACTAATATGTACCCTGAAAATATATAAAAAGCTAAATATGTACATAAACCACATGAAGGAACTATTTCTAGAATGGAGATTATCAAAGGACTGTTTTTGAGTTTGTTTCCCAAAGTGTTCTGATAAGAAAGGATCCTGACCAGGGCTTTTTTAGAATCTGGTTTATTTGACAGGTGTACTCCCAAAGTATACATGAATGTATTGGTCTCTTTTTAAAAATTTCTCTATCTTTATTGATTGTTATTCAATACACATATCAAAAAGGCATCATGAAAGAAAATATATTATGCAGTTTTTAGTGTCTACTACTTAGTTGTGAGTCTCAAGTATCTTCAATGTTCTTTCAGGTAAAGATTAATTTTTAATGAGCTGTTTCATATTTTTAATACTTATTAGTTTTATAGTTATTGAAAAGTATTAGTTCACTTAACAAACATAGTTTAAACAAAAAACTATTTGTTTTAAGACCATATTATCTGCTACGGATACAAAGACTGATGCACCATAATAGCTGCTTCATGACTTCACTATCTAGTAGAGAAAACACAGATGTAAATAAGGAGATACATGGGATTTACAAATTTATAAATAGACATACAAAGTGGGTATAGTAACTCTCTTATTTCTATGATCACTGAGCATAAAACAATTTGATAGTCCATGCACAAAGATAATGTAGTGATTGTTTCATTAACAGAATAGTGACTTGTTGACTTAAGATATGCAAATATGTTAATGAGCACCATAAATTTTAAAAATATGAATGTTTTTACAGAAGAATTCCACTTCTAGAAATTCATCTTAGGTACATAATCAGAGATATTAAATATATATATAATATATGCTAACATATATACACATACACACATCCAAGCATTATTTAAAACAAATAAAGCTCTGAATCATCTAAAAGTCTAATTAAATTTTTTTTTTACTATAGTTATGATGAACAATTATGTAGCCATTGAAAATCATTTGTAGGGAATTTTGATTGGCGTGTGAAAATGAACCCAATAAATTGCATGTCTTAAAACAATTGTAAATAATATTTATCAGTATTTTAAAAGAAATACTATGATGGGATTTTTTTTCTGTGTGTGTGCATGTTTCTCCTATTGCCTAAGAGTGCATAACTCAAATTTACAAGTAAAATCATCTGATCATATTAATTGATGCACTAAAAGCTTTTGACAAAATTCAACATCCATTTGTGGTAAAAAACAACTCTCAGAAAAATAGGAATAGAGGAAGAATTTCACCAATTTGGTAGAGAACATCTATAGAACACCTACAGCTAATGTTACACTTGTGGTAAGAGATTTACTGCTTTGCCCTACAACTGAGAACAAGTCAGGAATGCTCATTCTCCCAACTGCTATTCCACATGGTGCTAGAAGTTCTATCCATTGCAAGGAGGTGATAGAAGTCATTCTGATCAGAAAGAAGTCAAGGTAACTTCCTCTATTTGTTGATGCTATAATTATCTATTTAGAAAATTCCAAAGATTTAAAATAACTTAAAAGTAATAAGTGAGTTTTGCAAGGTTGCAAGATACAAGATAAACATACAAAAATCAATTGCATATATAGCAATGAACATATGTATATCAAAATTAAAACTAAGATAACATTCACATCAGTCAAAAATGAAAAAATACTTAGGCATAAATCCAGTTAATACATGTGCATGATTTGTGTGCTCAAAACTAAAAACATATAAACAAATGGAGAAACATACTATGTTCATAGGTTGGAAGACACAACATAACAAATACATCAATACTTTCCAAATTGAAACACAAGTTTAATAGAATTCTTACCAAAATTCTGGCAAGAAATTTTGTAGATATAGACAAGATTATTCTAAAATTTACATGGAAAGGCAGAGAACTAGAAAAGCTGAAATAATTTTGACAGAAAAGAATAGGATGAGAGAGTTTATATACCCAATTTCAAGACTTATCTAATCACAAAATCAAGATTGTGTGTATTCACAAAGAAATAGACACAAATATCAACTGCATGTAATAGAGAACAAATAAATAGAAGCTCACAGTATGCCCAACTAATGTCTGACAAAGCTGCATAAACAACTCAAAAAAGGGGAGATGACCTGGTAACAAACAATGTTACAACAGCCAGACATTCAGAGGCAACAAAAAAAACCTCAACCAAAGTTTTGCACCTAAGGCAACAACTAACTCAAGTGAGCTGTTTGAATTTCTAAAAGATGATGCTGTGAAAGTGCTGCACTCAATATGCCAGTGAATTTGGAAAACTCAGCAGTGGCCACAGGACTGGAAAAGATCTGTTTTCATTTCAATCCCTAAGAAAGGCAATCCCAAAGAATGCTCAAACTACCGCACAATTGCACTCATCTCACATGTTAGCAAAGTAATGCTCAAAATTCTCCAAGCCAGGCTTCAACAGTACATGAACCATGAACTTCCAGATGTTCAAGTTGGATTTAGAAAAGGCAGAGGAACCAGAGATCAAATTGCCAACATCCGGTGGATCATCTAAAAGCAAGAGAGTTCCAGAAAAACATCTACTTCTGCTTTATTGACTATGCCAAAGCCTTTGACTGTGTGGATCACAACAAACTGTGGAAAATCCTTAAAGAGATGGGAATACCAGACCACCTGACCTGCCTGTTGAGAAATCTGTATGCAGGTTAAGAAGCAACAGTTAGAACTGGACGTGGAACAACAGACTGGTTCCAAATAGGGAAAGTAGGAAAATTCTTCAATATACAAGGCTGTATATTGTTACCCTGCTTATTTAACTTCTATGCAGAGTACATCATAAGAAATGCTGGGCTGGATAAAGCACAAGCTGGAATCAAGATTACTGGGAGAAATATCAATAACCTCAGATACGCAGGGTGACACCACCCTTATGGCAGAAAGTGAAGAAGAACTGAAGAGCCTCTTGATGAAAGTGAAAGAGGAGAGTGAAAAAGTTGACTTAAAACTTACCATTCAAAAAACTAAGATCATGGCATCTGGTCCCATCACTTCATGGCAAATAGATGGGGGAACAGTGGAAACAGTGACAGACATTATTCTTTGGGGCTCCAAAATCACTGCAGGTGGTGACTGCAGCCATGAAATTAAAAAACATTTGCTCCTTGGAAGAAAAGTTATGACCAACCTAGACAGCATATTAAAAAGCAGAGACATTACTTTGCCAACAAAGGTCCATCTAGTCAAAGCTATGGTTTTTCCAGTAGTCATGTATGGATGTGAGAGTTGGACTTTAAGAAAGCTAAGTGCTGAAGAATTGATTCTTTTGAACTGTGATGTTGGAGAAGACTCTTGAGTCCCTTGGACTGCAAGGAGATCCAACCAGTCCATCCTAAAGAAAATCAGTACTGAATAGTCACTGGAAAGACTGATGTTGAAGTTGAAACTCCAATACTTTGGTCACCTGATGTGAAGAACTGACCCATTTGAAAAGATCTTGATGCTGGGAAAGATTGAAGCTGGGAGGAGAAGGGGAAGACAGAGGATGAGATGGTTGGATGGCATCACTGACGCAATAGACATGAGTTTGAGTAAACTCTGGGAGTTAGTAATAGACAGGGAGGCCTGGCATGCTGTAGTCCATGGGGTCAGAAAGAGTCAGACATGACTGAGTGACTGAAATGAACTGAATAATATCCTTACATGTAAAACATGAAGCGATAAAACTTTTAGAATGAAAGTTATACAGGAGGCTGACCATGTACCGAGGAATGAGTACACTCATTTGCCTCTGGAGAGAATTTTAATTTTACTCTGTAATCATTCTTAATGGGAATTTGGTAATACGTATGTCAGTGCATTAAAAATATTTATTGCATAGAACAGTGACGTACTTAAACTGGCTGAAGTAAATCAGGTTTGTTGCAAAGGAATGCTACTATTATTGAAGGCTTAATCATAAAATCTTTACTTAAGATGTATTACGTACTGAGCCTTCTACTGTCTTCAGCATTAACACGTTGATTACTAATTATAAATGATCAGATAGCTACTATACCTATTTAAGATGTTACAGATTAAAATACAAAGTCACTTATTTGTATTCACACAGCTGATAAGTGTTTCATATACCCAGGAGTAACAGTAAAAAATGAATGAAAGTGTTAATCAATCAATTGTGTCCAACTCTTTGCAACCTTACGGAATGTAGCCCACCAGGCTCCTCTGTCCATGAAATTCTCCAGGCAAGAATACTGGAGTGGGTAGCCATTTCCTTCTCCAGGAGATCTTCCCGACCCAGTGATTGAACTCAGGTCTCCTTCATTGCTGGTGGATTCTTTACCATCTGAGTCACCAGGGAAATCCTAGGAGTAAAAATAGTAAAAAATAGCATTTTATTGAACTCTTCTATTTGAATTCTTGATCCTATATGTCCTGATTCCTATGGAAAATAAATAACCATTTTCTGATTTGCTGTTTCTTCAATTATCTCTTCTCTCTGTTCTGAGATGGTCAGTCTCCTCTAAGGCTACAGACATGTTGGAATTTCCCTGATCACAGTCTGCTGATATACTTACTTCACCATGACATCCCTTAAATATATCTATAACAAAATCTAATCTCTTTTACTCCAAATCAGCTCCACCTCTGAATTTATAGATTAATATGGTTGCCTTTTTCCTGATAGGCTTAAAAATGGAAAAGCATGTTTGATTTTTCCCTTTATTTCTTTACCCACATCCAATCAGTCACCATAATCACTCATTTCTTCTTTTCTTGTCTTTCAACCTCTTCTATTTGTGGTTTGAGGGGTCCAACATGGTCTCTACCTGGTTCATGTGGCCGCTAAGCTGGTACCTGACTTCTATACCTCTAATCTTTTATCAATTAACACAGAACTGCCAAATACATTTAACTAAAACTCTAATCTTAGAGTTCAAATGATTGCCAAAAAAAGAAAAATGTGTAAACTCACACTCTTTACTGGGCTTTCCCAAGTCAAATGACTTCAAATTTTTCTTCCAATAGTTTATTTCCTCCAAGTGTCATTGGAGTCAAATGCAATTTCTCCAATATCACTGCATGTGTCTGCATCTCAATTTCTTTGACTCACATGCATTAAAAATACTATTTTGTACTCAGCATTGTCAGGGGCTACTGGTATAGAGATGAACAGAACAGACAAGATCACTGGCTTTGTGGAACTTGCACTTTAGTAAGACCACACAGATCTGAAAAATAATTATTCAAATAAACAATTGCTATGAAGAAAAAGTGGTGGTCAAGAAAACTCTCTTTGTGCAAATACATAAAGGTAGCATTGAAGACTGAGTGAGTTTCCTGAGTGAAGAGTCACATTAAAGGTCATAAATGAGCTTAGAGAACACTGAGAGAGCATCAGTAGATGTGGATTTCTGTGGGCAAGGGTGGGTTTGGGTAGACAGTGCAAGGTGAAAGGGGAGAATAACGATTTTTAGGCAATGCTAAGGGTTTTCAGTTTTGTTAAGTGCAAGAGAAATCCAGGAAATGTAACAAGGTTTACTTAACCACAGGTATTGGACCCATCTTAGGGGGAGATGGTCATGGAGACAGGAACAGCTTTGGGAGATTTTTACAGGAGTCCAGGTGAGATATGTGGTTACAATCTCAGGGATAATTACAGCTGTCAAGATGGTTCCTAGGAAGGAATACAGGATCCCGCAAAGACCGATATCAGGTTGATCTAAATTACATTGGAGATTAAGAAAAAGTGGTCCCACAGAAGTGAGGTTTAATCTGAGACATAAATAATGAACCAAAATTAGCAAAGCAAAAAGAGAGAGCCACCGTAAGGATCTAAGACTGAACAGGTCTGGGCGTTGAAGGACCCAAATAAAGCCCCGCGGGGCTGAAGCGCGTGACACAAAGAGGAGCGAGGCAGGCTCGGGGCTGGAGAGGTGCATGGGCCAGATCAAGGCAAGTCTTCCTGACATGCCGAGGCATGGGGGTGTTATCTTGGGGGGCAAACAGGAGCTTGTTGTTCAGTCGCTCAATCGTGTCTGACTCCTTGCGACCCCATGGACTGCAGCACACCTTCCCGGCCCATCACCATCTCTCGGGGCTTGCTCAAACTCATGTCCATTGAGTTGGTGATGCCATCCAACCATCTCATCCTCTGTGGTCCCCTTCTCCTCCTGCCTTCAGTCTTTCCCAGCATCAGGGTCTTTTCCGAGGAGTCAGCTCTTTGCATCAGGTGGCCAAAGCATTGGAGCTTCGGCTTCACCATCAGTCCTTCCAATGACTATTCAGGGTTGATTTCCTTTAGGATGGAGTGGTTTGGTCTCTGTGCTGTCCAAGGAACTCTCAAGAGGAACATTATGTAATCAGAAAGCAAACCAGAAGCGAGGCAGTCCACACGCTCGTCCTTAGCAATGCCGATTCAGCCCCAGGCAGCATGCCCTTCACTTCTGGGGTGCTGGAGGAGGTGTGAGGAGACAGCACAGGGCAGTGGGCGTGCTAGTGAAGGCTGGTCAGTGCTCACTGCCACGTGAGCTTCACCGCCCTCTCCCTGGGGGCGGCCATCCTGGGGGGCAAGGTCAAGGAGGAGGTCAGAGAGCTGTGTGCCGTCCCACCGCTGGGCCTCTAATCTGCTCCGCCCGGGATAGAGATCTTCAGCTCTCAGCCCCACCGGTCTCTTCAGCACACAATCAACTGACAAGCACAAGTAATTTCCCGCTGTGATCCCTTCAGTGATATCCTGAAAAGAGAGGAACATAAAAAAAGGGGGAAGAAAACCAACAACAAACAACAAAATATCCCTGAAGTGCACTGCCTGGAAAGAGAGTGAAAATTTTAGTTACCACATGTTAAACACTTTCAGCTACCGTTCCCTTCCACTTAGAAATTATTTATTTATTCCTTCTAATTCTCTGAAGCAGGCTTTCCCCCAAATTGCACATGTGTGACCTATTACATCTTTGCTGTTTTACTTTTATTGCACAGAACAAAAAATGAATGAGGTTTTCCCTCTTTATTCACCTCAGAAATCTCTAGCCATTTCATATTGACTGACAAATTAATGGACGGAACCACACAAATGAGGCTGAGACTGTTCTCTGGGACGGAGCTCCGTGCTCTGTACCATGCTTGGGGCCACCTGCTTTTGCCCATGAAATAAATTGTGTGCTCAGTGAGGACTTGGAGACTATGCCATCAGAAGAAATGATAGCTACATAACATCAGGCAGAGTTCCCCGTGCTGCACAGAAGGTCCTTGTTGGTTATCCACTTTAAATCTAGCAGTGTGTACATGTCCATCCCAAACTCCCTAACTATTCCCCTCTCTCCCACTCTCCCTGGTAACCGTAAGTTCATTCACTAAGTCTGTGAGTTTGTTTTGTAAATAAGTTCATTTGTGTCATTTTTTCCCTAGATTCCACATAGAAGCGATATCACATTTTTCTCTGAGAAAAGATGCATGTGTGTGTATAACTGAATCATTTTTCTGTACGCCTGAAACCAACACAACATTGTTAATCAGCTAATACTTACTCAAAGACTTGGACTATGACTCAAAATACTGATGAATAAAGGTATACTTATGCTTTAGTTAAAGTAAAATGTATAAAGTACTTACAAAAAAAAAGAGAGAAAAAAAGAAGCAACAACTTGTAGCAATTTTCCACCTGCCCATCATCAGCGTCGCCATTTGATGGTGGAGTTGGGGAAGGGGTCCCTCCTCCCTGTTTAAACTCTGGCTCTATTTAGGAAGAGTGAACAATACAAAAAAAAAAAAAAAATCTCTATTTTGCCTCTGATTCTCCCAACCTAGATGATTTTTAAGATGCCACATTCAACATAATTTCAATCTAAGTAGTAAGTAGTAAAAGTGTCTGCTGGTGCTTCTCGGGAAAAGCTCAAAGGACCAGCTTGAATATTCAGCAGAAGCCCAGTGATCAGACCGCTAGTCCCTGCCTTAGTGACAATTAGACTGAGTGTGAGAAAGTTCCGGAAATTGCTGGAGACCACACTAATTTTCTATTCTACTGTATCTGCTGTATACCTCTAATTCCTGTCTGATTCCATCAAGTTCCAGCTCTCCTGTATTGTCGGTGCCCTTGGGAAGGCAATCCCCAGCCAAAGGACTGGCTCTTTCAAGGCTATTTCCTGAATATTGAGAGACACTTGATCATCCTGCCCTCAACTACTACCACCAAAAAAATAAAGAAATAAGGTGAAGGGATGTGCTTCTGGTGAGGGAATCTTATGCTGTGAATGTGACAAATGAGGGAGAGCCTGTAACCTGAGCCTTTTCAATAATTCACACAAAGCATCCAGTAGGTTATCTTTCTAAGACTGGGGGTTTTTGCCAGTTTCTTTCCTTGTTTGCTGTGGATCATCCGCGTGCGTCACTGTAAGCCTCTGTAGTCATTTTTTACCTGCAGACTTACACAACAGCAACAACCATGCATCATTTAGCTAGATGGGGCATCCAACGTAAAAGAAAAAGCAACAATAATACCGATTCAAACTGAAGGAAATTAGAGGAAAGAAGAGGAACCATTAGAAATACACCAGAATTTAAGAGGATCAAACAAGAAATCAGTGTCAGGGCTAACATATCTGATGGTTAGAATTAATGTGGAAGAAAATGAAAACCTTATAAAAATATCATTGGTAACTATCAATAAAATATTGGGAGTTGGTAACTCCCAGGATCTAGAAGAAACAAAAAAATGATCAAAGAAAGCTCAGATGCAGGAGCTCGATGGACTAGAGATGGTTTGTCACTTAACACTATAATGACATTTTATTTTATAGACCACAATATTTCATGTTGCATTTTATAGTACAATAAAACACCATGAAAATAAGAATAATACTATTTAGAATATATACATCTCTCAGAGAACCAGGTCATTATTATGTGCCAGTTTTGTAATCAAACACAATAGGTCTTATTTTTTATCTGATTAAGTACCTATTCAGCGAGGCGCACAGCCATGCCCCAGGAACCAATGTAGTGTGTATGATGGAGAACAGATCTCGTGGACTCTTGCCTGGAAGAAAACTCTATATAATTATACCAAGAGAGAGCAGGATCAGAATTCTACTTTCAGTTGCAGAAAATGCAGAAGTGTACATGTTTCCACACAGAACCCTTTGAGTAATTCTTGGAATTAGAAGGTTAGATTCAGTTAAGTCAGTGGGTTCATGAATATTAAGAAGTTGTTTTCCCTTAGAAGACAACAGTGACTTTGCCCAGTGAAAAAGCTGGAGTCGGAGCTATTTAGTACGTCCTCCAGGTCAAAAGACCAATAGGTGGAATTTGGACCCGTCTCTGGCACCTAGTTGAGCATAGTAGTCGCAAGATGTCCTAACATTTAAAAAGCGATTGACCTGTAGGCTTTCTCCTTTGGTGTTACATCATGTGTTGGTCTACACAGAGACAGAAGTGGATTTGCATGGGTTGTTTGGAGGTGAAGGACACCCTGACTGTTAACTAAAGCTTAGCATTCTGATTTGCAAATGAATTGTACAGCTCTGAAAGTAAAACTGAGATCAGGTCAAAACGTAGTACTTCTGTTGTATTTTGTTTAGACGTTTGTTTTCTAGTAGATTCACTACCCTGTCCTGAATCTGTGTCTTCTATTTTTGCCTTCATAAACTAATCTCCAAGCTTCTCTTGTTTCCAGTTCCGCCAGGATCTTGACTGACAGTTTCTAAAGAACTGGAAAAGTTCTTTTGTTGGGGCCATGTTGGGGGCTGTGAATATGAATAAAGAAATCGTACATAAGTAAAAATAGGGTCATTGATATTTCTCTGGAGGAAAGGATGGTATTTCTGCCAAGGGTCCCTGATTAGGGAGCTTCATTGTTACACGTTTATTAACTCAGATGAAATCAATATATTCCCCCAGACCCGAGGGTTTTCTTGGACATTGTTCCTTGAAGCACTATTGTGTTTATATCAGGGCAAAGTGGGGCATCCTCTAATGTAACATTCAGCCGTGATGGATCAAATTACCTTTTATTTAAAAAAATCAAAATTTCCCTTTTGGACATTTCATGAATGGCAGGCTTGACCTTTACTGGTTTGTTTCCTGCCTCATTGTAGTCAGGACCCTGCTGGCAATGAAAAGTGTATTTCCTTTTTGCTCTCATAACCTAACCTGACCTCTCTATGATAAAATTGAGACAATACGACTTCAGAAGGTGTCTTTTGTGCAAACTAGGATTCAGAATCATCCTGAACAATTTTCACGTGTATCATGTACCATAACTATTAGGGAAGTGGCTTTTTAATTCCACCTGGATTATATCATTCACATACATTTTCATCATCACATTCATCATCACATAAATTTTTCATCCCCAAATCACAAATTAATTATGGCTATAATTTTTACAGTTAGAATGAACTCTTCTCGTTTTGTTTGCTGTTTCTTTTTTCCTGAAGACTTTTATTCGTAACATTGGTCTTTGGTTTCCAATAGTGTCACATAGAGGCATGAAAACTTTTTAGTGTGTATTTTACATCTCGGCTTTAACATGTGTTTGTTCACCAGGAAAACCATCAACCTCCAATGTTGCACAAGCTTTTGTTGACTTTTCCCGACACATGTACACAGCATTCTTATCCCTCTAACTTTCCAACAGGCGTCATTCAGACATCAATGTGTTAGAGCTGTTTTCCCATGGAACTCTTTTTGGCTGCATTATAGAGATTCTTGTAAAAAGCTTCTGACTGAGAAACAGAGGAGGACATTCTCATTTTGCATAGACATTGAGGGGAGATGGTGTGCAATGATCTGTATTTTCAGTCTCAGGATGAGCTGTCATCCACACAGTGTGTACTTCCTGTCATTTGGGCAACATGTGACAGGTTCCTGGGTAAATTTGTTGACACTGTAAATGGTAAATGTCAACAAATTCCAAATAAAGTCAGATAACTAAGCGAGTGTAAGGAAGGCAGCATCCACAAGTCAAAAGGTGGTTATTGTGAGATGGTGGGCACTGGGGCTGTAGAGACTCATGAATTCCCATTTGCGAGGAGTCCTCCCGCCCCCAAGATGAGGCTGTCATCTCCCTGACTTATCAGAGCATCTTCCAGAAGCTGATTAACGTTGGTGAATCCAACCCCTAATGGTACAGATGAAGACACAAAGATTCGACAGGAATATGACTTAGGCGATGATTAGTAAGAAATGTCTCTGGGACTAGAAATAGTGATTTTTGAAATTCATTGCCTGTTCCACTAGAGAACCCACTGTTGGCTTAGACATATAAAAATAAGTGATAAAATAAAGCAAAGTGTAAAGACACCACTTGTAATACTAAAAAGTGCTTTAGCATATGGCAAATTTGTTCATTTCCAAATGATATGCTTATTTGTGTTAATGGATGAGATTTACTTTGTTTCAGTTATCATGTTGAAATTCTTCTTTAGACCCCAAGCTATCAGAGATTTGCCCACAATTCTTTGGGGAATGCCAAGATATACAGAGGACATGGATATGTAAAGACATAGCTTCAAAGGCCTTAAAAAGTTGTAAAATGGGATAGAATGAACTCTCCCAGATAAATCAACAGAATTCCACTTAAAAAAAAATCATACTTGAAGAAGCATTTCCTCATGAGACTCTAAACTTGGTAAAATGATGCTTTTTATGTCCATACAAAATGATAGAATCATGCTTTATAGATATACCAAATCAAAATTTCAAATATCATTTTTCTCAGAGGCTAGATCATTAGAGGTAAAACAGCTTCAACCCAGTTCTCCTGGACACTTGTTTTAGACACCCAAACACCAAGCTGGGAAGATACCCTAGCATATTTCTTACTGAAACTCTAGTTATCACTGGTTTTTAATTATGTAGTGTACTTATATAGATCCATTAGATCCACTTATACATACAAAAGCGCCTCCCAGGTGGCCTAGTGGTAAAAATACATCTGCCAATGCAGGAAACCTAAGAGACGTGGGTTTGATTCTGGGTAAGCAAGATCCCCTGGAGAAGGGAATGGCAACTCACTCCAGTATTCTTACTTGGAGAATCCTATGGACAGAGGAGCCTGGCAGGCTATAGTCCATGGGGTCGCAAAGAATCAGACATGATTGAAGTGACTTAACACACACACATACATAGAAGAATTGTATTGTGTGATCTTTAAGTTTTTTATAAACAGTTTAATTTCAGCCAGGAATTAAAGTAAATTTATAATCTGAGCTGATCAATAATTTACTGAGATAAAATACTAGTTTGTTCAATCTAATCAAATTCCATATTTTTGTGACCCCATTCTTGAAATAGCTTCTGTGATGTATAAATTCTATAGAGAAAATATTCCTTCTCTTAGGTCTATTTCAGCCCATCACAATTGTATTTGTAACTCTACCTAAACTCTGTAGACCTGATCTTTTTCTAACTGTAATCCCAGGAGTTTGCTGTTATTACAGTGTATTTTGTATAGTCTGCATTTATAAACAACAAATAGTTTTTAAAAATATGACTGCTTTCCCCTGTCTTTAAATATTATTCTTTCCCAGATAATGTTATTTAGTCTCTAAGTCATGTCCGGCTCTTTTGCAACCCCATGGACTGTAGCCTGCCAGGTGGTGTAGTAGTAAAGAATCCACCTGCCAATGCAGGAGACAGAAGAGACGTAGATTCAACCCCTGGGTGTGAAAGATTCCCTGGCATAAGAAATGGCGACCACTCCAGTGCTCCTGTCTGGGAAACCCCATGGACAGAGGAGCCTGGTGGGAGACAGTCCATGAGGTCACACAGAATCAGACGCAACTGAGCTCCTGAGGGTGCATGCCCAGATAATGAATAGGGCTGGGGGAAACAGAGAGTGAAGAAAGAATCACAGTGTGGCAGGCTGCCTTTGCAAGAGTGGACCAGGAAAAAGAAGAAGAAAATGTCAGTGCACCTCCTGTTCTGACCTGCTTATGGCCATTTTACTAGGTCTTAACTGCTGGGTTATGCCCCCTATAATGCCAACCAAATAGTGAATAGATCCATGGTTTACAGAATACCAAATAAAATAAAAATTACGCATGTAGAATTCTCAGATTCTTTCATTCATCCATTCCACTGATAAATACTCATTAAGCATCTCTGTTATCCAGCCTGTGTCTAAACATTAAAAGTGTCATTGTGAAAAAGATGCAAGAGTCTTGCTTCTGTGGAACTTGGGTACCAGCCATTTTATTGGGAGGTGATTCAGCCTTCAGAAGTAGAAGCAGCAGGGAAATGTCCACTTGAGCAAGAGTTCTAGTATTAATCTCTTTACCAATTATCTCCTAATTGACATAAATCTTTTATCCACTGTCTTTGTCATTCCCCCAATTCCCTCACATGCTGGTTTAATAAAAATAATTGCTATTAATAGAGCTTAAGGTTTTAGTGGTAGTTATTTTGCTACTTGATTCTGATAACCCCATCTACTCATTTGCAAGAGAGATATTTTTATAATATTAGTAATTAAAGTATTTTAAAACCCATTTTGCAAGTGTAAGTAATGGATAATGTGTTTATGACCACAGCAATGAATGAATGTATTTTCATTGAGATGCAGATTAACTAGATTCCAACACTGATATATATTTGGAAATGTGGATACTTTTCAACTTAACTGAGAGTCCACAAAATTCTCCTTTGATGGTAGCTTATAACTTTCAGCATCATTATCTGTGAATTAAGTAATCTCACCATGGTGTCATTCTAGACATTCAAGGGTATATTGGTTGAAGCAAGCATATGAAAACATTATGATTATATTGGACTAGATTTTCCT